>NW_020172364.1:5394385-5463790 GCF_003031525.2 Neophocaena asiaeorientalis asiaeorientalis
CGGGGGGTGGAACTTAGGCAGGGGTGGGGTTTAGGGTGGGGTAGGACCTAGGCAGGTGGGGCGGTGACGTTTGAGCGTGGGCGGGGTCTAGGCTCAGGACCCTAGACTCAGCTGGAAAAGGCCTTCGGGGCACAGCCAAGGTGGGGCGGGGCCTCTGCTCAGGACCTGCGCAGAAAGGGAGAGGCCGCACGTGGAAAGAAGGGAGGTGGGTCCCGCTGGGTGTAGGAACTCCTCCCCTACCCCAGCCGCCCCTCAGGGGTGCCGGTCCTGGAGGTACGGCCTTACCTTTGCTCCCCTTTCCCTCCCTTCCACTCCCTCAGGACCCGCACGGCTGGAGGGGGCCTAGGTGGGCAGAGGATCAGGCCTGGGATCTCAACAGGTTCCTGGGGGCCCAAGTGGACAGGGGAAACCTGGCCACGCTCCCTTTTGATACTCTGCCCTCCCAGTGGTCCCGCAATTTCCCCCATTGGGCGTGGGATCCTTTTCTCTCCCCCAGCTGCCCCTCAGCGGCGCCAGTCCCGTCCTGCCTCCACTACTCCTCCCCCCTCACTCTGCCCCACATCCTACCCGGTTGCTGGGGGTTCCTCCCATCCCCTTCGGTGTCCGTGGCCCCCAACCGGTGCCTGATAGGTGCCCTAGTTGTGAGGAGACGCGAATTCCGCATCCTCCTAGTGCACCATTAATACAGACCTTAAGCAACAAGAACCACCACATGGCAGTACGATTTTCTAACCTTTTAATCCAGTCCCATTTCGTCTGGCACAAAGATATAACCTGAAGGATGAGTTGCTTTGTGTAACTGCCTGCTGTGGTGGGCACTACTTTACTGGTGCCTACAAGTGTTTAAGGAGAGGCATTATAGTAAACAGTGGAATGCATGCCAATTGTTTTTATTTATGATGCTTATTTGGACGACAAGGCC
The DNA here is from genome assembly GCF_003031525.2 of Neophocaena asiaeorientalis asiaeorientalis. NCBI lineage: Eukaryota > Metazoa > Chordata > Mammalia > Artiodactyla > Phocoenidae > Neophocaena > Neophocaena asiaeorientalis. Next base: position 5,395,308 of record NW_020172364.1, read on the forward strand.
AGCCAGCATTTGGCCCCAGGAAGACGCTTACAGCTGCATCCCTATCATCACTCCACAATGCGGCGGAAAGACTGGACAGCTGGGGAAGCTGCGCCCCAGTCGACGGGCTTCCGGTACTCCTTCTTGTCCAGGAGGTACTGCCTGCCGCGGTAGTTGGGCAGCTCGTAGAAGATCCACGCACCCTCCAGCACCTTACAGGAGTGGACCTCTCGCATGTGAAACTGCTCCATGATGGAAGGGCAATCTTCGGTGGTTTCATACATCTGACCATTAAAATCCCCTTTCTCAAAGATCTGAATCTTATACTGGCCTCCACTAGACTAAAGAAACAAAGGGGGAAATGAACAGCAAACATTAGCAAAATCAACAGCAGGCCAGGAACTCAGAGAACAGTGAGGTTTGGGACCCACCATCTTGAAAGTGAGATGATCTGAACGCCCATCCCCACTGTGCACTGACTGAAACAGCTGACGTTCAATAAGAAAAACAATTCCTTAAAGTATACAAGAGGTAGAGAAAGTACTATGGAAATAAGTCACATAGTCTTGTGATGAACTGACCTAAGATTTTATTGAAGCCTCAGCAGCCAACAAGAGACAACCACCCATTAAGAGGTGGGAAAATCTTAAGAAAACTCTTTCACGTAAAAGCAAAATGGCAGGGTAGGGGGTAAGAGACGGAAAGAGAGGGAGCACGCCCATCCTCTGCAGACTCACCAGGTGAACAGCCCTGCAGGAGCTGAGGCGGTCATTGAGGCCCATCCAGTGCTGGTACTCAGAGTAGTCTCCCCGGGGTAGGATGTACATGTACCCAGCAAAGTTGGGCCTTTCATACACAGCCCAGGTGCCTCCTTCCACTCTAATGGAGTTGCAGCGACTCAAGTACATGTGGAAATCTGCACAGTCGCAATCGCTGTCATAGTGGCGGCCTTGAAAGTTTTTGTCTTCAAAGAAAGTAATCTAGAGCACAGGGCAAACAAAGTGGAAAAACTGAGGGGTTAAGTGGCTGTGTTCACAGAAAAATGAAAGTTAAGAACACTTTCCCCACTTTAGAATTCCTTTCTCCTCCATTTTGAGGAGGAAATATCTAGTTCTACCATACCTCACAACATTTGCCTTCTGGCAGACAACTTTAGTTGTTAACAACAGGAATGAGCACTTTCTGAGGCCTTAAAATGAAGCAAAACAAAAGAATGCTCTGCTGTAAGCCAGCATTTTCAGACTCAGGCTCATGGCTTCTTTCTCACTGTACTTACGTAATAAATTTTCCACTTTTCTATCTGTCTCTCCCACCGACACCTACTAGACTTCTTCCAAGGGCAAGGACCAAGCCTTATTTCAGCTATGGACCTCTATACCCTGCACTTGACAAACCCTCAACAAATGCTAGATGAAGATGAGTGAGTTCCAAATACAGAAATCCATTCTAGGTGATATGGAAGAGATATACAGAGAAAAAGAAAACACAGACCTTAGCATTAGAGCTTATTTTAGATGGATATAGAACATACAGACATGAAAATATATCATATGTTCTGTATTATTATTTCGTTGCCAACAAAGTAGTTGCAAAGTAACAAAATGATAAGGCAAGAATGTCCTTTGCTTCAAACTCTTACCAAGTTGCATCACAATCTTTGGGGTAAACTTCTGAAGCCTGTGATGGCACTGGGAAATATGCAGCCCTGAGAAACGGGAAATACTACGCCTGGGCTCTAGAGCTGCATCTCTACAATCAGCCCTACTATTTTAGTCAAGCCACCTCTCAGGGCTCCAGCTTCCCATCTGTCAAATGAAAGGACTGGACTAGATTTGAAGCCCTGGCTATAAAATAAAACTTTTCTGTTTGAAACAGGCAACAGAGTTCCCGGGAAGTCCCAGGGATTCATGATGCAGTTTCTGAAAACCACTAGACCAAATGGACCACAGAGTCTGTCCCTTCTTGTTCTGTAATTCCACATCCAAGATCAATGCCAGGTTATAATTTAAACTGAAATCACAGGGGTCATTGATTTGAGCAGTTAATTCCCTGGTGTTGTGCCGCCACCTTGTGGCTAATTTGCTTTACACGTTTAGAAGGCGAAAAACCATGTCAGCCATTTCGGATGAAAGAAGCAGACAGAGCCAGTTAGAGTCTGGAGAAGATTTTTGAGGAGAGGATCTTTGAGGCAAGGATTGAAGGATAAGTAGGGAGTTTTCCAGAGGCAGAGCAAAAAGAACAGCTCGTTTAATGGAATAAAGGAGTGGAAGGACATGGCCCACTATAGGGACAAGTAGTTAGTTCATTCAGCCTGGTGCAGACTGAGCATGAGGTGAAGTGTTAGGAAATAAAGCCAGAAGTGACACAAGAGCCATGCTAGAATCCCTCTGGTGATGATGTGGGAAATGTAATGTAATGGTTTGTACCTAGAAATAGCTGGTTGCTATGGGCGGAGGTGAGAGATGCTGAGGACCAACCAAAGGCAACTGCAATGTGAATGACCATGAGGACAGTCACAAGAAATGAGGATTTGGTGACTAATTAGATGCAGGGAATGAAGGAAGACACTAAAAATAGTTCGCAGCTGGGCCTCATTCTTTTTTAGGCAGGTGAGCCTTTCTACATAGCAACCTACTAATAGCTTTTCCTTCCACTGTAAACTTTCTCCTTCCTGCCCTTCCCATTACTCAACTCTTCCCTTTCCTGTTCCCTAAAAGGCTCCTTACCCTTCCTGCCCCTAAATCACCTACTTCACCTCCTTTCTTCCCTTCCCACAGTCATCTTGATCTCTTCCCGCTCCCTTTCCCATTTTAGCACAGCACAGATTTAGATACGTGGTACAGGTGAGAAAACAAAATCGCAGCACCACTAGTTCAATCTGGGTAACATTATGCACTGTAGAGGGTTGTTCTGAGGGTCCGATGGCACAGTGCCAATAGAGCAATTTTAATAGCTGCCTCATGATTTCCAATAAGCTTTCGCTACAACTGTTACAGATAAAGAAGTTAAATGACTTGCCTAAGGTCATTAGCTAGTTACAAGTTGGTTGCAGGCAAACCAGTGGACAACAGTGCAGACTCCTGGTTAGTAATCTGTTGTTCACTTTACTTTACTTCATCTCCCTCTGTTGTCTTCCTACCTGCACAGCTAACTCTGTTCAAAATATACCATTTACTCTTAGCAATGGAACAAGACCAATCCTGAATCTCAGAGGCTTTTCCCAAAACCTGTGGGAAGATCTTTAAGAAAATCAAGGTAAACTCTCTAAGAATTGATAGATTCTAAACTTAATTAAATTTACCTTTGGTTTTTGGCCAACTATTCACCAAAGAAGAGGCTCTGCAAGGGATATGCCATGGGAAATTAATATTATCTTTCTTCCTTCATTGTTTCTCAGACTTACTACCCTCTGCACACTTACCTGACTGATTTCAGTATATGAAAAGTGGAAATATATATGATTTTTTCCTTGCTGTCCACCTTTCCAGCAGACCAGCCAACCATCCCAAGGCTGAAACAAAGCACTAGCATTGCCACAGAACCATTACTGAGCTCCAGGGCCAAGCTCTTCTTTCAGTAGCAGACCTTCCAAGTTTCAGGGCCCAGAGAATGTTGCACCTTTACTCAATTTCCATTTGTAGAAGACCATGAAATCCACTTTACGGTCAGCTGAGAAGTTGGGACTCTTGGACAAAAAGTTTTGTAGAGAAGGCTAAGAAATGTGCAGGAGATTTTCCTAGAAGTTATTACAAAATTACTCTAATTGTCAAGTTAATTTTTTGAAAAATAGCCTACCAATCCAATATAGCAGAGGGGAAAATGTCTTGACTATTCCACAGGTAACAAGAACAAACTTATTAAAATGCATTGCTTTTGCCCAGCCCATAACTCCTCTGATTAAACTGCTAGCAAGACAATGAGAAAGGGAGAAGAAATAAAAAAGTAAAAGATAAATTGCTATTACTATCTCCTTTGGCTTAGCAAGCAAAAGTTTTTACTAAGTGAACAGACCAGCTACAAGAAATAAAAGAGTACATTATCCCTACACTGGAAACCATTGAAAGTGGGGCTGTTCTGTAACCACCTTCCCTCCAGGCACGTGGATAGCCCTCTAAGGACTTCAGATGCTTTTTAGTGGGATTTTCATGGCATATTTTTCAAAAACCTCAGAGCACTAAAGACCCTGTCTCATTTTTCTCCCCAAACCTTCTGGATGCAAATACGACTATTAGTTCTATTTTCCAAACGGGAAAAAAAACCAGGCACTCACCAGTTACGCAACAAGTTAACAGGTGCCTCCTGAAAAAATGCAATGCAAAGTGCCTGACATTGCCTATGTAGTTTTTGTGCCAAGGTGGTTAGTATGAATCTAAACATGAGAAAACAATTAGACAAGTCCAGATGTCAGGACTTTTTATAAGACACCTGGGTTTGGACTTTGAAAAATGCCAATGTCTCACAGCAACAAAAACTAGGGGGATTGCTCTATATTAAAGGGGCTAAAAAAAAGAGGCTAATGAAACTTGACAACCAAATGAAATTCATGACCCTTGACTGGATCCCACATCAGAGGAAAAGCCAGCCATGAAGCACATTTTTGGGAGCAACTGGAGGAAATGTGAATATAGTCTAAATATTAGGTATTATATTCTGATAAATTTGGAGGACCTGATAATGATATGATGTTTATAAGGGAATGCCCTTGATTTTAGGATATACATGCCTAAAAACTTAAGGCAAAAGTATAATGAAGTCTGCTATTTATTTCCAAATGGTTTAGTAAAAAGAGAAAGAGAGACACAGAGAGAAACCAGATATGGCAAAATGTAAACAATTGGAGAATATAAGTAAGGGACATACAAGTATTCATTTACCATCTCTTACTTATTCTTTTAAGATTCAATGGGCTTGAACATTTACACAGTAAAACATTAGGTGGAAAAATCAAGCACCAGAGGCTTTGCTTTAGACCTACAGTCAGTGAAGAACTAGAAAGAGAATGAAGGTATATTCCCTCATTCCCAAAGAGAATCAATTTCCAGTCCAACAATCGTGAATCACATATTTTAGAGGCAATTTTCCTAAAGTAAGTAAACAATTTTTTGGGGAAAAGGGATAAGAGTAGCTGCTGAATGAAGGGGATATGTAGGATTTAATTCACTTGATTGGTCCATCCGTTTTGGCCATTTAGAATATTAACGGTTGATGCTAAATTTCAAAAGACAGATTTTTAATTGAACACTGAAAGTTTTCTACTCCATATAATCCTCTTATCTGCATGTCTTATGCCTGTGGAAATACAGAGATTAGTTGCTGGAAGGCAGAAATCATGACGATATTTACACATTACATACCTGTACAGTATTCAACATAGCAAGTACCACACATGAAGATAAACCCTTAATAAATTATTTGGTAATTCTGTTAGAATAGAAAATAACATAAGCATTCCTTAATCTTTTCTTCAATCAATCCCAGCCTTCTATCCACTATCATACTCACCTCCAGGTGAAGAAGCAAAAGCTTTTCTCTATGTTTCTTTCAATGTATCATTAGGTGAAAAAGTGGGTAGGCTAGAAATCAGCATGACCATTTACTTACCTTGGTTCCAGCTTTAGACATTTTTGGTGCATAGATTGGTTTCCCCAGTGCTGAAATCCAGGAATAGCTACAGAGAGTTAGAGGCACAGAGACATTTATACTGGGTTGGTTTCAAATCAAACATTTGCTTAGTCAAGAGAATAGGATCCAAAAATTGAGTCAGTCATTTAGAGGCTATTGATGGTTTCTAGAAAAACAATCAGGATTATGAAATAAAGGAAAGCTTCAGTACCCTCTTTAATGCTTACCAAGCCTTGCTGCATTATAGACTTTGCTGACTCAAGACACCAAAACCCAGCCAAATTTTTCAAAATTGAAAACAGAAAAGTTCCTCTTACTTGGGCAATTTGGTTTTCTAGCAAGTAGCCACCTTGAAATCCCCCATGTCTTTTTTTCTTCAAAAGAACTTGCAGGAGATGAGTCAAAAAACCACCCTCTAATTCTGAACAGAAGTGAAACATGTTCCAAAGCAATAAAACTGACATGACAACTAAAGGCAATGCATGATCTTGTGTTTGGGAAAAAAGTCAACACAAGTGATATTTTGGGGATAATTAGAAAATTTTAATACAGTCTATATATTAGGTACTACTATTGAGCCATTGTTAAACTTCCTGAATTTAATCATATGTACTACGACTATGTAAGAGAATGTCTGGTTTTAGGAAATACATGCTAATATATTTAGGAGTTAAGGTCCCAGATGTCTTCAACCTACCCTTAAATTGTTGAGCAAAAATAAAATAGTAACACTATACAGAGGGTTGGTAAAGTGAAAGTGGCAAAATGTTAACAGTTGGTGAATCTAGACAAAAGGCATGTGGGAATTTACATTCCTGCCACTGTTCTTTAAGTGTGAAATTTTTTCAAAACACACACATACACCCAAAAGATCCAGTCCACAAGAAAGGGTGGTACAATGTGTAGCCCGAGAGACAGAAAGTTACTGTGCAAATCCTGAATTTGCAAAGGTTTAGCTAAGCCCAACTTGCCACCTGCTAGGTGGCATTTCTCTGCCATGATATCATATTGGAACCTGTGTAGGGAACAGTTTTTGGTGCTTCATATACCTCTGATTTTAGGAACGAGATTACATCTTACTGAAACTCAAAGAAACAACAAATCAACTGTTCTCCATTTTAATTTTCCTGGTCAAATATATTCTTCTCAAAAGCCCAACTTCCTCATCTTTCCCCTTAACAAAGCCTCCAGCAAATATTTTTATAAATGGGATGCCCCTAAAGTATATTTTGGTCAGCCAGAAAATGACAAATGTGCCTTGATATGAAGACTGTTGAATTACAAAGTATTAAGTTATATGCTTAGTTTTCTGAACTTTATAAACTTTAAAGAAAGTATCTAATTAATACCATTAATTTCATTAAACAATAGCGGTTTCCAAAAAGACACTTCTATTATTCCAGTGTTCCTTTATTTGGTAATGCTCTCCTTGCTTGAATTTCATCAAGCAAGTTTAAAATAAAAACTCCAATTATAATTAAAACACATTCTGAGGGTTAATTTTCATTTTAGAAATAAGAGGTCAAGCGCTTTTAGATATAATTACTAATTAAATGGCCAAAAAGCATATGAAACAATGTTTATCAGCAATCAGATTCATTAAACTGGTAACTGTTTTATCTTAAAGAACATAGCTTTCCCATCAAATGTAAACTTTATTTTGATATAACATCACAGAATGACATTGGAAATCTTTTCTAAAATTAAAAGTAAAGCTTTATCTTTTTACTGAAAGGAGAAGATTACTTTTTAGAGTTTGTTTATTGAAAATCTGAAGCAGAAAGTGAAATGAAAAATAAAGATTTTATACAGTTTAATTGTTGCATACTTTAAGAACTAAAATATCTTTATATAAAATCTTTCCTGCTGTATTTATACTCCAAAAATCATACTTTCATTCCAATTCTTTTCTAAAAGTAGTAATTTCCTTTTAAATAGTTACAAAGAACTATAAAACCTATTCTCAATCACTTTAATATTAACATATATACAATGCCTTCATCAACTTTTTCATTTTAGCATCACAAAATGAGCCTTCTGATATTCTATAAACTATATGTTTATATAATAGAAGTTTATCTAAAATTCAATGTAAACAGTAGCAAATGACATTGGAAGGAAACTTAAGGAAAGGTCTTAAATAGGAAGAAAAATCCCCAAAGTCTCTTAAGCAGCAACAGCACCTTCCCAGTTTAGTTTCAACACATGCACCATCTTGCATTCATCCTCCTGTTTCCAGGGCCCTGAATATGAAAAAAACAAAACAAAACAAAAAAACTAACTTTCTATCACCGTGTAAAAATAGGAAAAAATCCTTTTCGTAAAATCACATAAATCGGTCAGATGATAATTTAGAGTGATAAAATATGTGAAGTTAAAAGTTAATTACATTCCTTTTCTCTGAGGGTCACATTAGTTCATAATAGAAGAAAAGAAGTTCATACATAGACATAAAGTAGCAGGCTGTGGGGTTAGTCTAAAGTAAGATTTTATCCTCTTATATTTCCCATTTCCTTTGTATAATCTTCATCAGATTTCCAATTCTTAATCTCAGTATTTATTAACTAAATATTATAAAATTCTTTTTTTTATAAAAAGTAATGCACACTTTGAAAATGTAAACAATATATGAAAAATAAAGAATAAGTTTACGCAGCTTTGGAAAACAGTTCAGCGGTTCCTCAAAAAGTTAAACATATTATCTTGCAATTCTACTCCTCTGCATAGTATACTGAAGAGAAATAAAAACATCTCTACACAAAAATTTGTACACGAAAGTACATATAGCAGCATTATTCACAATAGCTAACAAGTGGAAGCAACTCAAATGTCCATCAACTGATGAACAAATAAAGTGCAGTATATCCGTACAATGGAATAGTATCCAACTATGGAAAGGAATGATGTACTGACACATGCTAGAACATAGATGAACCTTGAAAACATTATGCTAAGTGAAAGAAGGCAGACACAAAGGCCACATATTGTATGATTCCATTTATATGAGATGTCCAGAACTGACAACTCAAGCGACAAACAGTAGAAGTTAGAAGTTGCCAGGGACCAGGTGGCAGAGGAGATATGGGGAGCTGGAGGAATTGGGAGTGACTGTCAATGTATACGGGCTTTATTTTTAGGGTGATGAAAATGTTCTCGATTTGTTAAATGGTGATGATTGTACAAACTTGTGAATATAATCAAAGCTGCTGAATTCTTCACTTTAAAAAAGTGAAGTTTTAGGCTTCCCTGGTGGCGCAGTGGTTGAGAGTCCGCCTGCCGATGAAGGGGACACGGGTTCGTGCCCCGATCCGGGAAGATCCCACCTGCCGCAGAGCGGCTGGGCCCGTGAGCCATGACCGCTAAGCCTGCGTGTCTGGAGCCTGTGCTCCGCAACGGGAGAGGCCACAACAGTGAGAGGCCCGCGTACCACCAAAAAAAAAAAAAAAAAAAAGTGAAGTTTATGGTATGTGAATATCTCAATAAAAATTAAGAGTAAGTTTTCTCCTACCCTAGACACCCAGTCTCATTCCTCAAAGACGAACACTGCTAACAATTTCTTTATATCCTTTCAGAAATTTTTAAGGCATATAACTAGCATAAAAATATGTGATTATCCCTTTCCTTTTTTCAAACACACGAGGCAACATTTTATGCCCCCTGCCAGCTTTCACCATCACCCCCTAGAGGTCATTCAGGATCAGCACATGTGGGTGTGCTTCATTCCTTTCAAAGACGCATTCCGTGGCATGGATGAATCGGTTCATTAGGCACCTGCCCTCTAATGGGGAGCATTTGGCTGGTTTCCAGCCTACAGCTATTTCAAACAATGCTGCAATGAACATCTCTTGTATATGTATGTATGTATGTACTTATTTTTTATTGGAGTATAGTTGTTTTACAATGTTGTGTTAGTTTCTGAACATCTCTTTTAAACAGATCTTTACATACATGAATGTACCTGTAAGATAAATCGAAGAAGTGAAATTGCAAAGTCAAAGAATGTGTGCATTTTTAATTCTGATTTTGTCAAACTATCCTCCAAAAAGGTTGCACAAATTTACACTTTCCCCAGAGGTAACTGAAATGTCTTATCAGTGTTGTATACTATGTTTTTGAACCTTGCCAGTGTGATACATGAAAAATAGTATCTTACATTTCTTTAATTTTAAGTGAAAGTGAGCATCTTTGTGTTTGTAAGTATCTTTCTGTGAACTACCTATTTATGTCCTTTATGTTTTTCTATTGTTAGTCTCTAAAGATACTTTAAAATAGCAAAATAAGCTAATTTCTATTAAAAAAAAGAATACTATGTGTTTGGATTAAATACCTTCCAATAAATTTGCCTGTATCCATGTTCTCTTCTATTGAATCTGTAGGTCTCCTAGAGTTTAGTATTCAAATCTTCATTTGGACTAATTCTGGTAATTTATTAATGCCCATATGTACAATTAACAAAGATTAGCTAATTTATTAATTGATTTATGTGTGGGATTATGGGAAAGAGGAAAAATGTGTCAGAAAGGGTAAAACTTAAAACCATATATGGGGAAGTACAGAACAGCTTTGGACGGTCTAACTCGTGCCAGGCAAGAGACAAAAAAGACAAATTTGGCTATTATATTTGCCCCTAACTCTATAGGCTCCACCTGAAGATTTTGCTTGACCTTCTCACTATAAAATGTAGTATATATGGGTATGTAAAAATCTGTATATGCTGGTGGGAGCGGTGGAAAAAATCAGCAGTAGTTGGTAACATAATATTCTGTGTGGTTTTTTGGTATGCTTGTAAGATGTCCCCCAAAGAACTTGTTTTAAGTGCTCTCCACTATAAATGCCTACCAGTGTTTTGATGAGGAAGTCTTATCCTGCTGCTTGTTTGGAGCCTGCTGCAGGGGGCACAAGACTGTCCAGCTGCTGACGATGTCCTGTATTAATCAACCACTCATAAAACTTGTTTTCCACAAGTACCTGGAACTGCTTCCTTTGATCCCTAAAATTGCAAAAAGAATGTAGCAATACTAATTCATATTAATTTTACTCCAAGTGATTATAAAATACTTTAATGGGATAAATGTTAAATTATTTCTAGTTATCCATTCGTTCTCTCCGAATAACTGCTCTGTTCAGTTCTATACACTGAATCACCACCACCACCACCACCAAAAAAAAGATTGGTCAGATACAATTCCCTCTTTGTAAAAACTTATCAGTAATTATATATTTTGTTCTACTGTGGTTATTCGCTCAACAGATATTTACTGAGGACCAAGTGATGCTGGGTAGTGTTCTGACTGATGAGGATAAATGTGTAAAGAGAAGAGAAATGGTCTCTGTCCGGGCAGGTTTGCACTGCATGATTCTAGAGGGTGCCATTCACATTGTGACCTATGTAGTCTGTGCTTCTTGTGGACCGAATATTCTAGTAGGGGAGATAGGTAATAAACAAAATAAACATGTATATGAACTTAAGTAGTTGTAAGTGCCTTGGAGAAAAATAGAGCACAGTAGGGAAAACAAGAGTATTTGGAATGCTAGTTTAGAAAAAGGATGGACAGAAGCCTAAGATGACACGTAAGCAGAGATCTGAATGAAGTGATGGATTAAGCAAAATAAATATCTGGAGAACATTCCAGGCAGAGGAAACAAAAAGTGCAAAGGCTCTAAAGTGAGAGAATATTTAACATATTCAGGATAAGCAAGAGAAGAGAAGCTCCTGACAGCCAGGAGCTAGCTTAGCACCATCAGCTAGGCCTAGGTGTAGCTGGGATCTGGCCTGCTGCTTTTCTGTTGAACATAAATAATCCCATAGCACACCAACAGGGGACAAGGCCACTATGGGACAATGCTAGATCAAGGCAAAAAAAAAAACTCATTCCATAATCATATCTCAGGTCCAGACAAAAAACAAAACTATTTTGTGGTCCAAACCACAAAAATGACCGAGCATCACCCTTTCCTGGCTAATGAGTGACTGCTGTTTCTTTACAATTATAGTTTTAGCCCCTTTATTCCCTCCTCTTTAATATAAAAATTATTACAATACCAAATCATAGAATTACCCTCACTTCCAGATTGCATCCAGCCCACAACAAAACCTTGCTTCCTACACTCCTCCCCCAAATCACCTAACAGCCAAAATCCAATTATCAGTTCTTTTAAACACGCTTTTATAGAGATGAAACTAGTTCTCTCCCTCCTTGTAATGAGTAATAAAATCCAACTTTATTCTACAGATACGTTCCTGGTGGTGTTTGGCTGGACAGCAATGACTAACACTATAGTATGGTGGGAGGGAAGTGAATGAGGAAAAGAATGGCAGAAAATGAGGCAGAGAGGGCCTGGTAGGTACTGTGAAGGTTTTATATTTTATTCCAAGTATGATGGGGACCCATTAGAGGGGACAGAGCAGGGAAATGACATCATCTTATCACTTTAAAAGGATCGTGTTGGCAGTTTCTTTTCAAATTATTCAATAGTTCTTCTGTCTTCCCATGTTCCCAAAGTTAAATTGCATGCTCTTGCTGGTTTCTAGTGTTATCATGGATCTCATCACTTGAACATGCTATGATTCAGAGTCAATATTTATTAAATGCTTACCACATTCCAGATTCCACACATGTGTATAAGCTTTTCATATGTGTAAGAAAATCTAGCCATCTAAATACTACCAGCATCCAAACAACAGAATTGCTTTAAAAGAACGTTCTTCCAATGATCCATTTTGATATCACATCAGTATAATGATTATATTATAAATGACAGTAGTTCACAGAAAACAGTAAAGACACTAAGAACCCAAGTTCTGGAACCAGGCTGACTAGGTGTGAATCCTAGCTCCTGTGTGACTTTGGATAGATTACTTAAATCTCTCGGTTCCTCAGTTTCCTCATCTGTGATAGGGAACTATTAGGAAGAATAAATGAATTAATACATAGAAGGTGCTTAGAACAGTACTTGGCACATAGTAAGTGCTCAATACATATTACCTATGATTATGGTCATCAGCACTATTCTGCTAAATTGAGAATGACTGAGCTGTAGTATTAGTATCCTGGTGGCTCAATCCATGAGATACAAACCAGGTGGAATGTTTGTAACAGATAACAGCAGTATTACTACAGTGGATTCCCAGGTAAAGCATGAGTTGTGACTGTTATTGACGTTTATATTTTTGGCAGGTAGCAACTGTTTTAAAGAATCTAAATGCAACTATGTAATTATATATTATATACTTCCTTCCTTAATCCATATGCCACAAGAATGCATCCAGAAAATACCATGGCTGGATCAAGTCTTTTTTCAACAATTTCTCTTAGAATGAAGCTAATTCTAACAGGGCAGGTCTCAGATATTGTGGGTAAACAATCTCACCCAGAAAATGTGTCTCACAAACTCATCACTAAGCAGGGTGCCTTACACTCACATTACTACACACAGTACAGCACACACCACTACAGTGTCTTACACACACATCGTTACTATAAGTTATCTTATTAAACTTTTATATCAATCTCATCAGGTAGAAAATATACTTTATATATGATATAGCTAAGAGCTAGACAGGTCAGATGACGCATTCAATGTCACACAATAAGTGGCATGATCTGTACTAATTCCTGAGTCAGAGTACTTTCCACTACAATATAGACACAGCTATCCAAAGAACACTAATTTTAACATCTAATAAAACCAAGAGATCTAATTAAAATAAGCATTTTTACTTACACATCAAATCACAGTTCTGGATCATCAGAAATAGAAATATTTTTAGAATGGCTAATTTTCCAAGATAATGACAACCAGAAGAAACAACAACAAACAAAAAGACTGATACCAAGCAAATGGAATCCAATTATTAAAGTAATAGTTTTTCTAAGTCTCAAGGACCAAGACATTATCAGAATATAGGACATTTCATGTAAACATCCTCCAAAAGAACTTGATACCCTTTTCTCAAACTAGCTCCAGCTCCCAAATGGACAATGCTGTAGAAGAAGCACCCCTCCATCTTTCAGTACTATGTTTCCTCTCCTAATATCTCTAACAAATAAAATTTAATTAAATCCCAAAATACTTGTATAGACAATAATTACTTATTCTGAACATCCACTACTTTTAAGCTGTACATGCTATTCTGTCCAGAAGAAAACTGATCAAATGTTTCTAAACTGGGCTCCAATTTTTGGAGTCATCGTTAATTTTCTTGTCTTTTTTACAAAATCTTGCACCAAGTCTAGCCTCCTGTCAAAGTATTTCTGGTCTCCACCCCCTTCATCTCCACTCTAGTCCAGTTTCTTAGTCTAGAATATTGTAATATCACCCTGACTTCCCTCTTTCAGATCTAAGTAGAGGATTTCCATATGTGCCAATCACATTTTTAAATCTGCCATAGCATCTAATAAAGTGGTTTGCATATTGTAGGCATTCTATAAATGTTCCTGAATAAATGAAATGGCTTTCATTCCATTGTTCAAAACCCTTTTATGGCTCCTATTAGTTAATTCCACTTAAATCTAACCTTTATTGCCTGATATTCAAGATTCTACATAATCTGGCTCAATCTACCCATCCAAGTTTAAATATCATTATCCATAACCAGAATCTTGTTTCAGCAACTGATTTCCAGGATACCTGAAGTCTGCTTCTGCTTCCACATCTGCTCCTCTAGTGCTGTTAAAAGTATGCTGCCCAACCCTCACTTCTTCTCCAAACTCTGCTCATTTTTCAAGGTCCAACACAAATTCTATTTTCTCCATAAATCTCTGACCACCCACACTGATGTTTTCTGAATCTTTATATATGGTTTATATATAGCGTGTCCCTGGCTTCTAGAGTTCAAAGATCAAAACGCTTGAAATAAAATTTTGTGGTGGACATAATAAACTATAACCATCTACTATCACAAGCATGTTATTAAAAATAAAATATTTTAGTACCCCCAAAGTAAAAAGTAATTTCAGAATAAAAGACAGTATTCTAAACGGACTAAATTTAGCATTATTTTAAAACACTGTACTTATTTTTCACATTTTACCATGGATTAGGAAAATGCTGACAAAAACTGGCGTTAGCCCATGGACCAGCATTAGGAGCCCACCCTTGCGCGTCTGCCTGCGGAGGGGTGGAGCCAGGAAACCTGTATTTTCAGCGAGCTCTTTGGATGACCCTGATGCACAATGCAGTTTGAGAACCACTAGTACAGTGCAGAGAAGTAAATTAAAAACTAAAACCAATCCATGTATGATTGACCTTACATATGATCTTTCATTCATTTAAGTCTTATATCTTCCAGTTAAACTTAAGCTACTTAAAAGAAAGGAATCTAATACTTGAGTATCCACTTGCTCCCATCCCCCAACCAAACTGTGCCTGGGATATCGACCTTAGTGAAAGACACACTATGTCTTTTTGATTTCTTTAGCACAATTATAAACATGTGCAGGTTCACTTGCTTTCCCATGGAGTTTTACATAAGACAAATTACTACTTTTAGAAAATACTCACTTTGTCAAACGAGCCTCCTTCACAGTTTTCTGCCAGGTCTGTATCTTTTTTTCTCTTTGGCCCAGTGCTTTCTGATATGCAGATGGAAGACCCCCAGGTATCTCTGTTGTGTCCCCTTCCATTTCAAAGGGAATAATAAACACATAGAATTCACATGGTGCTAAGAGTCGGAAGACACTAGTGCTGCTGTTCTCTCTGCACACAATCATGGGATTATCCCAATAGTTAGGCACTGTAGCAAGGCCAGTCCTGGCCATGTGGTCCTCCAGCATTGGGTAATGGGTATGAAAGGGGGCAAAAGTTACTCTCTGGTTCCCAGAGAGAATAAGTGGGCGTGTAGGCGTCAGAATGTGAAAGATGCAACCTGTTGTAGAAGAGATGGACAGACGATGGCAAACAGCAATGACTTTAACATTGTCACAGCTGTGGAGATGAAGAGCAGTCTGTACAGGGCCCAGGATGAAGGTGCTATTCCTGCACTTCTCAATTGTCACAGATCTGGAAAATGAGGTAAATTCCTCTGAATAAGAATACGATGAAAAATATCTGACTACAATATTATTCTGATGGCAAATAAAAGGACAAATCCTGGTCCAAAGAAAACGTCACAACATCAAAACACCCTTGCTTACCGTAAGGGAGACAGCAGATATACAAAAGTCTCGTTGCAACGATGAATCTTTACATGTGCCCCCACCAGAGTATCTGAGCTCTTGGCCAATGTCTGCTTGTAAACCTGGCTCATCACCACCAGGCGGTGCATCCTAGGGGCCACATGAGTATTACAAGCAATCTTAGCTCTTTTGGTCGTCCCTTCAACTATTTAAGAAAAATATAAATAAATGAGATTGCTTCAAAGAAAAACAATCAACCATACGAGGTTACACATGTCTACATGTCTAAAATTAGACCCGTGTGAGGTTTAAAAAAATGTTAGATTTGGGTGTTGGGTATGCTATATTATTCTCTGTGCTTTTCTGTATATTTTCAATATTTCAAATTTTTTTGTTTTTTAAAAAAAGGTTAAACCTATAATTCATTCAACATTGCCTATAGATCTAAGATTTTTTTTCATGCCTACCCTTTAACGTAAGTAATGTGCCTAAGGCCATATGGCTAGTAAGTGGCAGAGCTGGCCCAACTCAAATAGTATCTTCTCCAACCAGCCTTAATTTATCATCCCAACTCTTAAATAATCTCTTTAAATTGCCATAATACTAATTCTGAACCCCTCCTAAGTTACTCACCACATCATTCCATGAATTGTATTTGGGTTCACGTCTTTACTCCCAGGATCATTACTGACAGCACATCTTCCTATCGAACGTGGTGCCTTAAACACAAACTCACCCCTCAAGAAATCTGTGCAGGCTGCCCTCCTAACACAGTCCCACCATTACATCATTGCCTTCTCAGACTGTACTTCCCAGAAAACCATCAGGATACCCTTGTAAAGAAAATTGGCCAAATGTGGAGAGGTCACATAGTACACTGTTCTTCTTTTAAAACAATTCTTATTGTTTCCTTTTATTAGAAAAGTAATATATGGCTCCTGTAGAAAATTTTAAATACTAGTAGTAAAACAAGATAAAAATTATTTGTAATCCTACTATCTAATATGTTTTGGTATAATCCTAAAAGGTCAGATGTCCTTTTTCCTCCAGTGCCTACCTTAACAACATTTAAAAACTTACTTATATTCTTTTACCAACATCAAGAATTATGTAGTATCTCCTGTATATTTGTAGGAGCCTTACATATCTGAGAATCTGAGCTCATGCTAGAGCAATAGCTTGGTTGCATATATAATACTTGGGTCACTGTAGATGTTGCTCAACCATTTTCTGGTTTTCAGAATTATAAACATTTGATATGAAACTGATTTTTTTTTTTTACATTTGCACGGAAACTATTTTTTCTTGGCCTTTGAAACTCAGAGATTGTGGAAGTATATTCTAGTTTTTTCCCATTAATTTTGCTTGGCCTTAGTACAGATACTTCTCTTTAAACTTCTATCTGGGCCCCTCTTCTCTTAAAACTTATATCTGGGCCCGAAGAAGTCATACAGTACCTGAACCTATCCCTCTAGCCATCCCTGGACTATCAGGAATAGATACATTTGCAACCAAAGCGTAATTCTCTCTACTATGAATTTAAATTTCCAATTTAGAAATAGCTAGTCTGCTTGTGTCTGTGTAGCTAAAAAAGAACCTCATCTTTACACCAATTCTATGAAGTTGTAACTATGGAATGGCCAATTTCTGGTAGGGTGCCTAGAAAATAGGAAAGCTTCAAGTAAATGAGCATATGAGAGTGAGAGGGGGAAAAGAGTCCGAAAAGAGAAGAGCAGAGCAAAGAAAAAGGACCAACCGAAGTTGGAGTTTCTACTAACTGCAACCAAAACAACCTGGACTAATGAATCAACTCTCTCAAACTGTTGCAGCCTTGAGAAAAAGTCATATACAAAAGAGACGTTCCCTTTTTCTGTTTTATAGTAGCAATATTTTTTAGGTCCTCCACAAAAGACATGTGATCATTAATATACCAGAAGACACTAGGTTCCTTAACCTGTCAATTCAATTTAATATAGATTAAAATATTAATAAATACCTTGGTGAGCCCAAGCCAATTTCTTCCCAGACTTGAGGCAAGCAGATATACCAAATGGATTCCCAGTTAAAGAGGCTCTCAACCAGGCTTCCAGCTTGTAGAAAGAAAAGGCCTTAGAGGTCTTTGAGAAGCCACTTTCTGCATGTAGTGGTTGCCACAGTGCAAGTTCATAAAGTGGATATATCTTCCTGGCTCCACTCACTGTACCTTCAATAAGAAAGCTGAGTGCTACAACAGCTTCTCGAGAGACTAGACTACTGTGGGTCGAATGAAATGATGCAGTGAGTTGTTCTGGATCTACAAGCAGTTCAAGGAGATCTGACAGATGATCACAGACAAAAGCTTGGTGACTGTAATCATTCCAGTTCTAAAAAATACCAAAAGAAAGCACTTTTAACAGATCAATGAGATTGAAACTCATTGTTTCAACAGAACAGTAAGACCTGAGACTTTTATATTTTAATTATTTTGTATTTATACTTTGCCTCATCCTCCCAAAAGCATTTAAAGTGGCTATATAAACCTTATAAAGATTTTCTGTGCACGTAATAGGTATAAACAGATTCTCTCTCTACCTTAGATAATTCAAAAGTAATACTAGTAGCTAACCCTCAGTGTGTGCCAAGCACTGTTATACAAACTTTAACATATTTATAACTAGCAACAGTCTTAGGATAGATGCTATTACCGTGCCCATTCTACAGATGAAGAAATGGAGATACAAAAAGGTTCAGAAACTTGCCCAAGGTCACACAGCTAGTATTAAATATTCTAAAAGTTTCAGATCAAACATAAAAATAACCACCTCGGACATTCATTTCATGAAGCACTAGGTTTTTAAAAAAATTTACCTTCTCAAAAAAAATAAATAAATAAAATTAAAAAAAAAAAAAAATTTACCTTCTCAAATTACAGAAGGAATTTCAAAATCTAATGAAACAAGGCAACTGATCTTACCGTAACCAGATTTAAGAGAAGTTATAACCTTGGGGGCTTCTCTGGTGGCGCAGTGGTTAAGAATCCGCCTGCCAATGCAGGGGACACGGGTTTGAGCCCTGGTCCAGGAAGATCCCACATGCCGCGGAGCAACTAAGCCCGTGCACTACAACTACTGAGCCTGCACTCTATAGCCCGTGAGCCACAATTACTGAGCCTGCGTGCTGCAACTACTGAAGCCCGTGTGCCTAGAGCCTGTGCTCCGCAACAAGAGAAGCCACCACAATGAGAAGCCTGCGCACAGCAATGAAAAGTAGCCCCGCTCGCTGCAACTAGAGAAAGCCCACGTGCAGCGATGAGACCCAAAGCAGCCAAAAATAAATATAAATAAAATAAATAAATTTAAAAAAGAAAAGAGAAGTTATAACCTTGGGAATAAGCTTTGAGTTGGCAGACGTACCAATAACTTGGCTTATTCATTTCACAGATATGTGATATGAGCAGTGTTAAGTGATGAATTATGCAAACTAAATAAGACATAGTTCCTGTCCTCAAGGAATTCAACAACTATGTAGTGAAATGACAGTATAAACAAATAACTATAACACAGTGGGATGAGACCTATAGCAGAGATCTGTAAGATGTTCTATGAGCATGAGAAGAACAAAGAACTCCATTTGGGGAAAACAAATCTTAGTGGAGCGCTGTTTGAATAGATTCTTGATTGACGCTGGTAGTTATGCAAACAGAGCAGGGAAAAAAGCATTCTAGGCCTAGGGAACAGCAACCAAAGGCCCATAGGAGTAAAATCACCTGCTGTGTTCAGAGAAACGGAAGTTCTGGGTGGGGTGTAGGGCGCATGCTGGGAAGTGGTAGGTAAAGGTAAAATGGTAGGCAGGGACCAGTCACAAAAGGCTCTGTATGAAATACTAAGATATCTGGACTTTATTTTGTGTGCCAGAGACAAAATAAACTATTTTGTAAATAGCTATACCATTTTTCTTTTTAATAAACTCTCATTTGGACGCCAAAGAACATTTCAAAGCAGAGCTGTCCACAGCCTCACCTGCTCTTCCTCCCTCTTGCTGCATCTCCCTCCCCCACGGTAAGTAGGCCTAAGAAGGCTCCAAACAGTACAAGATGAAAACAACAATGACACTGAGAATTCACTGATGGAGTTCTGACAGGAGATGGATACAAAGGATCTGTATTTTAGAAAGTCCAGTGTAGTAGGTGGGCTATAGATTGAAAGCAGGGTGACCAAGTAGGATCTAATTATAGAAATCAAAGCAAAAAAGAAAAATGACATTAGGGCCTATACAGAGGAAGAAAAAGGATAAATTTTATTTTGGCTGCACCTCGAGGCTTGCAGGATCTTAGTTCCCTGACCAGGGATCGAACCCAGGCCCCCGGCAGTGAGAGCACCGAGTTCTAACCACTGGACTGCCAGGGAATTCCCAAAAAAAGGACAAAATTTTAAAGAGTTATTTTGAAGGCAGAATCAGTAAGACTTGACAACTAACTAGGTATGGGTGGTGATAGAGAAAGCATGGGTGGCTGGTGGTAACTTTCACTGGAATGGGGAATACAAGATAATTCAAGTGAAGGGAGATTCTACTGTAGGGACATACAATCATCTCCCAAACTGAAGTACAGGGAAACCTCATCAGAACTGGAACTGGAAAGCCATCTTGAACCTGGTTCTCTCTCAGGTCTCTCTGCATGTCTGTTCCATTCTCTTCTTTATCTCAGAGTTGTTAATCCCTCATAACTCCAGGTCACTCACGGATGTGGTAGCTATTCTGGTCCCAATGCCACATGAGCTACCAGCAAATACCTATCACCAACTGGGTAATTTCTTCAATCCCTGGGGTACTGATTGGACCAGATCATCATTTCAAATCAGACCAATTTCAAATACATACCTAGGAATGGGTTATTCTAGTCAAGTGTCCATCCCTCGTCCAATCAGTTGCTGGGAGAGGTCATGCTATAGCACAAACTAAAGTCACCATATACTGCTGCTTACGATGCAACAAGTCTCATGCTATGTATTACTGAATTCTCACAGCCATTCAGAAATAGGCATTATCATCTCCATTTAGAGAAAAGAAGCCAAGCTAGAGAAGTTAACTGAGTTGCCTACAATCATGTGAAATCAAATGCATTAACATTTGCAAAAATGGGAATGCTAGTAAGAGTAGAGTGAACGATTTGCCTGAAAATTATCTAAGTGATTTTTGTGTCGTTGCAGGAACTGAAATCACTTCTCTATCTTGATTAAGATTGCACATATTGATTTCATTTTATAATTAGGAAAAGAAAGAAAAAACAAAACAAATCAAGCCAACAAATCTCTGGCTTATATAAGCAATTCAAAGTAATTTTTAATGAAGGCAAACTGTCTCCCTCACAAATTGTCCCTTTCAGAGAAAGAGATCATCATTTAAATAGTACCTTATTATGACAACTGGATTTTTCAGTCAGGTCAGGAGACTGAGATCTGTGTCTGGGACTAGGCCACTCTTCTCCAATCAAAGATGTCCTCAGGGAGACCTTGTTTAACTGTTGTATATATAAGAAGAGCAGAAACTGTAGGGTGTCCACTGAAAGCTGTCCAAGAAGAAAATAAATGATGAACACATGTCTTAAAACAACATCAACCACTATTAGATACAGTAACTAAGTAGATATAGTAAAAGAAATTCACAACAGTGTGCTGATCCTAAGAAAACAAATGTGGAAACATTGCTAGCATTGGATATGTATGTCTCTGATACCCAGATGCAGGAGTTTCTAAAACTAATTAAACTGGAGTCCCTTACTTTCTCAGAAAGCTATGTAGCATCTATGGCCATAGTCATTCTCTCCCAAAACTGATGAAGTGGAAAGGATGAAGTACATACTTTTTTAAAGTATATTATTTCAGAAGTTTACAATTACAATTAAAAAAAACCAGTAATCTGAAAAAACAAATAGATGAAAGAAAGGAAGAAGGAAATTTAATCAAGACACAGAGGTTAGTTTAACCTGATCACAGACTTACCAAGAAAGTTCAGGATATCAGTGCAACACCTGAAATTGTACGCAATTTTTTGGTGTATATGCATTTTGTGGGGAGTAGGCCTCAGGTTCTCATCAAATTCTTAAAAAGGGTGTTTGACTTAAAAAAAAAATACTACTGGTCTGACAGATGTTAAGTCATTTCTTATTTGAAGAAGGGTGTGGTTTGAAGCTCAGGATTTGAAGCTCATGGTTATCCTCATATACCCATTCCCATACACATACAAGAGAGGCAAAAAAGTGAAGTAATACATCTGGGTCTACAGCTATATTCACCCTGATTCCCAACATGGCTAAAAATCAGTATGCCTAGAGAACTTAAAAATATGGATTCTCAGGATCACCTAAACCTACCAATTCAATCAGCTGTCAATGTGGAACCTCATGAATCTATATATTTAAAAAAATTTTTACTTGCTTAATTAAACTTTTTGAGGTAACTGCAGTTTCACATGCAAGAACAGAGAGATCCCATGTACTTTTTATCCAGTTTCCCATCTTGCAAAACTATCATACAACAGCACAGCCAGGGTATTGACACGGATGCAGTCAGGGTACAGAACACTTCCATCCACGCAAGGTTCCTTCATGTTGCCCTTTTATGTATAGCCTTTTATTCACGTGGCAATCCAACACAGGGCATAGGGTTGGATGAGTCTCTAGGCTGCTGTCATCTAAGCAATGACTCAGGGATCTAGGCATCTTCTGTCTTTTGAAGCCACTATTATACTAGTGGCTCCACTTCCCACCCTACCTCACCCCTTCTTTAGCCCCTAACCACTTATCTGTTCTCTATCTACATAATTTTGTCATTTCAAGAATGTTACATAAATGGAATCATATAGTATGTCACCTCTTGGGATTGACTTTTTTCACTCAACGTAATTCTCTGATTTTATACATACTTCCATTTAACAATTATTTGTTATATTAGCGTTATTCCTTCATATACCTGCCTCTCCATGAGACTGTAAGATCTTTCTCTCTTTTGCTTTTATATTCCTAGTAACTAGCATAGAAACTAGTACATAGTAAGCACTCAAAAAAAGTGGAGCTTCTTGAAGGTTTTATTCATCTCTGTATCCACAGCACCCACTACTGTACCTAGCACATAGTAGGTACTCAATAAATGTTTAATTGATGAAAACTATAATGCCCTTCTCCTCCTGGTTGCTTGCCAAACTTTTTTTTCAATCTCCAAACCCTTGTTTAGATATTATACCGTGTGGTAGAGACTGGCTAGATGCTAACTAAATGCCTTTCCTTCCTGATCACACAATTAGATGGCATTTCCCAGCCTCCTTTGAAGTTGCATATGGTATAACTGGGTTAGTCAATGGAATGTGGGTGGGTGGGTTTACATATACTGCTTTTAAGCCTCCCAAAAACTTTCCCAAAGAAATGGAAGTGAAGGACTCAGGCCCTAGTGGGAATGGCTGTGGCAAACTGTATTTTATTTGCAATTGTTCATTTCCTCATCCTCCAAGAGGCTTACACGGCCCTTCCCATGGCCATGGGATTTCCCTGCCTCCTGTGAGGTAGTTTACCTCCCATCTTATTAATTTCAGGCATGGACATGTGACAAAGCTTTTGGCCAATGGAACAAAAGTGGTGGTAGTTTATGTCACATCTGAGCAAAAGTTTTAAGAGGCATCAAGACTTTTCTCCTGCTCTGTTGTTCTTCCCTTCTATCCCAAGAATAGACATGACCTACATAGAAGCTGTTTCTTCAGCCTGAGTCTCCAAATGGGCAGACACATAGAGCCACAGCCTGGAAAAGAGCCATAGCTAAGGTGCAGCCGAAATGTAAAATAAGCAAGAAATAAACCTTAGTTACTGTAAGCCACTGAAATTTCATTTTTGTTTGTTTTTCACCTAGTATAATAGTGGCTCCAAAAGACAGAAGATGCCTAGATCCCTCAGTCATTGCTTAGATGACAGCAGCCTAGAGACTCATCCAACCAGATGCCCTATGTTGGACTGCCACATGAATAAGAAATAAACTGTTATTGCACCAAGCCACTAAAATGCTGGGATCACCTGTTACTGTAATAGGCTACCCTGATTAATATACTTTCTCTGCGAAGTCTTTCCTTATCACCAGAATTAATCATTCTCTTCTCTATTCTATTTCTGTACTTTATGCATACTTTTATTGCACATTCCATACTATTAAATAGCACTTTTTAAACTATAGTCGATTTACAATATTGTGTTAGCTTCAGGTGTACAGCAAAGTGATTTGGTTATACATATATACATATGTTATATATTTATATTCTTTTTTGATTCTTTTCCATTATAGTGTATTACAAGATATTGAATATAGTTCCCTGTGCTACACAGCAGATCCTTGTTGCTTATCTATTTTATATATGGTAGTTTGCATCTGTTAACCCCATACTCCTAAATTATCACTCCCCCTCTTCCCCTTTGGTAACCACAAGTTTGTTTTCTATGTCTGTGATTCTGTTTCGGTTTTGTAAATAAGTTCATTTGTACTATTTTTTAGATCCACATATAAGTGATATCATATAATATTTGTCTTCTCTGTCTTACTTCACTTAGTATGATAATCTCTAGGTCCATCCATGTTGCTGCAAATGGCATTATTTCATTCTTTTTTATGGCTAAGTAATATTCCATTGTATATATACATATACACACACACACACACACACATATATATATATATATATATATCAAAATATATCACATCTTCTTTATCCATTCATCTATTAATGGACACTCAGGTTGCTTCCATGCCTTGGCTATTGTAAACATGCTGCTGTGAACATTGGGGTGCATGCATCTTTTCAAATTAGAATTTTCTTTGGATATATGCCCAGGAGTAGGATTGCAGGATCATATGGTAGCTTTATTTTTAGTTTTTTAAGGAACCTCCATACTTTTTTCCACAGTGGCTGCACCAATTTACATTCCCACCAGCAGTGTAGGAGGGTGACCTCTTCTCTACACCCTCTCCAGCATTTATTATTTGTAGACTTTTTGATGATAGCCATTCTGAACAGTGTGAGGTAATACCTCAATGTGGGTTTCTTTTTTATTGGAGCATAGTTGATTTACACTGTTGTGTTAGTTTCTGCTGTACAACAGAGTGAATCAGTTATACATATACATATATCCACTCTTTTTTAGATTCTTTTCCCATATAGGTCATTACAGAGTACTGAGTAGAGTTCAGTGTGGTTTTGATTTGCACTTCTCTAATAATTAGTGATGTTGAGCATCTTTTCATGTGCCTGTTAGTCATCTGTATGTCTCCTTTGGAGAAATGTCTATTAAATAGCACTTTTTTACACACCAGCTTCACCTAATAGTCTATGAGCTCCATGAGGTCAGAGCTGCTATTCTAATCAGCTTTGAATCTCAGCATATAGCAGACGCTCACTTAAAAGGAGTCAGGTGCTCGGACCATAACATGTCAGCAGTTCATAAGCACTCATGTAACTCAATAGTTTTAATGTCAATGAAAATATTTCTCTTCCAATTACAGGGTCTCTATAACATTACTGCTTTAAAAATAAGTGAATAAGGATTGCTAAGTAAGGACTAACTCACTAAATATTTCCAAACTGGAACTGCTAAAACTTAAATGGTGCTTTGGCATCACATGGTCGTTAAAACCTTAAACTGCACACTGTACAGCTAGTACAAAAATTTTTAATTGTTTATTTCCCAAAGTAATTAAACACACATACATGTACACATAAATCCATACCTGATTTCTTTGCTTTTCGACTTCATCCTCAGACATGCAGTTGGACAGAATTTCAGACCATTCCAGGCGCTCCTTCGGTGTCTTCACTGCAAGACTATCAAATATTTCAAAGTAAAGCCATGCCAGATCCTTAGCCAACTGCAGCTTTCCACACGCAATGTGCCTCCATGTAGACCAGGACAGGCGTGGGTAACCTCCCTCTGTGGCCCGGGTTCGCACATAGGTGGATATCTTCCTGAGATAGTGAAGACTGAACTTGGATGGAGGGGGGACCTGCAAGGCGCCCACTATAAAGGGTTCTGCTTTCACCCAGAGGAGAACTCCGGACTCATCCATATTATCTCTAAGGACATCTGTGTGAAAAGGCTTCTTTGCATACCTAGGAAACAAAGTTTCTTCACAAGCTAATTTGAAATAAAATGCATTTACACAGCTTCTTGTAAGGTGACCCCTCCCTTAACTGTTTTTAAATGTACTATGTCAATTTAAAAAGTGGATCTAGTTCATCAAACAAAAGCAGAATAGATTTTTGGTCAGATCTCATTATAATCTATTTGAGCAAGAAAAATATTGTAATAAAATTATCTCACTTGAGTTGTTCAAAGTGGTTGTTCAAGGAAGTGTGTAAATGCATGAGGTATGAGATAGATGCCTGCTCAGGACGAAGAAAAGAAGAAATGGGAAAGAGCCATCCTATCACCAGAAATCTTGCTCTGTCCTGAGGGGAAACACTAGTCAAAATAAGGGGAATAAAATTTCAAAGTCCAATCACTTACACATAGAGGATGCCTGATTAAAGATCTGGACGTGTTAGCTGACCATATGAGCTCAATATGAAGCACTAGCACAGGGTGGCAGACAAAAATGCTCAGGTAGGGCTTCCCTGGTGGCGCAGTGGTTGAGAGTCCGCCTGCCGATTCAGGGGACACGGGTTCGTGCCCTGGTCCGGGAAGATCCCACATGCCGCGGAGCAGCTGGGCCCATGAGCCATGGCCGCTGAGCCTGCGCGTCCGGAGCCTGTGCTCCGCAATGGGAGAGACCACAGCAGTGAGAGGCCCGCGTACCGCAAAAAAAAAAAAAAAGAAAAAGAATGCTCAGGTAAACGTAGGCTGCAAAAATAGATCAAGGAAAGTCAAAGCATCTTTAGTCTCTATAACAGCGAACCTGCTCTGGCATATTCTACTGTCCTTAGTTCAGATGCAATATTTTTAGATTTTGTTTGTTCATTGTTTGTTATAACAATACATGATTTTTAGGAAATATTTGTTAAATATGTAAAAATAGAAGGGGAGGAAATCATCCACAGTCCCACCACCAAAGGGAAACTAGTTAATATTTTACTGTACTTCCTTGCTTTTTTTTCTACACAGGTTAGATATTAGTTTTTGAATTGTCATAGTTGTGATAATACTATATATTCTGTATTATTTTATAATACAATTCTGTCTTATTTTAAAAGCTTAATAGCACTCTAAATAAATGTACCCCAGTTTATTCAACTGTTCTATTTTCAGACATTTCATAGGTTTAAAATTTTTCACAAAAACAAGATAGGCAAACTATTGATCATTGTTGAAGCTGGATGATGAATACATGGGGGTTCACTTACCTATTCTACTTTTGTGTATGTTAAAATTTTCCACTAAAAAATGTTTAAATGTTTTCACTTTTATAAATAACGCTATAATTACCATCTTTCTGCATATTTTCTGCATGATCATTAATTCCCAGAGAAAATTTTCAGATGTGCATTTGTGAAATGAAGTAACTGAGATTTCTGAAGCTCCTGACATATATTACCATTGCTTTCCAAAATGATTATATCAAATTGTTCCATCAATTTGATTATATCAAAATGTTTTATTGCTATTATTATGTTTTGCATTTGACTTTAAGAAAATTCTGCTTCTTTTGGGAATTCTCTGTTCAAAAAGTAATTGACATCAATTGAGTGCTTACTATGTGCCAGGTAGCATTCTAAGTATTTCATGTTCTTCGCCTTTCATCCGCACAACCACCTGGAGATACATATGATTATCCCCATTTTCAGATGAGAAAACGGAGGCTTAGAAAAGTTAAGGGACTTACCCAAAGTCACATACTTGAGTTGGCAGAGCCCTGGATTAGAATTCAAGTCTGTCTGACTTGAGAACTGTGTTACTTACAAATGTATTTTAGGAACCCAGTTTTGGGAGACTCTGGAAAATAGGAGTGAATCCAGAAGGGAATGACCAGAATGACCTTAAATGGAAGGTCACCTAAGGACCAGGTGTAAGATCATGGAAGCATAAACCCAAAAGAAGGGTGTGAGAGGGTAGATGGCAGCTGTCTTCCAAATTGGGAATGGTTTAACGTCCCTCTGAGTAACACCAGACGATGAAAGTTCTGTGAGGAAGTTCTTAGTCCGCTCCAAAATGAAAATAGGCTGCTCTGTGAGGTACTGACTCCTGTCCCTGAAGTTAGCAATCAAAAGCCAGAACCTGGGGATGAACCCTCTATTCTAACCTCGAAACTAGAGAGGGCTAAATTCGTAAACATAAACTGGGGCTCCTTCCCTCTTCAAGAGCTCCCCTGGGATGCGCTGGGATCCGGCTTATTCAGGCAGGGAAATCGGCGTGAGGCCCAAGGCGGTCCTACCGAGGCTTCGCCGCCACCTCGTCCGCTCTCTGGGGTAGGACGCGGTCCAGGATGGGACTCTGAGTGGGCCGCCCGAGCGCGCCCCGATCTCACTTCAGAAACCGAGAAGCCCCAGCTTACAGGGTCCGTAGAGGACCCAAGACCTGGCGAGAGCGAAGGCGGCCTCCCCAGCCCGAGCCCGAGGCGTGATGGGCTCCTCCCTCCTTCCCTGGCACCGGCCCCCGCACGGTTACCTGCGAAGATAGGGGCCAACCGGCCGCATCTCCCAGCGCGCAGCCGCGCCTCGCCCGCCAGACCGGCCCGCCCCGCCGCCCACCCACTGCGCAAGCGCAAGGCCTCGCACCACCGAGAGCTGGACGACTACGTTGCTAGAGCGGCCCGGTACTTCTTCCGCGATTTGGGAAACAGTTGGCTGAGGCTGAGAGTCCTTGATGCTGGAACGTGGAGCCAGATCCGGCTGCTTTGTGGTGTCGTGCCTTTCTACTCAGGGTATTAGGAAGTTTTCCATTGCTCCACAGAGCTGTGGTCAGCCACTAGCTGCTGGTAAGGTCAGCACGCTTTGATCAGTAACAATAATGATAATGACAGTTTACATTTATAGAATGCTTACTGTGGGCTGGGCACCGATTAAAGCACCTTTACGTATCTTATCTCAGTCTTCCTAAGACCCCTCTAAGTTAAGTACGTTTGTTTTACTGATGAGGGCTTAGAGAGGTGAAAGTAACACAGAGACCGAGCTAAGACACAAACCCCAGGATGTCTGAAGCGAGAGCCACCAGGGTTAGCTCCTTAACTCTTAGCTTTTCCTACATGTTACCGCCTTCAGGAAGCTTTTTTGGATTTCACCCATCATAGGAACATAACTCCTTCCTCTAAAACTCCATATTATGATTTTTGGTCATTTCCTGCTTTTTTAAAAGTTTATTTTTTATACAGCAGGTTCTTATTAGTCATCGGTTTTATACACATCAGTGTATACATGTCAATCCCAATCTTCCAATTCATCACACCACCACCACCACCACCCCGCGGCTTTACCCCCTTGATGTCCATACGTTTGTTCTCTACATCTGTGTCTCAATTTCTGCCCTGCTAACTGGTTCACCTGCACCATTTTTCTAGATTCTACGTATATGCGTTAATATACGATATTTGTTTTTCTCTTTCTGACTTCACTCTGTGTGACAGTCAAAGGAAAGGTCATTTCCTGCTTTCTTAGTTTGTTTATGGCCTCTCTAGGTGTGGGAGATACAAAGGTAAATAAGACCATAAAATGCAATTTAGTTCCTCTTTTATGTGGCCTCTCTCCCCTAGTAGGCATCTTCCTGAAAGCAGTAACCTGGTCTACCTCTTAACTCTGCACTGTGTCTGGCACAGTGCTAAGCACTAGGCTTACAGCAGTGAACAAAACAGATAAGGTTCTTGCTTTCTTGGAGTGTATATTTTAATAGGGAGAATAGATAATACATTAGGAAAATAAAATAGAATAATTTCAGTTGTTAGTAAGTGTTATGAAATTTGGGGAAAGGGGTGAGTGCCGAATCTGAGCTGAGGCCTGAAGAATAAGAAGCCAGCACACGAAGATCACAGTCAAAGCGACTTTGTCTCTGTCACAAGCTCTGTTCTAGGTTGCTGTTCTAGACAGATGTGAACAAAACAGTACAGATTCATGCTTTCATGAAAGTGGCATTCCAATGTGTGTGAGTGTGGGGGGCAGGGATGGAAATAATAAAATAGCACACTGTAAGAATAGAGACTCAGTAGGGGCTAATTTTGATTGGTTGGTCAGGGAAGTCTGCTATGAGGTGGTGAATTTAAGCTGTTATCTGACTTTAAAAAGGAGTCACCCATGTTAGGATCTGAGGAAAGAGCGTTTCAGGCAGAGAACAGCTAGAACAAATGCCCTAGGCAGGAATGAGCTTGGCGTATTCAGAAAAGAGAAAAGAAACCACTTTTATTGGAACGTAGTAAGGAGTATACTAGGTGAGGGTACAGATCATATAAGATTTTTGTTCTTTTCCCCCAGCTTTATTGAGAAATAATGTTTCTATAAGCTAGTATAAATATAAAGACTTGGGATCTTATTGCAAGTGCAATGAAAAGCCATTCGAGGCTTTTAAGCAGACAAATTATATGATCTGACATGTTTGTAAAAAATCATGGCAGGGGGAAGGGACGGGGTGAAAAAAAGATACTAAGATATTACGAGTGGAGTCAGGGAGACCAGTTAGGAAGCCCTTGCCAGGTAGGAGATGTTGTGACTTAGCCCAGAGAGGTAGTGGAGATGTAGAATAGTGGACAGATTCAATATATGGTTTAAAGGTAAAGATTTGGATAGGGGATACAGGAGAGAATCAAGGAAGACACCTAAAGTTTTGTAGTGAACAATTAGGTGGTGCAATTACTGAAATGAGCAAAAATGGGGGGGGGGGATCCGTTCTCTTCTTAACTGTAATATTTATTGTTCTTTGCGTGCTTACTATGTGCCAGACGCTGTGCTAGACGGTTTACAGATTTTCTCCTACTAAAATTTCACAACACTACCAGTAAATGCTTTGCCTCAGGTTTGTAGATAAAGCAGCTTAGTGTCAGGCTGGGAGCGGGGAGGGAGCATGTTCTCACCGCTAGGAAGTGGTGGAGGCTGAATCCGAACCTAAGTCTGCTTCCAGGGCCACTCCTCATCAGGCCTCTTCTTTGCGAAACCGAGACAATTTTCTCCTAGGTTTGTTAGAAGATAAAATATGATCTAAGCTGTGCATCAGCCGTACTGTTGGCGTGGAGTCATTGTCCCCGCCCATTTCGCCCGCGTCCTTCCTCTCCGGCGTACAGCGCCTAGCTCTAGGTGAATGAAATTCCGAGACTCGTAACCAAGATAAAACCTCCCTCCCGCAATTGGTCAGTGCTGGAGGAGGAGCCCCGTGATTGGTGGAGAGTCCAAGGAGGCGGGCGGAGGGAAACTTTGTGTACCGCGATGCCGGCTTTTGGAACCCTTTCCCCACCACCAATCTTTACGTAATTTTCTGCGACTCGCAGGTGCCCGGGCTGAGCGGATTCCTGCAGCGGCACGATTCTCTGACGTTTCCCCTTCTAATTGGCCGGGAGCTGCGGCTGTAGTTCCGAAGCCTAACTGGCCGGCCTCGCCGCCTCGGAGGTGAAGTGTACTGCGCTGATTGGCTGTGAGGCGCCGGCCGCGTGTGATGTCCCGAGCAGCGATTGGCTCTGGCCCGCTGGGTGCTTCTCTCGCCGGGACTCGGGACTCCCGGGAAGTGGACTGGTAGAGGAGGGGGGCAAGCTAGGTGTCGCTCCCGACTAAGTCGGAGACTCCGGCGTGAGGCGGCCTCTCAGGGCCGGGTGGGCTGGCGAGCCGACGCGGCGGCGGCGGCGGAGGCTGTGAAGAGTGCGGGGGTCAGGGGCCCGCACAGAGAGACCATGGCCCCGCAGAACCTGGGCACCTTCTGCCTGTTGCTGCTGTACCTCATCGGGGCCGTGATCGCCGGGTGAGGAACTGGCATCCGCGGGCACGGGGCCCTTAAGTCAGTCTTGGCTGGGGAGGGGGCTTGAGGGAGGAGGGGGCATTGTCAGACTGAGGGAGTGGAGAGCGGCGTTGCTATGGTGAGGCGGTGGAGCGGAGGAATGGGTAGCGTGGGCCAGGCTTGTGGGGTGGAGAGGAGAGCAGAGGGTGATACGGGTGAGAGGGGCTTAGACCCAGAAGACCTAGAGCTAGATTTGCCTGAGGGTTGGATGCAGTGCCAAAAGCAACATGGTGTGAGGGGGCTGCTGAGCTGGAGAAGAGGACGATGCAGTGTTGAGCCTGCAACAAGCCATTGGGCGGACATTAAGTGGGTGGGTTATGATGCCAGGCCAAGTGAGGAAGTGGGGAGGACAGGTTAGGGAGGCCATGCTGGGATTGAAGGAAGTTGGATTGAGGGAGCAAGGCAGACCCTTGGGAGAGCCCTTGTACTTCTCAGCTTCTTGACATGCTGAGCCTGAGTTGTCATCATGCCTCACTGTCTCTCCATGGAGCATTCTTAGGAAGCTGAATGGTATTACGAGCGGGGAAAAAACATTTCCACTACTACACCCATAGGTAGTAGACTGGGATTCTAGCCCACCCCCCCACCCCCACCCCACTTACGAATTATGTGACCTTGAAGGAACATTTCAATTCTCATCTGTGACATGAGGATGATAATGTGCCACCTGTTTGAAGGAAGTAGGACCACCTGAACTTTTGAGATTCTCCGGCCTTTAATAAGATCCACTATCGTATAGGCCTGCTGACCACAGGGTATGATATGCCAGGCTCATATTTTAGAATGCGGGGAATAGTAAAGTCTTAGCTTTTGACAAATTTATAGGTTGCTCTGAATGTAGAAAGCACTACCTAGCAGAGCTTTAAACTTTAAGAACTTGTTATTCTCTTAAAAGTTTTTTCCCTGTGCATATATGCTTCAACTTTGTTGGGTTTTTTTTCTTGTGAAACATATTAAATTTATAAAAAAATTAACTTCTCCTAGGTAATGCTTTATTGGGTTTTTTAACATGTTTTTTGTTAGTACTTTTTGCACGTAAAGCAATGGGTACCTTAAGTTGTTTAAACAAGATGTCAGGATAAATACTGTTAGTACTGTAGCTATAAACTTCAGTTTTTCCTAAAGGATTCTCTTGGGAACCGTCATGTTGATGCTGAGTTATGCCAGCCATCTTTTCCCTGTATTTTTCTCAGCTGTTACTTAACCATTTTTATATTAAGTATATCCTAAGCCTCATTTTTTATATAGCTAGCTCTTTTGTCATTAACGTTAGTGAAACTTTTGATTTATTTAGTTCTTGTCTCAAGAGATGTCAAGTTTTTGCAGATTTTTGGGGTGTGGCGATAAAGCACCTAAATAATCCTCATGGAACCCCTTGTCAGTGATAGTTTTTAAAATTTATACATAAAATGATTAAATGATTTTCCTGAAGTGTGACTAAGAGCTTATGAAATACATTTTTTTAAAAAGTTCTGTCATATATTACGTGGATCTTGATACCCCAATGCATTTTTCCCCACTGCATTTTAAAATTACCATGATTACTACATCATCTCCCTGTGAACAACTTTCCCATCCCTTTGGTTGAGAGAATGCATTTTCAGAGTAATTTCTGCTGGCTAAAGTGACTCTGGCAAAATGAATAGACTTTCGTGAGCATGCTTATTTATTCATTTCATTCAACGAATATTTATTGGTGTCTTCTGTGGGCTGGCTATGGTCCCTGCCTTAAAAGTTTGTTAGTCTTATTCTGTCTTCCCATTGGCCCTTCCTGCAAAGATTCCCTTTACAATTAATTTGGTTCCAACATAGTTCCTGGCAAGGAGGTCAGTGGATCTCCACTTTATCTCCTAGCTCATGCCATGTACATATTTGCAGCTGCTGGGACTTATAGGCGCCTGCATATGGGTTCCAGCAGCTGTCTCTAATTAAGATTTGACCTAGACAAACTAGTATAACCACTAGTAATGACTGCAAAATTGAAATTTTCTCTCTCAGCAAAAAACTCCACAACTCATCCATTCAAATGGGTGTTGTTCTCTCTTCAAGCTTTTTATTTGGGCTTTGACTTAACCTCTGTGTTAACCTCTGAAGTTAACTTCAGTCACTTCATCTTTAACATTCCAAGAGTGCTACTGTTAGAACATTTCTGTGACATAATCTTTTTGAACAAAGAAATTCATCCTTTGAGATTGACCTTTGGAAGCAGTCAAAAGTCATTTGAAGTCAATAATAGGGGAGAAAAAAGAGAGTCAATTTGAGTATACAGTTCTTGGTTGAAAATGATGTGTGACCATAAAATAAGAAAATGACTTTCTTGACTAAAGGTAGTTCTAAGAGAAGAATGCCAGAGATATTTTGAATAATTCTAGTATTGTTCAAAAAGTACATAGCCTCTCATTGTGATTACTTCAATATGAAACTCATTACAAATTCTGGTGTGTTCTCTTTTTCGTCATTCTTTTTCGTGTGTCACGTGGGTACCTTCATTTTCCTACCTCTTTGCTCAGACACAAACCTAAATGTAAAGGAAAAAATTTCACTTTTAAAAATGTAATGTATTAACTCTTCAATGAAGTATCTTCTCCCTCTCCCCCACCCTCAGGCGAGATTTCTATAAGATCTTAGGGGTGCCTCGCAGTGCCTCTATAAAGGATATTAAAAAGGCCTACAGGAAACTAGCCCTGCAGCTTCATCCTGACCGGAATCCTGATGATCCTCGAGCGCAGGAGAAATTCCAGGATCTGGGTGCTGCTTATGAGGTGAGTCAGGAAAAGGATAAAGTGTGAATAAAACCTACAGATACAGAAAAAACCATGTGACGCTGAGTAACACTCCCATTTTTCAGGTCACTTTAAAAAAAAAAAAATTGACAGTAGATAAAAGTAGCAGTTGATGCTATATTGTACATTAATGTTAGTAGGTGCTACTTCCTGCCCTTTTCATTTCAGTATTTGTCTTATTAAGGAGAGTAATATTGAAAAAGACGAATGAAAGAAAATAGGATCGGTAGGTTAATACGTAGATTGATGATCAATCAATCCGTTTGAGAGTTGGAGCCAGAAACAGAAATAAAATCTAAATGAGGATTGCAAATCCACATGTGCCCATGTGGATCAGGCAGATAACATTCAGGGCAGGTATAAGATAAAACAGGAGAGTGGATATCCTACCTCCACGTTAGGAATCAGTAGCGATTGAAGAGGACTGTGACAAGCTGAAGACTTCTTGCCGCATTTCAAGGGAACAGCTGTTATTCAACACCAGCCAGTTTTTGCCATATACAGATGCAAACACTGTGTTTGCACACCGTGGCCAGATCATTTAATTTTTCAAGAGGAGTGGAAATCCTGATTTTTTGGTAAATTCTCCTGGTTGTAAAATGTTGGTAACTAATTCAATTTAAAATTTTCTTTTTCGTGCAAATCAAAGAAAACACAGCTGTAGTTTGAATTTGCAACTTGTAATCTAGAGGTCAAAATACTTTCATGTGTATCATCTCATTTAATCTTCATTAGGACACCTTGAGATATAGTAGAGCTGGGCATACTTCTTACCATTTAAAAAATTTTTTTTAACAACACCGAGGAATATTTACTGAATGCTTAATAATCTTTTTACTATTTGAAAAACCATTATACACAGAACCTTTCAACACTGTGGTGAAAAAATTTTACAAATAAGTCACTGATAATCTTTCATATGTATTAATTTAGGAGTTAGCTGTTTTGTGTGTGTTGCAATTCACCTTTCCCCTAGAAATAGAATACTATTATTCTGTGGTTATACTTTTTCTTTTCAGCTTTATTGAGATATAATTGACAAATAAAATTGTAAGATATTTAAAGTATATATTGTGATTACTTGGTACACATATACATTGTGAAAGGATTTCACCCATCTAGTTAATCCATCACCTCATATATTTATTGTTTTGGTGAGAACATTTAAGCTCTGCTTTCTTAGCAAATTTCGGTTATACAATACAGTGTTATCAATTCTAGTCACCATTTATTCACATTTTCTAAAAGGGCACAGAAAAAAATAATTTGACTCCAAAAGTCAGAGAGCTACAACTTCTGAATTCAAATTAAATCCCTGTATAGTGAGAAGACTGAAAACAAATCTGAAAAATATTTTAGTGGAAAAAACCCAGAAGGAAGGGATCCCAAGGCCTCCTAGGTTAAAGAAGTGAATGAACCAAAACAGTGACTTATATACCCAGATGAAACCTAGAACTAATGGGGTTTCCCTTTCTTCTCTCAACACCTGTAGGACCAAAGTTCCTAACCTCGGGCCCACAAATAAACTTGAGAGGGTTGGTGGACCCTCCTAAATTACTGTATGTAATATTTTCTTTCTCATTGATAATATGGATTCCATATTTCGCACTGTGTTTCCCATGAGTATTCCCATTGCTTGCTAGGAACCCAATAATCAAAAATATTTTCTGGGGAAGCTGTTGCTAAGAATTTACCATGCTCTTTAAAGACTCTACCATGTTCTTTAGCCATGACCTAGGCAAGGCTATACATAGATCATTCATGATATTGCAGTTTAACTCTTAAGAACCTTTCTGGTCACTAGTTCAAATTTTCTTTTTGCTTTGTATCATTCACTTGATTGCCTGCCTTTGGTCCTTAGATAAATTAGTGTTCACCAATCAGAATCCCAGTAAAGTTGAAGAGTCTTTTGTGAATACAAATCTGTCTTTTCTACTGAGCTGGGATTACTACTGGCATTTTAATTAGTTGAGACTCTGGTTGGTTGGCCAATCAACTAAGAAACTCCTTTTTTTCTTTTAATAATAAAAGTTTCCAAGACTATGGAATAAAGTTGCATTCCTTAGACAGAAGAAAAGTGAGGAGTAAGTGAATGGTAATAGATAACTTGAAGAGTAATTTGGGGGTAGTTATTACAGAAGCCTCCTATGTCCAAAAAGAAGCTGACTTAAAAAAATAGTCTTTGTTTTGGGGTTTTGAAATGGTGTTTCTTATGGACCCAAATGTGGGGTTCATTTCTTTGCCAAGACAGGAACAGAGAAGTAGACTTGAAAGTGAAAATATTGGAAATCCAGATCACGTAATAATGAGTTTTGTTTTGTTTTGTTTTTAAAGTTAACTCTGCCCATTTCTACTTCCCCAAAGTGGCTATTTTTTTAGGATATTTACCAAACTATTTTTTTTCTCACCTGGTCTATCACAGTGGCTTTAGTTGAGTACTCTGGTCACTTCTAGACTAACCCATTTGTCTTTGCTTTTAAGAATGCTCACTCTCGTGTACACTGAATTTCTTTTTATCCTTCTAAATGTATCTTAAATGTTAGTAGATTTTTGCTGTGGCACCCTACACATCATTCAGGCCCTGAGCCAAAAGTGTGTCCCATTTACATACGCCAGTTAGATCTTCCCTTTCTTTTGCTGAGTCAACAAGCCCCATCTACTTCCAACCTCACGTTTCCTGAGCCAACACAAGTATGGGTTTGAAATAACTTTCTCCTTCAGTCTGCTATCTAAATAGACATTTAAGAATATCAAATAACATAAAGTTATTCAATTTTCAAAGTTATATATGTGCATATATTTCAGAATGCTCTAAGTAAATGGGAAGCTTTTTTTTGGGAGGGCAGATTTTGAAGAACATTGAAGCTTATTTTGTTTTACATTCTTTAGTTCTATATATGGAATGGTCCCAATGAGAAAGCATATACCTGTGACTGAGTATGTAGTTTTCTAAAACCATTAAAACTTCAGAAAGTCTTTTCAAGTTGTGAAATTGAGCTTGAGCGTCCTTCATAGAGCAGTGTCCCTTTTCACTCTTTGCAGTTCAATCTCAAATGCTGTCTGTGTGTGGCAGACAGCATTCTTCCACAAATGGATTTCTACATGAATCAAAAGAATGAAAAGGGAATATGAAAATATTGCAGTGTAGAGCTTTCTGGAGACCTGTCATTGGAGTCCCTTGACTTACCAGTCTCTTAATGTGTGTGTGGTAGTGGGGTACAGGGGTTATGGTATAGATGTGTAGGGCTGAGCATACTTGACGGCTGTCCTAATTTACTGCTTCTGTGACTAATGACAGTCTGTCATAGTCATGTCCTAGTTTATAGTTTAGAGAGAGAATATAACATAGTGGTTAACAGCCTAAACACTGGAGTCAAACTACATGGGAATTAAACCTGAGGAATTCATCTCACCTCTTCCTGTTACTGCCCTCACATTCATAGCCATGTCGCTAATCTCCAGCATGATATTTATGGGGCTAGGTGAGTTTTGATAAATTTAAATTAAAAACATGAATGGAGCATTGTGGAAAGTTACAAAATGGGCACCGATCAGAGAATTTAGTCTGATAAAGAAAATAACTTTATAAACATGCCTTAATACCATACATAATGAAAACTGAATTCCACTAAAATTTTACATACAGTATCAGAGTTTAAAAAAACAAAAACATAAATGTGAATTCACCTTACCTGAATATTACCAACTCATAATCTTTTCTTCCACTGGCTTTTACCCCCAGGTTCTGTCAGATAGTGAGAAACGGAAACAATATGATACTTATGGTGAAGAAGGATTAAAAGATGGGCATCAGAGCTCCCATGGAGACATTTTTTCACAGTAAGTAATTTATCTATCTGCAGGGTATTAAGTGTCTGAGAATGGATCACTTAGTGATTATTAAAGAATTATCCTTGCTCCCTTGTTCAGAAGCTTTCGATGAAGAGTACAGCTCAACTGATCCTTGACCAAGAGGTCATTCATCATCCTTTCTGTGGGAATATACTCCTCTATTTTCACAAAGCTCCAGAAAAGACAGGTGGCACTAAAAGGGATGTCCATCTAGCCAACCATATCAATTAAATCAACCCTGACTGTGTTGGGGGGGATATATGTTGGAAACCAGTTCATTTTATCTCCTTGCTGTCTTAGAATCTGCAAACCACTTAATGAGCAAAGGAGATTCTTATAAGCGGAGAGAGAAATTCCTACTCACATACCCAAAGCTGACTCTTCATCCTATCCACAAGAGAGGGATGATTATGATAATCAGCATTGTTGGAAGGAGTTGGGTTAGAGGCTCTTCATCCCTTGCTGGACCCAGCTTTCTGGGAGTGCTGAGAGGCTGGAATAATAAACATCTTTCCTTCCCGCTCTTTGAGCCCCTCTTTGTTGAGCATTTGAATTTTCATATGTTTCATATGATGATGCATAAATAGGAGATCTTGATCTGGGGTTTCAAGTCAAGTTATAAATAAAAAGATGTTTGAATATGCATTTCTATGGGGAGAGGATGCATTGCTTTCTTCAGATTCTCTTCAGATTCTTCAGATTCTCAAAGAGAATTTTCTTTAGATTCTCAGATTTCTTCAGATTTGTGAACGCTTCACCAAAAGAAGTAAGAATCACTGTTGCTACAACAGCTTCCCTCATTTAGTGTTTGGGGGTGACAGTAGATTTTCAGGACTTAGGACGACGTGTGAGTAATATTATTAGGAAATCTTTCTCTTCCCCAGGATTGATTTGGCTGCTGTAGCCTACCAGGGAAGTGTCCTGTTTGAACCCCTTAGCAGTTAGAAGTGATACCCAAGGATGCCAGAAAGAAAAAAGGCTCTGCCCTTGCTCCTTCCCCACCAAAATCCTCCCTCTCTGCTTTTATTTAAGATTCAGGGAATCCATGCACCAAGATGGGTTCTGTTTTTATTTTTTGAAGGGGTTGGGGTTGTTGTATATTTGTCATGACTATGCTAACATCTGAGGCTCTTAATAACCAAAACTTAACGTCAAGATTAGAACTCCTATACAATTGAAGGTCACTGTTTATAGTAATCTCAAAGTGACGCTTCTGTTACTTAACACAAATTAATTTTGGTCTTATGAGACCAGAACTTCCTTTTCTGTAAGATCCAGAGTTTTACTAAGGCTGATGCTCTTTTAGTTTAATTATGTATCCAAGATTTTTGTACAAAGCAGTAGCTTGTTTCAGCAAAGTTAGTTTCTAAAAAAGCATGTAAAGGTGAACACTACAAATGTCCAAAATTACCATTAGGTTTGGCAATACGTGAATGTATATAGACTATACCCTTTCTCAATGTCTCCATTATATCCTGATATTTGTCAGTATTGAGAGAGATTATTTTTTCATTGATTAAGAATTCATTGGCATACTGTATACACTGTACTGTGTGTCTGGACAATATTAAAAAGTAAATTTTTTTGTAGTAGGGGCAATATAGTTGACATTATATAAATTAAAGATTGTGTATGATGTATGACTCCAATGTATTAAAATGTCTTTCAGTTTTGCTCACTGGTGGGACACAATATTTTATCAATGTGAAGAAAACTAAAATTGTAAGAGGTGAACTCTGATTTCTTTTCGTGATGATTTTACACTTACCAACAGCTTCTTTGGAGATTTTGGTTTCATGTTTGGAGGAACCCCTCGTCAGCAAGACAGAAATATTCCAAGAGGAAGTGATATTATTGTAGATCTAGAAGTCACTTTGGAAGAAGTATATGCAGGAAATTTTGTAGAAGTAAGTCCAGACTATACAGCTATTCCTATTGACTCCCAGAATGCGTTCTTATGACTAAAAACAAGAGGTTTCTACGTACCTTCTCTGTCTTTTAGGGGGTGGGGAGGTGTATAGAACTGAATTAATCATAATTCTTGGTTCATGATATGCTGTTATTATTTCATGAACTCATCACTCAGCCCAAGAACTAAATAAAACAATACCAGGAGTTATATCTACCTACATGCTACTTCCCTGTTCCATTCACTTGCCTCCTTTCCCAGGTAACTGTCTAATATCCTGAGTTTTGTCTTTATTGTTCCCTTGCCACTCGTGTTTGTTTGTTTTATTACATATATAGGAATACCTGAATAATATATTTACTTTCACTGTTTTTGACTTTGTAAAAATGATACCATACTATACATTAGCTTCTGAGACTGGCCTTTTTTACTCTTAATATTGTCAGAATTCATCCATGTTCTTGCTTATAGCTATAATTCTGCTGAATAGAATTTCATTGTGACCACGTTGCAACAATAGGCATGTAGGTTACCTCCAGTTTTTTTCAATTCCAAGCTGTGCTTTTAGGAAGTCTTGTACATATATCCAGGTAAAAAGATTAATTTCCCATGTTCCCTTGCAGACCTGTTGTCTGTCATCATTGCTAATACATAATGTGCATCACTCTTTGCAGTTAGCATGCTCCTAAACAAATTCCTTTTCAATCTAATTATTGTAAAGGATGTATATGACCTTGCTATTTAAATGCCTCCATGGTAGGTTCTTTTTAAGAAAAAATTACCTTGAGAGAGCATAGTGATTAAAAGCACAGAGTTTGGAGCTAGACTGCCTGGTTTAGAATCCTGGCTCTACCATACATTGGTTATGTGACCTTGGTCATATTACTGAGCCTTTCTGTGCTTTCATTCTTTCCTCTGTAAAATGGAGATAATAGCATCTACCTCATAAAGCTGCTATGAGGATTAAATTAGTTCATAAATATATGTGATTAGGGCCTTGCTTGGCACATACTAAGTGCTATAAAGTGTTGGCTGTAATTATTGTTACTGTTATTTACTCCGTTGACCTGGGCTTTCATATGTTCGTAGGCTTTGAAGGATTTTTCTCCAAGCATTCATGTCATCTTACTGCCTGAGCATGTGCCCTGTGATTAGGTGTTTGACTGAACAGGCAAAATCAAGAGTACATTTCTTCATATATTTTAGTTTCTAGTGATTTAGAGGGATCAGAATGTTTAATTGCAATCAGCTACAAGGAGATGATCGCTGTGTCTTTTCTTACGGGTTAGAGTATCTGAATCGAGACAGCACTGGAAAACACTGCCAGATTGAGTTGCCTGAAACAAGGAAGTGTTTTCATGAGGTTAATCATGACTAATCCTGGGGTGGAAGCCACAAACCAGCTTTTGAAGGCTGTGGTTGTTCTTCAGGGCTTATGCTTTACACAGCTCAGATTTCTCAAGAGATAGTAATTCTGTGCACTACTTTAACTCAGTAGTATTTTGTCATGGCTTAGAAAAGGTGATTCCATACATACTATCTTTCAGTTCTCTTCTTTCTTACCCTCCTCTCTCTTCTCCAACTTTAGAATTTGAGTCAGTGAAAGATCCATTTGCTCAACTCCTATGTGGGAGCTGACTTGTAACTCCTCCAAGACTTCTCTCAGCTGTGGGTCTCCCTGAGGGATGGCTTGGGAGAGAAGGGGAAGTGCGAACCCCGGCAGGTGCACAGAGTCCCGATCTGGTGAGGAAACCAAAGGCTGTGGGACACAAGAGAGAAGCTGATCCTGTGTGTGTACTTGCTAGGTGGTTAGAAACAAACCCGTGGCAAGGCAGGCCCCTGGCAAACGGAAGTGCAACTGCAGGCAGGAGATGCGGACCACCCAGCTGGGCCCCGGCCGCTTCCAGATGACCCAGGAGGTGGTCTGCGACGAGTGCCCGAATGTCAAGTGAGTGCAAGCACCTTCTTTGCTCTGCCTAGGGACACTTTTAATCATCTCATTTGTCTAATAAAATGCCAATGGTCCATACCTAGATTTTTTTTCCCTCCCTCTCCCCCATCCTTCTCTCTCTCCCTCATGTTCTGCCAGAGGATAGAGCAAAGAAATGTACAGTTTAATTTTTTCCGAAAGTATCTATTAAGAATATCTCCTTTTATGTTTATGAACTAATAAGCAGTGCCCTTTATTTCTGAATATACTTAACAAAAATGTTGATATTTTTCCATTTTCCTACTTGGAATGTTTCCTTTCTCCTACTTGGAATATTTAGAGCAATCTTATGTGTACAGCTAACATTTCAGATTAGAGAAGTAGTATTTGCTGATTTATGTTATAAATACAACTGTTTAATTGAACCTTCAATTGTATATATTAAAACTAGCTCAGTTATTTGTGGGATCAGTGAAAAAAATCAAATAGGATAAACTCTTCTGTTAGATTTTCTGATAAACGTGATGCTGTCCTTTTGGGTGCACATTTATGTAAATGCGGGTAGTTTTCTCTGTTACTGATCACTCACTTCAAGGCAATCAATCTACTGCAGGTGCAGGCTTTTTTGGAGTCAGCAGTCTCATGGTTATGTGATATATAGTAGCTTTGCCCTGGCTTTTGGCAGGAGGAAGGTGTAAATGGATATCAGGTGGTTTTGTCATTTAGGGATACAGGATAGTCTTCCAAGAGAAAAGGTCTGATTGAGTAGATAAAACTTTATTATCTGTATCTGGGGTTTGGTTTATATTTTCTTTTTTTTTTTTTTTCTTTTAAATGCTCTTTGTCTCAGACTAGTGAATGAAGAACGAACACTGGAGGTGGAAATTGAACCTGGGGTGAGAGATGGCATGGAGTACCCCTTTATTGGAGAAGGTGAAATATTGATATTGATGTTTTATTATTGTAACTTTATGCTCTCGCCTGCTTATGTACACCTCCCACCCCCACCTCACCCCATACCTCATGGCCACCTAGTAAATGCATATATCATTTCCAACACACTTCAGTCAGTTTTAGGACACAGAAAGCCTTTTTATGACCATCCTTAAGCATCCTGGCTGGTCCACTTAAGCAGTAGCATTACTGTTTATCCTTTGACTATCATGGCCAAAAGTTACTGCCACGTAGCCTAAGTTAGGTCAAAGTTTAAATGTTCAGAACTTACTGGATTAATTTTAACTCAGCAATGAAAGAAGTTATGTAACTCTAGTTGGCATTAATAAGATGCTCTCAGACCTCACTTAGGGGTTAAATTTAAATCTCTAGACGAAAAATAGCTTTAAAACATCAGATTCAGGTGACCAGTGAATCATTCCTTGTTTAGGAAGTAGGTCAAGTTATTTATTGCTGTGTCTGAATCCCAGGTGATCCTCGCTAATAATCTGAGACTTGACATAACCAGGTAGACACGCTGCTCTCACAGATAGGCTTGACAGTCAAAGCCTAAGGTAGTAGCTTTAGAAAATTCTCTCAACTGCTAAATAGATTTGCAGCGTTCAACTTGCGTGGCTTACAGTGTGCTATAATCTCTTCTCTTCTGACAAGGTGAGCCTCATGTGGATGGAGAGCCAGGAGACTTACGGTTCCGAATCAAAGTTGTCAAGTAAGTAATCTCAGTTTAGAGGCCTTCTCTTTAGCCCTTGCTTTTCAGAGGAGTCAGGTTAAAGAAATATGGGTAGCCACCAGGGCACTTCCAGACTTTTTCCTCTGTTTCATGCCCTTAATACCCTAAATATGTAACTCTACAGCCATACTGAAAATTTGGGGTTGGAGCCTAGGATTGAGTCCATTTATTTATTTACTTCCAAGTCCAAGTCCAAAAGATGTTGGGAGGAAAGCATCGATATTATGAGTAAGGAGCTGTGAAAGAGAGGCAGACAAGGAGACCAGAGATTTTAACTGAGGAAATACGGCCCCATACAAGAATGGGAGACTTTTCCATAGAAAGGAGCTTCTGTGACATCACCTGCAGCTGCTGGGCAGCTTCTCTGGTTGGCTTCTCTTCAACGTGCAGTTCTGCTTACATAAGAATTTTACCTGGGACTCAGGCTTTCTTGTTTATCACTTGTCTCTTGTTACCACTTTGGAAACCAGTGATACCTCTGTTTCTAAGGATTCACTGAAACAAGGTTCCCACCCAAATATGGAGAAATGGGCCCCCAGTGCCAAGGACATTTTTCCCTCATAGCACTCTTTAATCTCGGTGATCTTTCCCCAACCTTCCTCACCTACCTTGTCTTTCCCATCACTTCCCAGAGAAACTGGCACATGTACTGTTCCCTGAATAAACCTGGTACCTTCTCAAGTCCTTATCT
Organism: Neophocaena asiaeorientalis asiaeorientalis; assembly: GCF_003031525.2. Classification (NCBI taxonomy): domain Eukaryota; kingdom Metazoa; phylum Chordata; class Mammalia; order Artiodactyla; family Phocoenidae; genus Neophocaena; species Neophocaena asiaeorientalis. The sequence goes on from NW_020172364.1 coordinate 5,439,783, forward strand.
TTGCCAGAATTCCCTCTTGCCCTATCCCCACCCTCCCCTGCGCCCACCTTATTTGCAGCTTCAGAGCTGATCAGGCCTTACAAGCCCAGCTCTAGAAGCCCCCCAGGACCCGTCCCTGATGCCCTTCTCCCCCAGTCCCACAGCCAGAAGTTGTCCTTCTCTCTTTTCCATAATCTAGTTACTTGTATTTTAATTATGTGCTTTGACTTCTGCTGATTATAAGCTCCTTAAGATTAGGGTTTAATAAATCTTAGGCTACTTTACAGTCTTGATTAATACTATACACGAAGGAGTGTCTAATAAATGCCTATTTCTTGAAAGAGTGGCATTCATCCTTTTCCATGATTTTTCTAAAAACTTTTTGAACTCTTCCCAAAGAAAGACTTTGGAAGTTAATGATCTTTACCTTGTTCTGTTCTAGGCACCCAATATTTGAAAGGCGAGGAGATGACTTATACACAAACGTGACAATCTCCCTCGTGGAATCTCTAGTGGGCTTCGATATGGATATTGCTCACTTGGATGGTCACAAGGTAAGCAAACCAGTTCTCCCGCTTCCTGTCCTTTTAAAGCCTTCACATGGCTGCTGTTGAGGTTACTTCAGCCACTTCGGTCATTTGGAGGCACGGGGACTAAGTGCTCAGGCTTTGTCCTGTCATCTTTCCTCACTCTGCTGCTGAACATGTAGCAGTAACAACGCCACAGACCCCTCAGCTCCTCAGAGGTGATTGCACAGCCTTTGGCAGTCTCATCTTTACAGTCTCCGTTGGTAAAAGCCTTACTTTTTTACGTGTTTCGTTTTTCTTTTTCTTTTTGAAAACCTTCTCTTTCTTTGGCTCGCACTGTCCTAATGATGTTTCCCCTGCCCCTTCGTCCTGCTGCTCTGAGCCATGACATGGGCTCTGGGCGCCAGTACCCACTGGAAGCTGTGTGTTGTGCTTCGAGAGTACCAGTCCTGCTCCAGTCCATCCCCTTTGCTTTCCAGGTACATATTTCCCGGGATAAGATCACCAGACCAGGAGCCAAGCTATGGAAGAAAGGGGAAGGGCTCCCCAACTTTGACAACAACAACATCAAGGGCTCTTTGATAATCACTTTCGATGTGGATTTTCCAAAAGAACAGTTATCAGAGGAAGCAAGAGAAGGTGAGGGTATAATATTTACTGTTCAAGGAAAGATGAGGTCTACATTAGAAGGATTAGAGGCTTAGGGGTGAAGTCTGTAATGACTGATTGAGAAGAGGGCCCAGTCAGTGGGTCCTAAGTAAAAAGGAAAAGGTGAGAGAGGTCAAAACTGGAAAGAGGACAAAGAAGAAGGAATGGAAGACAGCTAAAGAGCTTTCTGTCCATTTCAGTTGCCTCTTATCGGATTTTGTGGGAGGTATGTGTGGTATGTGTGCCTGAGACACAAAGACAGGGGGTCACCTTGGACGTGCATGTATGGGTATCCACATGCGATAAAGTTAGACATTGGTAGTTACTTGTTTAATTCAGATCCCTGGTTGTCATAAGGCCTTTTGTGAGCCTCCCCATGAAACATGCTCTTCAAACTCTGGGGAAGTCACTTTTTTGTTAACGGAGTCATTTGTTCATTCTTTCCTCAGGTATCAAACAGCTGCTGAATCAAGGATCAGTGCAGAAGGTATACAATGGACTGCAAGGATATTAAGAGTGAATAAAATTGGACTTTGTTTTAAAATAAGTGAATCAGCGATATTTATTATCTGCAGGGTTTTTTGTTTTTATTTTCATTTTCAATATGCAAGTTTGGTTTAATTTTTTTTTCTTCTAATGATCGTCATGAAATGAATAAGAGGGCTTAAGAATTTGTCCATTCGTGTTGAGAAAAGAATGACCAGCAAAAGGTTTAATAATACCTCTCCCTTTGGGGATTTATGTCTGGTGCTGTCGCCTGAGTTTCAAGAATTAAAGCTGCAAGAGGACTCCAGGAGCAAAAGACACAGTATAAAGGGTTGGAGTTAATTGTTAGCTATTTCATTCGAAATGCCAGCTGGAGAAGTCTGTTTTTAAATACAATTTTGTTGTTAATTTTTTCTTGACTCCTGTTTTCTTGTTGGTGTAGTTACCCTGTTGTCTCTTCCACCTCCATTTTGGTCATTTTTCCTTGATCAGCCTCGTTTCCCTCCTTGGGGCCTGTGAGCTAGTTGGGTTTTCCTCCCATCAAGCAAGATGAATGCAGAAACCTGTGGAAGAGTGATGAAGATCCAGTCGCTGTACCCAATTAAACACACATGGCACTTTCTAGAAAGGAGCCTGAAGAAAATTAGAGATTGGAGTAGGTGAAACAAGGTCACACAACCACCTAATCGTCCTTGAGAAAGTATATTCCCTCTCATTTAATTTGGGAATAATCAAATCTGACACGGAAACTCTGCGGTTTAGAAAGCACTTTTCATGTATCCAATCTCACTTGACCTCATGTTTGAAAAGTGTTCGGCTTGTGTTAGGAACTAGGATTATTGTCGGCCCTAGAAAATGAATTTGAAGCAGTAGAGTTGCATGTTGTATTTGCTTCTCCCAGTGGAACCTAATTCAGGTGGTATGTGACGTCAATATATTTGACTTTGTAACCTCCTTCCCTTTTCTACATTATACAGTCAAATTACACTCTTTATGTTACTTTAGCTAGTGAATGTTTCAATGTTGTTGAACAACTGCTGTTGCAGAGTGTGTGTGGAGCTGCCTTCTAGCCATCAGTTTGGTTCCAGCAACATTCCCACCTTTGGCTGTACAGCAGCCAATGCTGCTATTGCCTTTTCATTTATTTTGCCCTGTTTTATAAAAATTATGAGAAAGGCGGTGGGGAGGAAATTTCATCCATTTAGAACAGTTAAGAACAAGCACACCGGGACTTTCCTGGTGACACAGTGGTTAAGAATCCTTCTGCCAATGCAGGGTACATGGGTTCGAGCCCTGGTCTGGGAAGATCCCAAATGCCATGGAGCAACTAAGCCCTTGGGCCACAACTACTGAGCCTGTGCTCTAGAGCACATGAGCCACAACTGCTGAGCCCGCGAGCCACAACTACTGAAGCCCACGCGCCTAGAGCCCACGCTTTGCAGCAAGAGAAGCCACCACAACGAGAAGCCCGCACATCGCAACGAAGAGTAGCCCCCACTCGCCGCAACTAGAGAAAAGCCCGTGCGCAGCAATGAAGACCCAATGCAGCCAAAAATAAATTAAAAAAAAAAAAACAAGCACACCTTTTAACCTCAATCAGACACTATTTTTTTTTAATTTATTTGTTTTTATTTTTGGCTGTGTTGGGTCTTCGTTGCTGTGCGTGGGCAGATACTATATGGACTTGAGTGATCCAACTGTGTGTTCACTTGTGAAGAAAAAGAACAAAATTCAGAGGCTTATTTGAAATGCTGAAAATCTATCTTAGAAATCAAATGCACCATATTAATACATATGTGTGTTTCATGAACTTTTGTATATTTAATATTCATTATGTACTGAGTTGCTGTAGTTAAAAATTTCTTAGGAATAATTATCAACATTTCTCTTCTATATCTTAGCCCAGGAGAGCTCTTGATCATTTTTTGCACTTGCTGATTTTTTCCAAGATTTTTGCAAGAGTCGGTCACGTACCAAACTAGAGTTATTTTTCTTAGCTAGAAAGACCCCAGATATAACGCTTTTCTGTAAATAAGAATGTTCACCGGGCTTTGTCACTACTGTTTATCCATGGTCCAGATGGCCATGAATGAATGAGTTAAAAAAGAATATTCTTTTACCATTGACTCTTTGTGAGCTTCAGTTTACTTTAAGTGCTTTCTCTGAAGCACATTATAATGTGGAAAGACTTGTATCAAAGATTTTCTTGTAATAAAGCATAGTAACAGGGTGGTGTGGTGGAGATGACAGGAAGATCGTAAAACCAGGCTTTAAAGCCCAAGCTTTTTGCACTAAGGTACAACTGCCTTCCCAGAAGTTAATGCTGCCCAAAAATGGAGTGGTGGTCCCTGAGGCAGCAAGCTCCCTACCAGAAATGGGCTTGGGAGGTTGTAACGGTCAGTATATGTTCCCTTCAAGCCGAAGTTTTCTATGTGTTACAGAGTTTTCAAGTGAAGAACTGAAAACTTGCTCTCTTACTCATTTAGTAACAAGTATTTATTGAGTCCTTACTATGTGCCAGTTTCTGTTCAAGTGCCTTATATAGATGAGGTTGTTTGTATGGAAGAGGGAGTATTATCCTCAATCTGCAGATGAGGAAATGAGTTACATCTCACAGCTTACTAGTGTGGGTCTGGCATTTGAAGCCAAGCAGTCTGCTTCAGAGAATGTGCTCTTAACTACCATGAATTCATGATTTCTACTTAGAGAAAATAAATGGTGTGGAAGAAGTATTCTAGGTAGTTATGGTGAGAGAACAAATAATAATGTCTTCACCCCTGCAAGGAAAAATGTCACTCCAATGAGATATGTAATGAAGCAGAAAGGGTGGTTGGCCTGGGATGGGATTCAATTCTGTGATACTGGGCAAGCCAGTTAACCTCCCTGAACCTCAGTTTTCTCACCTGCAAAATGGGAATAATGAAGGGTGATATATTTTAATTTGAGCTTTTGTGATTTCTAACATATTTTAGCTACACATTTATTTATGTTTAATTCCTGGTCCTCAGCTGCATTCACTATTGCTTATGTTGCCAGATTCCTGAATCCTAGATGGGTGTTAGTGCTCAGAAATCACTGTTTTTGGAAAAGGGAACAGGATATGGAAACAACACCACTGGAAAAGTTGCATTGGTTGTTCTTAGAAATGGAAGGAAGATTTTACTCTATTCCTTGACAAAAGATAAGCTGCAATTAGCTCCAGTAAAAACGTCTACCTTGAACAAAGATACATATCCAAGGACTCCAGGAGATAAGCAGAGAGGAAAAAATGGTTTGATGAGTATTCACTTTTTTTAAAATTCTAGATTTTTAGTCACTGACATGGTACCAGTACTCATGATCAAGGGTTGACTACAGGTCACAGGCAGTGGGTACCGGTACAGCTTCCACAGTGATTTATATGTCAAAGAGCCCAGACCCTTTCTCTTTCCACTAAATGAAATCAGTACTTATGAGTGGTACAACTTTAGGTATGGTACCTCTATTGATGCAGCGAGCCTGAGAATGACATGAGTAGAGGGCAGTGCAGTCACAGAGCTGAGTGTCAATGAGAACCCTCTAAAGCTTCTCTGACCAATACGGGAGCCATATGTGGCTTAGCTAGCACTTGAAATGCGGCTGGTACAAATTGAGAGGTGCTATAAGTATAAAGTACACACTAGATTTTGAATACAGTACAAAATAAAGAATGTAAAGTAACTCAATTTTATATATTGATTACATGTTGAAATGATAGTATTCTGGGTATATTTGGTGAAATATATTATTAGAATGATAAATAAAATACATTATAAAATTCACCTGAGGTGGTTTTGGTTTTTTACTTTTTCAAATGTGGATACTAGAAAACTTTAAATCACATGTGTAGCTCATATTATCATTTTATTGATAGCGCTGCTGCCAGGTTACTTCTCAACACGAGAGAAGTTGACTAGCACTTTGGGATGAAGGACCTCCTTTTCCTCCCTATTCAATTACCTCTCATTCAATTCAGTCCAGTGGTCCAGACTGTCAAGATGTTTTGGGATCCCCACTCAATCATCCAATATTCTGTCTGTGCCTCTCTGCTTGATGTTATCTGTCCGCCGTATTGGCTGAGACATCAAGATTTTTATCCAAACAGTGAAGAAAAGTGCTGACCAAAGAACTGAAGGACAACTCTTGGGTTTTGCCATTGAAAGCCTCTCTCCAGGTTGCCATTCATCAAAACATTGGCATATAGTCATATCAACCTCCATGAAAATAACTAATTTTGCATGTAGCCATATTTCTTATCATGTCCACAAGGATATGCTGAGAGGCCTTGTTGAAATGCATTTATACAACAGCCTATTAGGAAATGAGGTATATCTGACATGACTTCTTCTTAGCAAGCCCATATTGGGTCCTAGAGATCAGCACATTCTCATCTACGTGCTTACAAATGATGCCTAAGTTGACTGTCCCCTTCTTAGCTTTTGGAAGAATCACCCATCTCCAGTCTTTCAGCCTCTTACCCCTCCACAGTGTCTAAAAGTCACAGCCGTGTTTAATAACCTCCTCTATATTCCTCTCAGTACTCTGGGTTTCTGTCTAGTCCAGAAGACATAATTTCCTTTGAGGTGTTAATAAGTGTTTTTTGTAATCAGCTCTTCCCTCTTGGTCTTCCATTTCCTCTTACTGATGTTCATTCTACCCTTTATGTTTCAAACGTCATTCTTTCTGACAGAATATAGATGCAAAATTGGAGGTTTTATATACCATAATTATTTTTTTAAAGGCTTTAGTATTTATTGAGTCTTTCCAATGTATTAAACTTAGCTTTTGTAACAGATAATTCTCTTTTTTTTAACGTCTTTATTGGAGTATAATTGCTTTACAATGTTGTGTTAGTTTCTGCTCTATAACAAAGTGAATCAACTATACGTATACATATATCCCCATATCCCCTCCCCCTTGCGTCTCCCCCCCACCCTCCCTATCCCACCCTTCTAGGTGGTCACAAAGCACGGAGCTGATCTCCCTGTGCTATGCGGCTGCTTCCCACTAGCTATCTGTTTTACATTTGGTAGTGTATATATGTCAATGCTACTCTTTCACTTCGTCCCAGCTTACCCTTCCCCCTCCCCATGTCCTCAAGTCCATTCTCTACGTCTGTGTCTTTATTCCTGTCCTGCCCCTAGGTTCTTCAGAACAATTTTTTTTTTTAGATTCCATATATATGTGTTAGCATATGGTATTTGTTTTTTTCTTTCTGACTTACTTCACTCTGTATACCATAGTTATTTAAATGTATATACTCTAGAATCAAACCCCTTAGAATCAAATTCCAGTTCTACCACTTACAAGTTGTGCCTCAATTTCTCCATCTGCAAAATGGTAATAATAATAGTACCCCTTTCACAGGGTCATTGAATAATTGGACAGTCACAACTGGAATTGCTGGCTTGGGGACATATAGGCAAAAAGGAGCAAGTTAGTATCTCTATTTTGCTTAACTAAGGTTTTTTTTTTTTTTGGTACACGGGCCTCTCACTGCTGTGGCCTCTTCCGTTGTGGAGCACAGGCTCCGGACACGCAGGCTCAGTGGCCATGGCTCACGGGCCCAGCCGCTCCGCGGCATGTGGGATCTTCCCGGACCAGGGCACGAACCCGTGTCCCCTGCATTGGAAGGCGGACTCTCAACCACTGCACCACCAGGGAAGCCCTGTTTTTTTTTAAGTCATTTTCTGGTTATTACCACTAAAACTCAAGTTATTCATTAAAACAACAAGAATGATAATTTTCAATGCAAACTCAAATAAGTAATGCACCTCGACTGTGTCTGCCCTCTTCACTTAGCCTCACTTAATCCTAATGTAGAGAAGGTAGCTTCCACATGGGCTGGATTTTGATTTAGAGATAATTCTTCCAAAAAATAAAAATAAAGATGGCTCCTGAGATCTAATATCAGTTGTGGAAACCATTGTGAGGAGCCAGACTAGATGATTAAGAACAAGTCAGGTGATTAAATCCTCTGCCTCTTCTAACAGGTCACTAACCTAGGACAGCAGAAAATTGATAGACAAGGTTTTCAGCAAGACATTTGATGATTCAGATCTTTATATCTTTGGGGGCAAAATAGAGGCATATAGTTGGATTCATAACTCAATAATTATGTTTGAACATGCTGTTGATTAATGAATCAATGTCAACCTGGAAGGGAGGTGGTCTCTGCTGGCACAAAACAGAGCTATGTTCTCAGTCCTGATCTATTCAATACTTTTATTAGTGGTGAGCATTCAGGAAGAGAGTTTAAAATGCCAAGCACCTACTGTATGTGTAAGTAACAGTTTTCACAGCTATTATATGCTTGTGGGTCCAAAAAGTCCAAGGAGAGAAGCAGGACACCTTAAAGCTGACCAGACAAGCTTTGACTCCTGCACAATTCTTACGGTGGGGGAAACAAATTAACCTGGAAGGAGAGGGTTGGATGTACCAGCTTCATCCACAGCGCTGATGGCAAAGCATGACTTGGCAGCAACACTGTCAAGGTGTCACTTGAATTGATGTCTCCCAACACAATTACAAGAGGACTTGCACTGAATTTTGAGGGGAAGTAACCGTAACAAACTAAAGAGTCAGTTGAATAAAAGTTTTATACTAGCAGGGCCATTATACGAAGCTATAAGTCTTTAGCTTCTTATAAATTGTAAGAGTTTTTTGTGTTTTGAGATTTGGTAAAGGAATTTTGACACTGGTGGGAGCAGGGAACTTCCCCTAATTCTGCTCAGCAACTGCTACAACTGCTACAAAAGGGAAACCATGTGAGCAGCCTTATGATGCCCTAAGAGTGATGTCCCAGTTACTACTGCCATGTATCAAATTATCCCAAAACTTAGTGGCTTAAAACAGCAACATTTATTTATTTTGCAAATCTGCAGTATGGTCTGGGCTTGATGAAGACAGCTCCTTTGTGCCATGTGGTGTCCACCGGGACAGCTCAAAACCTGGGGACTGGAATCTTTTTTTTTTTTTTTGTGGTACGCGGGCCTCTCACTGTTGTGGCCTCTCCTGTTGCGGAGCACAGGTTCCGGACGCGCAAGCTCAGTGGCCATGGCTCATGGGCCCAGCCGCTCCGTGGCATGTGGGATCTTCCCAGACCGGGGCATGAACCTGTGTCCACTGCATCGTCAGGCGGATTCTCAACTGCGCCACCAGGGAAGCCCGGGACTGGAATCTTTTGAAGGCTCTCTACTTCATGTCTGGCAGTTGATCCTGGGAGGACTCAAGCAGCTGGAGACTGGAACCATGAGGCTCCTTGAGAATCTCTATCCCCATGTGGTCACTGTAGCATGGCAGCTTTAGCATAGCTGGACTCCCTACATGTTGGCTCAGGGCTCCCAAAATATGTGTTCCAAAAGACGGAAGAAAGGAAAAGCTTCATTTCTTTTTATGACCTAGCCTCATAAGTCGTGCAGCATCCTTTCCATCACATTCTATTCATGGAGGCAGCCATAAACACTCACCCATATTCCAGGGGAGAAGAAGTAGACTCAACCTTTTGATGAAAGAATCTTCAAGGTTTTGAAAGAGTATGCAGACCTGCAAATATTGCTGTGGCCCTTTTTGGAAAATACAATTTGCCCCAGGTGATCACATGAGGTGAACATAAGAGCAGCAGCCGTGACCAAGAGACAATGTCAGGACAGCATGAAAGAGGTCAGGGAAACTCAAGAAGAATGAAGGGACTATCTGCAAATCCGTGAGCACAACCCTGTCCCCCTGCCATCCAGGAAGGGAAGGATTCTGGGAGCAGAAGTTTTGGAGATGGGACCTGGGCCAAAGGTCACACCATTCTGGTCAAGGGGTTTATTCTCCTCCCTGCTGGGGGAGCCTGAAAAATGTGGATTACACATCAGTGACCTTCCATGAGAACATGAGGGATGCTGATCAAAGCCATGGACACTCAAAACCGAGAGGGTTGTCAAGATCTGGTTCCTGGCTACAGTTGCCGAAACCTCTCAGAACCCAGTTCTGGGAAAAGAGGACTACTAATTGTTTTTTAAACCAGATAGCACAAGAAAAGTCTCTTAAAGTCAGTTGCATATTCTAGCATTCCTCAGGACTCGACATAATATGATCACTGAATTCATTTCCACCAGCTGCCAGGCACTGTGCAAGGTGCTGAGGATATGTAAGGTGCTCAGATATGATTCTTAGCATTGGGGGCCTCACATTCTAGTGCAGGGGGCTCCAACACTTACCCCTCTCCAAATAATTCATGCTCAATGCAGAAAACTTGGGAAACCACACACACAAAGATGTGACATTTGAATATACTGAACCTGAAAATCTAGGGAAGAACTCAAAACACAGCTCATCCAAGAATGTATGTGCATGAAGAGAATTTGAACAAGGAAGGAGATGCAAACTAAAAACTGTCACAAAATACCAAACTATTAGTTGTTTTGTTTTGTTTTTTAATTTCTTTGATGGACTTTGAAGCACGAACCTTAGGGTGTATCTGAAGTTTCTGGCCCAGACTTTATCAGTGTGGCTCACTTTCAAGGGGAACTGGTTGAGCTGAGAAGTATCCATGGCTACTAGCTATGGGCATGTTGTCCCTGGAATTTTGGTGATAGTGTATGAATCCCAGAATGAACCTGGAATTTCAGATTATCTGGTCAAACTCTGGGCAATTCTTGGGTCCACTTAGTGCACAGATATTTTATCTTTTACTTAACTCTTGCTGTAGAAACTGAGAGCCCCATCAGTGATATAGATATAGGTTAAAGAAGGATATCCTGACTGATATCCTCCACAATTTCACAGAAAGCAGTCTGTGAAACTGCAGTGTTATGAGTTTGCTCAACTGTGATCATGATTAGCCCCAGGTCTACAGTTCTGAATCCAAGTGCAGATCTGCTGATTATCAGCAATGTGACCTCGGAGAAATATCTTAACCTCGCTGAGCCTCAGTCCCCTTATCTACCTCATATTCTGAAGATTATACAACATGATGTATTTAAAAGTACTTAGCAAAGTACTGGTGTGTAGCAAACACTCTTTAAATATTAGTTATTGCTATGGACTGAAGGTTTGCGGCCCTTAATTCCCCACCCACCTACCTCCCACCAAATTCATAGGTTGAAGCCCTAGTGTGATGGTATTCAGAAGTAGAGTCTTTAGGAGGTAACGAGGGTGGAACCCTTATAAATGGGATTAGTGCCTTATAAAGATAGATGTGAGAGAGATGATCTCTCCACCACGTGAAGATACAACAAGAAGACAGCCATCTGCACACCAGGAAGCTTGCCCTCACCAGGCACTGAATCTGCCAGCAGCTTAATTGTGGACTTCTCAACCTCTAGAACTGTGAAAATAAATGTCTGTTGTTTAAGACAGACAATTTATAGTAATTTGTTATAGCAGTCTGAACTAAGACAGTTATTATTACTACTATGCAATAAATGTGATTAAACTGTTTTTGAAGAAATTTGCATTTCTGGTAAAACATCACATTTTTGAAATCTTAGGTTATCTTTCCCCAGTGTCAAACAGTGTAGAACATTCATTGACCTGCTCATGTGTGGATTTCTGACCCTGTGGTACTTCCCACTCTGAAAAAAACCAGAAATGTTCCTGCTGAAGAATTTCTGCAGAGAGCTGATGGAAAATGACGCTACATTCTCAGTCGGCTCCAGGTCCAGAAATACAGGAACTGCTAGGAGGAGGGATGCGTACTATAAAAAATTAACAAAAGAAACCTCAAATAGAGTTGGGAGGCCAGAAGGGGGGAGCTCTCAGGCTTTGGGAGGATAACAGAGCACAACAGAAAAAAGATTCCTCTTTCCTAGCAAGGACTCAGCCAATGGAAAACCACGGGCTTTTTGTTTACTACACCCCTCCCAACTTCTTTTTCCTCTCTATAAAAGAGTTCTCCTTCCCTTGCTGTTTGGGGACTAGCCTGTAGCTCACCGTGGTTGCGGACACTGAAATGCAATTCTTTGTTGGTCGCGAATAAACCCATCTTTGCAGGAGAAATATTTAGCAGTCTATTTGTTTCATGTCAACATTTTGGTGGCCCGAACAGGGACCAGAGAAGACTCCCGATGGTTCCGGGGCTGCTGAGCAAATAGGTGTGGTATCCATGATTGAGCCCAGAGTGGCTTACTGCTTTTCTCATGGACCCTAGAGTTTGAAGGTACATATTTCTCCTGGATCCAAGCTCACACCCACTTGTGTTTGAAACTCCCCTTTATTCAGGATCTATTTAAAGGTTTCACCTTTCTGGTTAAAGTCTTATTCTCTATGTGAGTACTTGTTTGGCACTTTGGTCTGATCTTAAAATCAGACTGTTTCAACCGAAGCTGGCTGAAAATGCCTTCGGCCTATTTCCTTTGCGAAGGGGCTGCCTTTGGTCTGTTTCCTCCAAGACCAAGCTGTCTCCTTAAGACTGGCTGGGATTGGCTTGCAAGCTGTTTAAATTGTGCCGTTAGTGCTGTAAGGTGTTTGAAAATTGTTCCTTACTCTAGAGGGAAAAGCCTCTGAGAAATGAGACCCCAGTTATCTAAGTATTTTGAGGGTGCCCCCTATAGGAACTCTGGTCAGTTTTATGTTCGAAAACCAAGGTTCTTCCTCAAGTGCATTTCTAACTAAATGGACCCACCTGACCAAAGGCAATTTAGAATATCAGTGGCCATTACGGGCAAATTTTGAAATCTACAAACTTAATTTCCTTGCAACCAAATTGGACTGCAATAGCTCACTTTCCAGAACTGAGCAGAATGCTTATTTCAATTGGCGTTTGGAGACTTCCCAACATTATTAGGCCTCTCAAATTGCCTCTCTGCAAAATAAGATTTTAAGATTAACTGAGGCAAGCAAACAATTAAAGAAAGCAAATGGCTCACAAATCCTCAGACTCTTCTTTGGCTTCTTTGTCTCAGGCTCTGCCTCTGGCACTGTCTTCTTCCTTCACTTCTACAATGCCTATGCCTATACCCTCAAATCACTCACACTAATTCTCCCACCAAACTTTCCCTTTTCTCTGAAACTCTCCCCACTCCCTTTTCCTCTGCACTTATCAGAACCTGTCTCTTTAAAGTTAAGCCTTCTGAGGATCCAGTGGCTAAACTCTTAATTTCTTATACTCCCTGGGCTAAAGTTGAACTGTGAGCCATAGTCAAAGATTTTCCCCAAATAACTGAGGATCCTCATAGATTTGCTGAGGGATTTAATTCAAACTTATGAAACTAGTTTCTCTGACTGTATCAGCTAGTTCATATGCTCGGTGGTGAAGGCCAGGCCCAGCACTGGATGAAAACTACTAATTGGGAAAGTCCTCAAAGGTCTCTAGAATTACAGCTGGGAGATCAGCTCATTAATTTATATGATCAGACTCAGGCAATTGCTAAGCAATTTCATCAAGCATGCTATGGCTTTTCCAAAGCCTGTTGATGGGAACAAAATTCAGGCTTGCACACAAAACTCTGATGAACCTGTTCATGAATATTACAGTAGGCTTCAGATTCTGGTCTTCCTTCAGATGTAGATTCCACCCGGGTAGCCTTTAACTCTATGTTTATTAATGGGCTGAACAAGGACCTTTCCCTTCTAGTAAAAAGGACCAGGATAGAAGGGAAACTATGTCCACTCCAGATGTAGTGAATGTTGCAAACCAGCTCTCTCATACTCTAGATGAGTCACCTCTAAGGAAGACAGCCAGAATCTTAATCTTCCCACATGTAAGGGTATATCCATTTGGGGCACATAGAATCCCAGACAGGTTACAAAGGTTCAAAGAGTGGTTAATAGGTAAGAAAGCAAGAATAGATGAGAACCAAGGGTTGGTGTTAGGAAGTGTCTATGGATCAGCAGTAGAGTTTATTTGGCAAATTGGCAGGGCTGTTGGCTTGCCTTGTTTATACATATTTCATGTAGTGCCTCTCTTTTGACATAAAGGGGTTGATTTGAAAGTAACATTTTTACAGACAACATCTAAGTAAGTAGTGGGGGCTGGGAAGGTGAATACAGTTGTGGCATTGTCTGTAGAATTAGTCAGTCAATAGTTACAAATATGGACCATTATAGAAGGAGTCAAGAAAAAGCAAGGGATGGGGTGATACCCGCATGGGAGAAGATTTGGACTCAGTAAGCTATTCCAAAAGCATGTCTATCACAGTATATGGTATAATTTGGTGCGTTGAAAAAATTAGTCATAGGGATGATGATTGGAGCAATATTCCTGGAAAAGACCACCCCAGGAGGGGAATGGCATATCCAGCAATTGGTTAAATTTCCTGTGGATGCAAGGGACCAAGAGAGTCTTACGATAGCATTATTCTGCCAGGGAGGTGGACTGGTTATAGAGAGAACATAGCTAGGGAGAGTGAAAATCAGGGCAAGATCCCAAGGCCATGCCCAGATGATTTCAGTTCAGTCTTCCATCCAGACTTTGTTTTGATAGATCCATTCAGAAACATGAGGATGGCATAAAAACATCTCAGAAACAATCCAGACAAGGAGGAGCATAGCGAGGTGGGAACCATCAAGGGTATGGTCTTCTTAAAGTGTTATCATTCCAACAGTATACAGAAGAGCTATTATTACGCAAATACCTATAAGCAAGAAAGCAATGCCTAGAATTTCAACTTTACCAAGAAAGCCCATTGTCTAATAAAAACTAGCCTGGTCCCAGATCTTGGGATAGCCATCCACTACATATGCTGTCTGCTCATCATCCATGTTGGCCATCAGTCATGAGGTTTTTTTTGGATAACTTCAATTTGAGGACTCTGGTAGGCTGGGAGGTCCAGACAAGTGCAGGGGTCTTCTTTAAAGGAGAAACATGAATCCATGGATCAATGCCTTTGAGTTTAGCTGCATAAGGATTAGTTAACAATACCTGATAGTGTCCCTTCCAATGAGGTCAAAGGGCATCCTTAAGGAGCATACACAGTCATTAGGCTGAAGGTTATGTTGATGTAGATCTTCGTCTCCTGAGAATGTACTGTGAAAAGATTGTTCCACAAGTTAGCTTTTAAGGCCTTGGTGAGTTGTTTACAGTGAGTCAAGAGGTCTCCTTTAATAAGGGCAGCATCGCACATGCTTTCATCAAGCCTCATGGGTCTACCAGTGATGATCTTGAAGGGAGATAACCTGCTCTTTCCATGAGTGGACGTTAGGTTGAGTAAGACTATAGGCAATGCCTTGGGCCAGGGCAGCTGGAGCAACTCAACAAATCTGGCTAGTTGGATATTTTTATCCCATCAATGTGTTCCACCAGCTGTGATGATTGGGGGTGATAAGTGCAATCGAAGTATTATAAAATGGGCCAAATTTTACAGATTGGATTATTTAACCAGTAAAATGGGAACCTCTTTTGCTATGAAGCTCAAAGGGTATGCCCCAAGTAGGAATAATTTTTTTCCAATAAAACTTTACTTTCTGCCATGGCTGTGGCTCTGAGACAAGGGAAGGTTTCCACCCAATGAGAGAATATACAAATCATTACTAACATATATGTATAGGCTTAAGGTCGTGTCAGCTGTATAAAGTCCATTTGCTATACCTCAAAATGTCCTGAGGGTAAAGGAAAATGGCCCATGGAATTGTGAGCAGGCTTCCCTGGGTTATGTTTAGGGCAGTCCTGACAGCTTCAATACACTTGGTGAGCCACCTTAGGAGATGGTTTCCAGTAGTATTGTTTTCCCCAATGAATAGTTTTGTCCATGTTTCACTGTGTCAGGTTATGTATATATACCAGGATAAATTTCTGTAGATGGTCGGGGAGGACAGTGCTGTCATTTGCTCTACCCAGAGGTTTATTTTTGAATTATGTGTACAGCTTTGCCTAATCCAATTCTCTCAGTTCTTCTGGATGGAGAGTTGTTGGGCTTCTAATATTTTAGTAATCCATTCATACTCTGATTCTGCAGTCAGGCAAGGTTCTGCTAACACCAATTTGTGTCTTTTGAGGGCAGCCAGTTTTGCAGTGGTATCAGCTGTTTCCCTTGCTTTCCCCTGTGTCTGTAGTTGAATGGCCAGGCATCTTGATTACCACCAAGGATTTGGGCAGCTGCATAGCATCCCAAAGTCCTAGAACATAGGAGCTCTTCTTAACCTTTTGCCTTGAGGAAGATAATCCTGTTTCTAAAGCATGCCAAAATCATGGGCAACGCCCAAAGCGTATCTACCATCAGCATAAATATTAGCAGTTTTGTCTTTAGTTAAAAGACAACCTCTAGTTTACATTATAATAAGCTTAACCTGGCTACTCTTCCCCCCTCCGTCACTGAGAAAGTTCCTCACAACTGCTTAATGCTGTTGAACCACATCCTGACTCCCCCTGATGATCTATAGGAAATTCCACTGGGTAACATTGATTTCTCATGGTTCACTGATGGTTCTTATTTAAAAGGTGAGAATGGCAAATAGTGTGCTGGGTATGCTATTACAGGTCCTTTGGATAATGCTGAGGTAGAATCTTTACTACAGCTACTTCAACCCGATAGGCTGAATTATACGCTCTTACACAGGCTTGTACTTTTAGCCAAGGGCAAAACTGCCAGTATTTATACTGATAAGTAGATAAGTATGCTTTTGGATTAGCTCATGATTTTGGAATGTTGTAGAAGCAACACGGTTTCCTTACTTCCAGGGGAAATAAAATTTAAAATGACCCCTATGTTTAGGAATTATCAAGTGCAATAATTTTATCTACACTTTAGCTATAATTAAGATTCCAGGTCATTCTAAACTTGACTTTCTGGAAGCTAAGGGAAATTGCTTTGCTGAGATTTCTGTCCTTAAAGGGATCAACAGCAGCCAAACCTCTGACGTGGTCCAAAGGGATATTTCCCCAAATGATAGTTTAGAAAAACTGGCTAGAGAGGCCCAAAAATTGGTCTCAGAAAAGGAAACCAGGTTGGCAATTCAATAAGTGTTGGTTTGATAAAAAGAGAAGGCTCTGGTTTGGACCAAATCATTACCCAGTCCTACCAGAGATTCTAAAATTCCCTCTCCTGGGCTTCCCTGGTGGCGCAGTGGTTGAGAGTCCGCCTGCCGATGCAGGGGACACGGGTTCGTGCACTGGTCCGGGAAGATCCCATGTGCCGCGGAGCGGCTGGGCCCGTGAGCCATGGCCACTGAGCCTGCGCGTCCAGAGCCTGTGCTCCGCAACGGGAGAGGCCACAACAGTGAGAGGGCCGCGTACCACAAAAATAAAATAAAATCAAATAAAAATAAAATAAAGTTCCCTCTCCTCACCACTGTATGCGCATTAAACCACTGTTCTGCTGACAAAAATGAGAGCCTTCTTGAGCCAATATTGGTGGGAAAACATTAACAAGGCCACAAAACTGCCTGCCTCACTTGTCCCACTTGTCCAAAGTGCAACCTAGGGAAGCCTGTGTGTATCGTTCCCAGACAATTTAAACTGCCAAATGGACCATTCAAGGCCTGGCAACTTCCTTCATCTACTGTATGGATCTACTCGATATAACTATGTTTTAGTCATGGTCTACATGTTTTTATGCTGCATTGAAGCCTTTCCTTGCAGACAGGTTACTGCCTCTTCTATGGCTAAAGTCCTTTTGGAAAAGATTCTCCCTACCTGGGGAACTCCTCTTAAATTTCATAGTGATTGAGGAATCCATTTTACTGACCAGGTGTTTCGCTAAGTCAGTGCTATTTGGCTGCTTTTACAATACTGTCACTGCACTTACCACCCTCAATCCTCTGGTTTGACTGACGACATCATTATGACTCAGTTGGTAAAATCTGTAGAGGCTCTCCAAATACCTTGGCCAAAAGCATTGCCGTTGGTCCTCCTAAATCTCAGTCCACCCCTTTGGGAACTCATAAACTTGTGCCCTTTGGGATGGTCACAGGACACCCAGTGCCCTTGGCTCCTGCTCCTTTTGACCCATAACTGATAAAGAAGAGATATTCCAGGGCTTCCCTGGTGGCGCAGTGGTTGAGAGTCCGCCTGCCGATGCAGGGGACGCGGGTTCGTGCCCCGGTCCGGGAAGATCCCACATGCCGCGGAGCGGCTGGGCCCGTGAGCCATGGCCACTGGGTCTGTGTGTCCGGAGCCTGTGCTCCGCAACGGGAGAGGCCACAACAGTGAGAGGCCCATGTACCGCAAAAAAAAAAACCAAAATGAAAGAAAAGAAGAGATATTCCAATATTGCAAAAGCCTAATTGCTTCTATTAAAAATAACCACGTGTTGGTAAAGCAATCTTTTCGCAGTGTGCCCCTAGGGGGCAAAGACCTTAAGCATCACACCTTGCAACATGGAGATTTTGTCTATTGGAAAAGACGTCTCCAGGAGAACTCTCTTCAATCTCATGGAAAGGCCCCTATCAAGTACTGCTAACCAGCTCTTGTGCCACCATCTCCAAGGAATAAAGTCTTGGATTCATGTGACACAACTAAAGAAAGTGCCAAACCCTGACTGAACCTGCCCATCATCTGGTGACCTGAAAGTAAAGATTTCCCAGAACTGAAGCAGATGACAGCGGATGAGACAGCTCTTCCAAGATATCCAGACAAGGCCTGCTGGAAGTTTGTCACCAAATCTTTGATGATAACATAACACTTCAGATGATCTCCAATGTCTAGGATCTTGATAAAGTATGGACTTTAGATAAAAAGGGCCTGAGAGCCTCCCTCCTCCCTCTCCTTGTTACTCAGATGTGACCTTAATAGGTTTCTAGTCTGAGCACTTTCCTTCCACAAGACACTACACCCAGGAAATGTTCTTCCTGACATTGAGGGATAAAAAAGCCATTGAAACTAGAAAATCTGATTCTTGCTCAGCAATGCTTTCAGAGAAAGATCTTGATCAAAAGGGGAAAATGTAAAAAAATAATAAACAGAAACCTCAATTAAATAGATGAGAATGGGGAGCTCGGACATCCTGAGATGATAGCAGAGCCCAACAGAAAGAGGAAAGACGCCTCTTCTTTCCTGGCAAGGACTCAGCCAATGAAAAGCCATGGACTGTTTGTTTACTCCAGCCCTCCCAGCTTCCTTTTACTCTCTATAAAAGTATCCTCCTTCCCTTGCTAGGCGGGGACTTGTATGTGGCTCACCTTAACTGCAGACTTCAAATTGCAATTCTCTGCTGACCCCCAATAAACCCCTCTTTGCTGGAGAATATCTGGCAGTCATTTGTTTCAGGTGAACAGTACTGAACATTAGAAGGGGGAAAGGCAATCCGAACTCAGAGCCTTCCATGAAATAAACACAGGTGTCTCCAGAGCTGGCCTGTGAGGTGCCATCTGGCAGGGTGTAAATACAGCAGAAAGCCTCAGATTTCTTGGGCCTGTGCCGCTGGAGCTCTGAAAGTCAAGACTCATGGTACTTGGTGTGACCCGCACCAGCACTAGGGTGACCAACTCATCCCTGTTAGTTTCTGGTTTTAGCACTGGAAGTTTCATATTCCAGAAACCACTTAGTCTCAGTCAGGCCAGGATGGTTGGTCACCCTAAGGTCCAGCATTGAAGGGGCAGTTTGCATGGAAGTTAGATGTCGTTCGTAACTGCCAGGGGCAAATGCAGAGCTATGGTTGAAGGGACTGGAGGGGCAGAGCCAGGCTGAGTCCTGAAATGTTCCATGAAGGAGGAATCTATGAGAAATGTACACGGAAACCTAGAGGAGCAGGGCCAAGTTACTGGCCAAGTGTGTACAGTGACAGACCAGACCCTGGTGGGTCCTTCCTGGACTGGTTCACGGATTGGCATACATTGAAAACAGCGTTCCACTTTGGACATTTATATAGGGGGACAGGGAGGAAATGATTGTCTTTGGTGAAAGTTGTATATGCACCTCGTCCTGTATATTGAAGCTGTAGAAATTATTACATGTACTGACAATATGGTTAAAATGTAAACAATTAAAATTGTCTTTCCTTTCACAGTTTTCCATTTATTTTAATGAATAACTTTATCCACTCATGCTTCCTAAGAGTATATTCTACTTATATTGTTCTGGGCTTAAAGTCCCCTAAAAATATCTTTTAAATTATTTTTCTGACTGTATATTGGCAAAATTCTTTCACTTTGTTTGTTTTATTGTCTTTTTATTTCCGTTTGCCTTTTTTTGTGTTTTGTGTGGTTATTTGTTTTGTGAGTCTTGAGCCAAGCATCTTTGTAAGACACATATTAAGGGTTTTCATTTTATACAGTAAAATGCATTCGTTGTTTCTGTGACTGGTGGTATTATTCCATTTCAGAATTCCAGCCTGCCCTGGCTACTGATAGCAGGCGATGGCCAGCTGGCTCATCTCAGTCGCTGTCACAGCCTGAGCTTGTAGGCACGGACCGACGGCAAAAACTCTCCGGAGGGAAAGCCGAGACCCACAAGGAACATTTTTAGAAAGTTTCTTTATTTCCACGAGAGGGCGCTGTCTACCGTGGAGGGGATGGGCTGATGTACATCCTGCAGACTAAGGAGTCAGGTGTGGAAACTTTAACTGACAGTTGCCAGGTTTCCAGTTTGTTCTAGAGTCATTTTAGTTCCCCCTACTGATTGGCCATGAATGCCGGCCCCTTCCCCTCTAACTCAGGCGGGGACTCCGTGTCCTCTCTCAAGCCAGGGAAAAACCCAGGGTCTCTGGTGCAGAGAGGGAGTGGGCAGAGTTACATCAAGCAGCGAGAGAGAGCTCAACTGTGGAAGACTTTACAGGCTTAATCTGGTATAAAAACAATTAGGAATAATTGCAAACTTTTTCAAAGGGAAACGTAAGAGGAAAACAATACACTCTATTGATTTATTACACATTTATTAAGCAGCCTCAATGTACGTGAACTTTGGAGGCCCTGGGGAACCAATGATGCCCAGAGGCCAGCTCCTGCACGGGGGAGCCAGCCAGCGCAGGTCGGGGTACAGGCTTGTTCCTCCCCACCCCACCCCGCCCCGCAACTGGCCCTGCGCTCAGACTCCTTATCAGCGCAGAACTCTGGGGGTGCTTTCTGATCTACTGGGATGGGTAGGGAGGTGCACACCAGGAGACAGCTTGGGCCATCCCTGGTCCAGCGTTTGCTGAAGATGGTTCTGGTTCATGGAAAGACCATTCCTAATGACATGCTGGGTCCAGTTGTTGAGCCCTCTCCTCCCCTCGTGGAGCATGGCCCCCATCATCTTCTCCCTCCTCGTTCACACACCTTCCTCTTTGAAAATCTTATCACGTGCCTCTCCTGTGTACGCCACAGAACAACAGCGCTAGACCCTGCCACTGCCTTTCGTGCACAAAAAGCAGGGGGAGCAGAAGAGCTGCAGCAAAGCAGCCCCCGTGTTGTCAGGGACACCAGGTGAAGTTGCAGCTGCTGCAAAGTCGCCACACGTGCTCTAAAAAGATGACTTTTCCCTGGTGTGCAAATTTATCTCAATGGAAAGTGTTAGAACAGTTTGAAATTTAAATCAGACTTATTTAAATAGGTATCAAATTTCTAAATTCCTTTACTGAGGAAACCATTAAGCAATTGAGATAGCTGCAAAAAATCAAGGTTGTACGAGAAGGTGAGAGAGAGAGAGAGAGAGAGAGAGAGAGAGAGAGAGAGAGAGAGAGAGAGCACAATGATCTCCCTGAGGGTTATGGTTGTTCTCCCGACCGTGGTGGGAAAACTGGGTTCAGCGTGTTCGTGCCACCATCAGAGTGGCAGAGCGGAGGCAGAACTGAGGCTTGTAGGCATTGGTGGGTTAGATTTCTACTCAGCGGCGGGGCTCAGGGTATCCTGTCTGGGGTTGGGTCAGAGCAGCTGACATGTCATAAATTGGCACTCCCATAGCATCTTATGTTAACCTGAGGAAACATCAATCATTCATAAAAAAGAAAAGGCAGTGCTGATGGAAATTAGGGCATAAGCCCCACCTCCATCCACTCCACTGTATGCCCTCCCGTCCCCCTGCCTCAGGTTCTCTGGTCAATAGCTTTTCCTTGGACTTATCTTTGCGTTCATGGACAGAGGACATATGAATAACAAACTGAATTTGAACTTATATTACATCAGAAAGTAAATCAACCTTGAACTGTTAGTTTTGGATTTTTCACAGAGATAATGCTGCCACCCCCTCTCCCTCTATAATATGGTCTCTGTTGGTTTAAACTTTCCTGGGTAACCATTTCCTATTCCTTCTTAAACACAATGCTCCCAAGTTTCTTTTGGAAGAATTTAATTTAAATGTTCACTTCTCAAGATATACTGTATATTAGCTACGTGCAGTGAGTGGACACTGTTTTCTAACAGCAATCAAATGCTGTGAGAGCACCATTCTCTGTTGCAGGGCACACTGCCTGCCCCCGGCACCACTCCAAGTGCTAGACACTGCCCTCTCCTGCCCCAGCTGAGGCCATGGAGCGCCCAGGGCCATGCTAATGTCTGTGCAGACTGTGGGAGAAGGTCCCTTTGTTCTTCTGTGTTATAGGCTGTCAACAGGCATCAAAACATAAATGCTGGAACTTCCTGAGGTCCTCTGGGGACAGCCCCTCTTCAGTTCTTTCTCATAATAGAATTCAGATAATGAGTTCAAAGCAGGGCCAGGCCAGGAGACAAATCTGAGTGACAGACAATATTTTGTTATTTGCTTTGACCATGGAGCAGGCCTCAGTACCAGGCAGGCCTGTCAGTGCTGGCTCTGTTCCATGGGGGTGGGTCCTGCCCCAGAAGGTTCCCCAGCCCTCCTGCAAATGGTGTCCTGGTGATCTGTCCTACCAGTCCCCAGACACACAGCAACACAGCCTAGGAGGAGGCTGAGGCTCTGGGACTACATAAAACCTACTAGCTATCTACGTAACTCTGTCTCACTTACTTTAGGAATGGGAGCTCCAACTTTTAGGAGCCATGGCACATTTACCTCGGAAAAGAAAACTCAAGCCATGTTGATTGAGTGGCAAAGTTTAACATTTATGCAAATCAAATGGAAAGACCACAAAATGTGTATTGGCGTGCCATTCATGATGCATGCTGTTCACAGAAATAAAACTTTAACTGCAAATTTTAAGGCAGTGAGGTTGGGGACAGAGATTGTGAGATGTTTAAAAGAAAAACGCCTTTTTCCTTTTATGTTGTCTCTCCTCTGTATGGCCAGGGTATGACTATAGCTGAAGGTTGGCACTTTTATAAGTGCCAACACTGGCACTGTTTTCTGGACCACTCCAGGCTTCTGTTTGGGGAAACCCACCATGATGGGGTGAAATGAGGGCCATTGCAGTGTGGGGTAGTGGGCAGAGGACAGGATGTGGGCCCTGGTCAGAATTCCACCTTTACCATTGTTAGACCCAAACGGTCTACGAGGGATTTCAACTCGCCCAAGAACCGCCAAGAGTCGAGAGCCGCTGCAACACGCAAGAGGTTTATTAGGAGCCGATGCACCGGGGTTCCCTGAACCTCACGCAGGAGGCCGATGGGGAACCCCTAAAAGCGGAATCACATACTTTTTATAGGTTTATTTACTCATAGGGCGGGTATATTCTCACAATGATTGGGTAAATGTGGTGACTTTTGAATTCATTGGCTTAGGAACTTTTGTCCCACCTTCTGGCCGTTATAGTTGTCTGTTCATTGTGGCGGTTAGGGCGTATACCTGTTACGGGCAACTGGAAAATTACCTGCTGTCTGGCAAGTCCCCGTCAACTGAAAAACTCCAAGAATTGGTTTCGATAGGGAGAAGGAGTGGCGCACGATAGGGAGAAGAATTGGTTTCGATAGGGAGAAGGAGTGGCGCACGATAGGGAGAAGAATTGGTTTACGGGAACAAGTGAGGGGGTGGAAAGTCCCTAAAGGCCCCACACCATGTGCGTGCTGTGCAAATCCCCACACAGAACTTGTGTTCTAAAGACCGAGAGAGAGAGCGAATTAGACGATGGGGATTCCGGATTGAACCTTTTCTTGGTCTGTATTTGATCTATTATTTGACCTATTGAAGTATTTTTCATTTTTATTTCAATAACCATACTTCTCAATGAAAACTTCCTATTTGATTCTTTGTTACATCTGCCTCTCCTGCCCCCTGCCTTGCTTTGTGTTTTCTATGAATAACATGGCTAAATTTAATGTATTAGTTGAACAGGCATCTAGCAGAATGGCACCTGGAGGAAAGGTCTAAGAAAGGCCTTGGGAAAAAGGCTGCCCCAAAAGCCAGCTGAGCACAGCGCTGTCCTGAGAGAGCCTGTGTGAGCAGCTCAGGAGCAGGGACTCCACATTCACAAGGGTTTCTACCATTCCCTAAACACAGCCCACCCTTCTCCACCTCTTGACTTCTCAAACATATTTCTTCCAACCAGACAGCCATACTCTGATTTCTACCTGTCCAAATCCTGCCCATCCTTCAGGGTCAAATTCAAAATGCATCCTCGGGCTTCCCTGGTGGCGCAGTGGTTGAGAGTCCGCCTGCCGATG
>NW_020172364.1:5463841-5474649 GCF_003031525.2 Neophocaena asiaeorientalis asiaeorientalis
AAAAAAAAAAAAAAAAAAAAAAAAATCCTCATCCATGACACCTTCTTTCCTCTCTCCTGCCCACCCTCAGCGGGGAATGATTCTCCCATGAATGCCCGTAGGCTTTGTTCCTCTCGATTAACAAGACCAGCTACATGATTTCGTGGCTCAAGACAAAATGAAAACACAGGGCCCCTTGTTCAAAATTAAAATTTCAAGATGGCAACAGCAGAGTGTTACACCAAGTGCAGGGCACTTCTAAGTGCAGGGCCTGTACCACTGCCCTGAACACACGCCCAGTCAGCAGCCAGGTGATTACACTGGGACACTCCAGGGGACACTGAGAGGCCCACTGGGCAGACACAATTGTTTAAATGCCCATTCAAATCCCCTCCCAGGGAAACTTCTGAGTTGCCCACCTTCCTGAGCCATTTTAGCACTCCAGCAATTCCCTGCCTGACTCCCCACCTCACCAGCACTTAGCTGAGGGCTCTTCCCCCAGCCCTGCCAGCCACTCTGACCTATGCCTACTGCCCCTTAACCCTGAGTCCTGCCTTGTTGATTTCCTCAGGTTGGCCCCTAGCACAAGGATCTGGGAAGAATCTGTAGGTGTTCTTCCACAATATCACTATCTCCCTTTCTCCTTCTGTTCCTTCCGGTTGCTAGAAGTTGCCAACACATGACCCTCTCTTTGCCAGCATGTTGGTGCAAAAAATGCAGTCACACTCTTGCACACGTTCTTCTCTCTAAGTGGTAAGAGAGATACTTACTTGATGCTCGGAATATTACGAGTACTATCTCATGTAATGCTCTCCACAATCCTTTGATGTATGCACTGCTATTGTTAGGCCTTTCACAGATGAGTAAACCAGCTCCGAGGGGCTAGGGAACTTGCCAAAGGTGATAAAGCTAAGGATCCCTTACTCTTAGCCACTGGACTATATTGCGTCTGTGTAGGCTAACTGAAGGCAAAGACCATATCTTAGTCACATTGTATTCCCCATGATACCTTATTTTTGCTTTCGATACTTGTGTGCTATTGGGGTTATTAAGAGGGTCCATCTATCGATAGCTCACCATGTGCTACGCTGAGCATTTGCAAATGTTATCTCATTAAATCCTCGGCGCCTCTTTACTAGCCAGGTAAAGGCTAGTAAAGTTTATTGCCCTATTTAACAGACAACGAAACTAAGGCTTAGCATGATTAAATCTCTAGTTAGGTCACACAGCTAGCAAAAGAGCGGCACCAGGGTCTGTCCTGACTCTAAATGCAGGGCTCCTAATCAAGCTAATCTACTCCCACGCCCTTGCCCCACCCCCCTGTCCCTCTTGGGACATCTTGTCCCTCTCCATCTTACTCACCCTGCCTTCCTGCTAGTATTCATCCTCCCACTGACTCAGTCTCCATTAGAATCTGAGTCCCGGAGGCTCAACTGTTACTTAACCCACCGAATGATTTGGCCGCCTATTGCACAATCCCATCACAGAAAGGGAAAATTGGCCACGTTCCCTGCCCTGGGCCGTAATCAGCTCCTTCAATTTCAAGTTGTCACCTTCTAAAGTTCTAACAAGAACTCCAGAGGACTTCCCTGGTGGCGCAGTGGTTAAGAATCCTCCTGCCGGGCTTCCCTGGTGGCACAGTGGTTGAGAGTCCGCCTGCCGATGCAGGGGACACGGGTTCGTGCCCCGGTCCGGGAAGATCCCACGTGCCGCGGAGCGGTTGGGCCCATGAGCCACGGTCGCTGATCCTGCACGTCCGGAGCCTGTGCTCCGCAACGGGAGAGACCACAACAGTTAGAGGCCCGCGTACCGCAAAAAAAAAAAGAATTCTCCTGCCAATGCAGGGGACACGGGTTCGAGCCCTGGTCTGGGAAGATCCCACATGCTACGGAGCAACTAAGCCCGCCTGCCACAACTACTGAGCCTGCGCTCTAGGGCCCGCGTACCACAGCTACTGAAGCCCGAGCGCCTAGAGCCCATGCTCCGCAGCAAGAGAAGCCACCGCAGTGAGAAGCCCACGCACCGCAACGAAGAGTAGTCCGCGCTCGCTGCAACTAGAGAAAGCCCACACACAGCAACGAAGACCCAACACAGCCAAAAATAAATAAATTTATTTAAAAAAAAAAGAACTCCATAAGCAAAGACTTTTCACATCGCTGAGTGTTTTCTAGGCACCAGACAACAAGCAGTGAAGAGACGCTACCAACTGAGAACCTTGCCGGATTCAAGACAACTGGAGGCTCGGTCCTGTTGTACAGGCCTTCCACTAGCCTCATGCATTTTCCCTCTCAACAGTCAAGAAGTCTAATCAAGGCAATGCATGGAGAAGAGTGGCCTCCCTGTTTGTTAGCTTTATTGCTAATCCTTCTGAGAATCCAGGTAAGTCTCTGGAAACTAGGAGAAACTCTCCTGTCTGGCGAGTGGCAAGCGGTCTGCCGCCTCCTCTCCTAGTAATTGCTGACCCGTCCTTCACTCATGCCCACGTGTGCAGGCACAAGTCCTCACCCCTCGGCTATACTGTTTGACTCCCAATCACAAGATGATTCATCTTATTTTTTAACCATTGGTGCCAGTTTTGTCTAGTCAGTTAATGATGAGGTGACCTCAAAACTAAGTCACCTGAGAAGAAATGATGGAGGCCAGAGAAGGGTAGCAGGATAGAACATGGATGTCTCTAAATGCCTAAAGCCCAACATATAGATCAAGGAATTGATTTAGTCTATGTAGTTCCTGAACGGAGAAATCTGCATCCATTGGTGAGGTTACAAGGTAGGCAGGCAGGTGTTGACTCAATATGAAGGAAACTAGTAACTTCCTAGTTACTAGAATGATTCAATAATAAATGGACTGCCGTAGTGGTGGAGAGATGCCTGTATCTGAATGTCCTCAGGCAGACTCTAGACACCGGAAGGAGGCTCTGAGTTGAGTAGGAGGCTGGCCAAGAGCCCCTCAGCAATCATGTACAGGGCTTACTCTGAGCTGGGCGGGAGGCAGGTGCTGGGCATATAAGATTGGAAATGACATAGATACTTCTATCCTTCAAGAACCCTCCCAACTCAGGACTGTGTTTCCCTGGACTTGATGCAGGCTGAGGGCAGGAACCACAGCCTACACTTCTCTAGTAGGTCCACGATAGCTAGTAGCGTGCTGTGGAGCCAGACTCAACAGTGAGCATCTGAAGACAGGAATGCCACCTTCAATCTGTGCATCGTTAGCACCTAGCACAGTGTAAGTGTCCAAGAAACAGTTTTGAGTTAATGAATGTGTGTCCAGAGAATACTGAACACAAGTCAATAAATAGATCCATAGAACCTCCAATATTGACTCACTGTCAAAAGGACCCGTTCCAACCCCAGTAATTTACATAATGGATAAAGAAGTGCCCAAATTTATTAAGGTGCAATGAATTGCTTGATTCCAGTGGCCTCAGTATAACCATATGACCCGTGGATGCAAGGTCACGGCTCTTCTGAACATCTCCATGTCCAAGGGCCTCAGATGGCACACCAAGGGGCTCATTAGAAGATGATGGTTTCACCTCTCATCTTCCTTCTGGTCTGAAGAGAGCCATTCACTCATTTTGAAGATAGCAAAAGTTGATGACAGGGATTCCCTGGTGGTGCAGTGATTAAGAATCCGCCTGCCAATGCAGGGGACATGAGTTCCAGCCCTGGCCCGGGAAGATCCCACATGCTGCACAGCAACTAAGCCTGTGCGCCACAACTACTGAGCCTGAACTCTAGAGCCCTCGAACCACAGCTACTGAGCCCACGTGCCACAACTACTGAAGCCCGCTCGCCTAGAGCCTGTGCTCCACAAGAGAAGCCACTGCAATGAGAAGCCTGCTCGCAGCAACTAGAGAAAGCCCGCGCACAGCAACAAAGACCCAACTCAGCCAAAAATAAATTAATTAATTAAAAAAAAAAGTTGATGACAAACCAGCAGGAGAGACGAATCTGATTCTCTGCATTGATTAGCATTCCCCTGGAAAATATTTAACCAGAAATAACGTAATCATTTACCTTTTATTTACCTCCAAAACCTGAGGTAGAGATAGTTTCAACACCAACTGAAGTCAACAGGTGAAAGTCTCTTCTGCAGAATTGATTTTTAGGTATTTTCCACTGACTGAAATTAGGTGGGTAAATGAATTTTTTGATTCTTTTAATTGGTAACCAAACAATACATTTTTCTATTTCTTTTGCTTTTCTTCAAATACAGCATACAGCCATGTTTCCTACTGTTAAGAATATGATTTGCTCACTTTTAGGCAGTGCCTGAGAGCCAAACTCCTCAGCTTTATCGGGGGCCCTATATTCTTTTGGTTTGAGGTTAATAGAGATAAAGTGATGGGGCTAAAGCCAGGCTCCACTGCTGTGTGATAAGGGCAAGTTCCAGAACCTCTCTGAGCCTCTGTTCCTCTATAAAGGAGGGAAGATGGGAATAGTACAGCTCTCACGGAGTTATGAGATGCCTTCTACGCACAATGCCTTCTACAGAACAAGGAATCAATATCATTTGCTCTGATGATGATGTTTTTCAGAGAGTCCAAATTTCCCCATCTTTTCTTTAACCCTAAGAGTCTCTCTTTTGTGAGACAGAATGTTTGAGTGGGTGTCAAGGCCACACTAAGCAGTATATAATAGGAAGTCTTCTTCCAAACAAGAAAATGGAAGGTTCCCCATAGTTTCTTACATGATAATGAAAGCCTAGAGCAAGTGTCACTGTGTTCTTGAGGCTGATTTGACACAGAGGATCAACAGCCAAATGATAAAAAAAAATTCTTTTCTCCTTTGAAGACTGGAAAGATTTGATGAAATACAAACTTTTTTTTCTATTCTGGGTTTCGATTATGCCTCTTTCCAGGGCCAGGACTAGGATCCAGCAAGGGATGGGACTAGGCACATAATTTAATGAGGTGCGACCCTGAAAACAAGCATTTCTTTTCAGGGTTTGGATCTTCCGAGCCAGGTCGTGGTTATTAGGGCAGGATTGGGGGAAAGCTTGCCGAGCCCTTTCTCCACCCAAAGAAGGAAGTAATCCCTTGTGCTCACTGTGGTTTAATAATTTTTGCCATGCTACGCTCAGGCTAATGTCTCCCAACTTTGGTGCCTCTGCACTGATTAAAACAGGCTCTTCCAAATGACCTCCACGCAACTGGGGCTCCGTAACTTTCACCTGATGGGTCCTTCACCTGAGAAGGGTAATTTGCATTCCATTGACCAAGGTTCTCACATTGGAGGTACAAATCCCAGCCTGTCCCCACAGGACACACGCCATGATCATCTCATATAACATATAGTTCTTGGCTGATCAGATGTCGCTGGACCAGGTGCGTCAAGTTACTCCATTAGTACAGATTGTGTTTTCTCATAACTCTGCATCCAGGCACCTAACATCACAGATGGTAGGTGTTCAATAAATACCCATAGGAATGAAGAAACACCAGGCTTATCAGAAGTCATTACTCAGCTTCTTAGGGTCTAAGCCCTTTAAGTACCAGAAAGGGCAGAGCCAGGAGTCTGGCGCAACGATTTAAACACCAACCACTGCCACTTCCTCCCTGTGAAAAGCAATGGTTCCTCTGGCTTTTGCTGATGTGCACTGGTTCGTGTACTGTTTTTCGAGAGGCTGGGTTTCTAGCTCCCAGCTGAGCTCTCGCTGCCCGACTTGTTATTTCTCCCTCTTCTAGCTCTATCCTCCCCTCCTGTCCGCTGGCAGGGCCCCGACAGAACCAACCCCCAGCAACTCTGACCCTGCACTTGCCACGATCCTTCTTGTCCTGGCTCCTGACTGGCAGCTCTCAATGCCGAGTTCTGCTTTCGAGTAATTTGAATGCATCACCGTCCTAGTGGAGAGTCCTACTCACAACTGCAGGGGAGCTGGTGCCATCCTCGGCTGCCATCTTGGAACTCCGCCATCAGCCGCTTGGGGCTCCACACAGCAAGCACTGCCCAGCGCCCTGCTGCCATCTTCTGGAGGTTGTTGGTCCTCTTCTGCTCCTTAGATCTTTGGGACTGCTCTTCCCAACAGCTCTAACAAACCCCTGATATCCTCAATACGCTCTCAGACATTGTTTTAATGCAGTGACCTGGGCCTCAAAGAAAAACACACAGATAAGTCATTAAAGTAATGAGACAAATGACCAGAAAACGGAGTAAATGCTTATCTCCTATTGGTATGCTGGAGCCAGGTGGATGAAAGTGACCCAAGATCACTCATGGGAATATACATGCGGTGTATGAAAATCTTTCAAAGTTTGAAAGTGGTGTCGTCAGGCACGATGAAATACCTGTTACCTCCCCTGGGCATCCTTTGCCACAGTTTTCTTGGAAAACATACCGAAAGATCACCTAGTTTATTCTTCATTGTCAGTAAGTAAATGGCAACCTTTCTTTTTCCAACTGAAAAAACTTTAAATAAGAGACCATTTTATTCAGCTTGACACCAAAGCTATTTTAGTTTATAAGAATTAGACACGTGGAATAGTTGAGCTAAAACCAAAGATATTCATAAAATACATGTAAAAAGAGTTCTGATAATTTTTCCGTATCTAAGTTCCCACAAAAGTCAACATGGAAGCAGTGGCAGAGGAAAAAACAATTGACCTGGCATGACACACCAGTTAAATGGTAGGGGTAGAAATTGGCATGGCCTTTCTGAAAGGCAACTTGGCCAGAGAAATTAAGAGTTTTTAAAGTGTCCACATCATATGAATCAATGATTTCACTGAGACTCTATCCTGAAAAAAAATAACGAGAAAGCCAAAGATTCCTGAATTTAAAAGTTTATTACAACTTTGTATATGAGAGTGCTCAACTGAGAACAAACTAAATGCCCAACAATAAGAGAATAGTAAAATAAATGGTAATATGCACAACGGAATCCTAGGTAGTCATTATAAGCTTGTTTTAAGTCTATTTAATAACATGGGAAAATGTTCAAGTTATAATGTTAAGTGAAAAAAGAATACAAAGTTGTACATGAGTATGATTATATTATACTGAATTATATTAAAGTAAGTCTTTGTGTAGAAGAAATGATGGAACTGCACCAAAACATGAACACTGTTTAACTCTGGGTGATGAGATTGTGGATGAGTTTTGTTTCCCTGTTTATACATGGTAGGATGACAGGTGAGATCTTAATTGCTCTTTACTACATGCTTTGTTTTTCTAGCATCAGCAAAACAGGACAATACCTAGTGCTTTAAAAATTGTGGACCATGAAAGATCCAAGAACAATGATACCAAAAGAAATGCTCTGAGTATAAGACAGAAATGATCAGAAAGGATGATCAGACAGAACTTTTTTATCCTCCCCCCACACTCATGTTGGGATGGCAATACAACCAGCCCCATAACATGTGGGACTCCTACAGCAGAGGAGACCGGAACCTCACTGCAAGGGTAGAAGGAGAGGAGGGGGTACATGGGTAGCACAGGGAGAGGTCACGTGGCATGGAGAAGCCCCCTGAGTAGCAGGGTGGCCCTAGAGCAGTGGAGGGGCTATGAGAGCAGTATCTAAACAGATGAGCTTGAAGGCAGCCTCAGAAAGCCTCCACAGCCTGGGAGGGCACAGCAGCCAAATTTTCCCAAGCTTAAAGATGGGGGTAGGGGCTTCCCTGGTGGCACAGTGGTTGAGAGTCTGCCTGCCGATGCAGGGGACGCGGGTTCGTGCCCCGGTCCGGGAAGATCCCACGTGCCGCGGAGCGGCTGGGCCCGTGGGCCATGGCTGCTG
Organism: Neophocaena asiaeorientalis asiaeorientalis; assembly: GCF_003031525.2. Taxonomy (NCBI): domain Eukaryota; kingdom Metazoa; phylum Chordata; class Mammalia; order Artiodactyla; family Phocoenidae; genus Neophocaena; species Neophocaena asiaeorientalis. Next base: position 5,471,561 of record NW_020172364.1, read on the forward strand.
AGCCTGCATGCCTGGAGCCTGTGCTCCGCAACGGGAGAGGCCACAACAGTGAGAGGCCTGTGTACCGCAAAAATAAAAAAAAAAAAAAAGATGGGGGTAGCTCTTAGCTGAGAAAGGGCCTGTGGTCTAGAAAGTGTCCCACAGCTTTGATAAGGTGACCCCTGATCACAGGATGCAGGGGGACTGTCTTGCTATGGATCAGATGGAGGAAAGCAGGACATTAGCTAGAGAGTAGATTTGCCTGAGGACCATATGAGACAGGTTACCTGGCAGAAGATGCCAAGGCAAAGGTGGACACCCCTCTCTGACCTTGACCAAAGCAGTACTTGCAGAAGTCTCCCGCTCCACACTTTCTCCTAACCCCAGCGGGGAGAAGAAGCGCAAGGGCAAACCTAAATTGGACCTGGTTTCAACCCAAGCACGTGGGGGAAGTCAGGTTACCGGGAAGTGACTAGATTACATTTTCACGAAGGAGAGCTCAGAGTCAGAAATCCAATTGTGTTATGGAAAATAAAGTTATAGTGTAGACACCTGAGCTTATGACATATGAAATATGTACTCACTGCATATATTTCTTGTGATTTTCAAATTTTCAGTAATGACCATATTTTGTATTTTAAAAGATTATTTAAAAGAAAAGCAGAGCATCCACAAAAATTTGCTCATGAGCTCATAAGTCAAGGTCCTGAAGGAACTGGGGCACAAGGCTGATGGAAAGGCCCCCAGTTCTGAGGCTCGTCCTGCTGGATAACCAGAGAGCTGGGAGTCCTGATCACACCTTCTGAGCCTCTGGCATTAAGGGTCTGTGTGTGAGCAGCTGGGAGCAAACGGGAAAACAGTGCTTATACTATCTCCTCTGCCCAACACAGGCCCCCGCGCTTACCTCCCTCCCCACAGGAAGTCAATATTATTAAGCTCCCCTGTAGAAAGCTCCCCCCTGCCACTTTTAAACCAAGTTTTGTTCTCTGAAGCAATAGCAAACTACAGAACAAATCCACCCCCGCACAATGATGACCTCTAAATATTTGGAGAGCATGTTGGTCTCCATGTTAAGGGCTTCTCTGCTCCAGGCTGAACCAAGCTAGGTCCTCGGATGATATATTCCAAGCCTCTTGCCATCCTGGCCACCCCTCCTTGGAGGTCACACCTGGGATTGTCAAGGCCACAACTGAAAGGCAGTGCCTGAGCCAATACTGTGACCTTGTGTTCTGGCTACCAAGACTCACTCTAATTCTGCTAAGGCTCTGAAGGGCCTTAAGGAGGCATTTATGTTCTGAGAGTCCCCCGCCAGAGTCTCAGCCTGCAGCGCAGGACTCAGACCCAGAGCTTTGCAAGTGACTGTCTGTCAGACCCGGGCTCTCCTCTGCTGCACCCGTCTACTGGCTGGGGGCACAGGCCACAGGCACACGGGGTCACTGGGGACACACGGCCACTGGTGCCAGCCACACTCAGCCACCCAAGAGACCCAGGTCAGGGTGCATCTGTGCAAGGTGTTGGCAGTGAGGTCTGGAGAGAAGGGGACAGGGAGGAGAGAAGCTCTGCTAGCCATATAGCTCTCCCGGCCCTGCCACATGAAGGCAGGAAGGTCTCTCTCCCCATTACCCACTCCAGGCAAAAGTCTCTCCCTTCCTTTCTTCTTTTCTCCAAGGACCTTACCCAAGACTTGGCATCTCCCGTAGCTCTCCCTCCTCACTGGTAAATCATTGGTACCTTTGCTACGTCTGTGGGCCTTGTTCTCCCTCCAGGAGGAGATAATTGTCCCTGGCATTCAAAGATTTTATTAAACGTAAAAGCTTTTGCACAGCAAAGGAAACCATAAACAAGAAGAAAAGACAACCTTCAGAATGGGAGAAAATATTTGCAAATGCAGCAACTGACAAAGGATTAATCTCCAAAATATACAAACAGCTCATGGAGGTCAGTATCAAAAAAACAAACAACCCAATCCAAAAATGGGCAGAAGACCTAAATAGACATTTCTCAAAGAAGACATACAGATGGCCAACAAACACATGAAAGGATGCTCCACATCACTAATTATTAGAAAAATACAAATCAAAACTACAATGAGGTATCACCTCACATGGGTCAGAATGGCCATCATCAAAAAATCTACAAACAACAAATGCTGGAGAGGGTGTGGAGAAAAGGGAACCCTCTTGCACTGTTGGTGGGAATGTAAATTGATACAGCCACTATGGAGAACACTATGAAGGTTCCTTAAAAAACTACAAATAGAATTACCATATGACCCAGCAATCCCACTACTGGGCATATACCCAGAGAAAACCATAATTCAAAAAGACACATGCACCCCAATGTTCATTGCAGCACCATTTACAATACCCAGGTCATGGAAGCAACCTAAATGCCCATCGACAGACGAATGGATAAAGAAGACATGGTACATATACACAATGGAATATTACTCAGCCATAAAAAGGAACGAAATTGGGTCATTTGTTGAGACATGGATGGATCTAGAGACTGTCATACAGAGTGAAGTAAGTCAGGAAGAGAAAAACAAATATCATATATTAACGCATATATGTGGAATCTGAAAAAATTGGTATAGACAATTTTATTTACAAAGCAGAAATAGAGACACAGACGTAGAGAACAAACATATGGATACCAAGGGGGAAAGGGGGTGGTGGTGGGATGAATTGGGAGATTGGGATTGACATATATACACTATTGATACTATGTATAAAATAGATAACTAATGAGAACCTACTGTATAGCATAGGGAACTCTACTCAGTGCTCTGTGGTGACCTAAATGGGAAGGAAATCCTAAAAAGAGGAGGTATATGTATATGTATAGTTGATTCACTTTGCTGTACAGTATAAACTGACACAATATTGTAAAGCAACTATGCTCCAATTAAAAAAAAAAAAATTGCTGAACATCCTTACTTCTCCCCACATGGACCCCACGGCGTGCTCAGCTTACAGTAGAGGGCACTCCCTCTGCTGCCAAATCCACAGCACTCCAGGGCCAGCTGTGCCAGCCCCTCCTCTCCTTGGTGCTCACCTCATCCTCTCAGCTGCCTCCTTTCTTTGCTGCTGTTACCATGTTCCAAGCTG
>NW_020172364.1:5474687-5497652 GCF_003031525.2 Neophocaena asiaeorientalis asiaeorientalis
TCACCAGTGATGTCCTAACCTGTTTGCTTTTCCAGGACTGTTGTTTGCAGGGGGATTTTTTTTGGAACCAGAACAGAAATCATCCCACATCCTTACGCAATTCTTCCACAGGCTCCAGCAAATAAAGGGCCTTTGGACCCTCCACCAGTCTGCCTTTTCCAGCAGAGCACCTGGGTTGGGCCTGAAGCCTCCAGCTACCTGCCTGCCGACCTGCCAGGACCTCTCCGGAGCAACCATGAAGTGCCTCATCCTGCTCCTTTGCCTTGCTCAGCTCTGTGGCTGCCGCTCTGTCCCGTATGGCCCGATTCTGGGTAATAGGGAACCAGCCTGTGATGACCCAGAAACAGAGCAAGCAGCCCTGGCAGCCGTGGACTACATCAATAAGCACCTTCCTCATGGCTTCAAGCACATCTTAAACCAGATTGACAGTGTGAAGGTGTGGCCGCGGGTAAGTGAACCTGCTGTGTAGGAGGGGGTGGGGCTCAGCTGGGTGTCTCTAAGAGCCCACCCTCCCAGCACAAATGAAATCGCAGAATGGAAACACCCTGATTCCTCCCAGGAGGGAGGGCGAGACGGAGGGAAGAGAGGAGACATTCTGTACTGTGGTCAGTGGTCTCCAGGAGGGTGCTGGTTGGGGGCAGGAGGAGAGGGAAAGGCTTTGAATGATATTTTGAGGATCACAGGTAGAAAGTGTGGTTTTCTAGAAAAACTAGGACCAGAGACTGGATTCTAGTTTCCCAACTACCACTGACTGGAAATCACTTCTTTTCCTTTGGTTCTGTTTCTCTAGGTAAAGACTGAGAGTGAATGAAATGTGCATTTGATAAGTGCCTACTATGTGCCAGGCCCTTTCACATATATCATCTCCTTAACCCCTCTCTCACCCCACCCCCAGTCCTGTGGGGTATTGTCCTTGTCTTACATGAGGAAACCAAGGCTCTGACATATTAGGGCATTTTTTTACCCAAGGTCATAAAATAGTAAGCGACAGGCTAGGATTCAATTCCAGAACTGTGTTCCTTCCTCTACACAAGCTGCCTCCCCAAGAAAGGTACCCACATCCCAATGAGAAATCTTGGCATGAAAGGATTCACCCGCTCACATGCTAGACAAGAAACCAATGCAGCCTGAAGCTGGTGACAATGATGATCAAGCTGGGAAACGTGTGCCTTGGGGGTCAGCCGAGTGATTTGGAGAGGTGGGGAAAAGACATCCATCTATTGCCTATTTTGAAATTAGATTTTATAGCTGATGAAGGATAATTCTTTCAGTCAACACTGATTACAAGCCTTCCATGGGCAAGAACCAGTGTCAGGCGCTATGGGAGATACTAAGTTGACTCATATGAAATAACCAGTTTTGTATAATAAAAGCGGTCAAATATTGGCATTTTAATGATGCAACCTAATACAAAGGTGAGAAAGACATAGTGTCCACAAGAGATTCACAGTCTAGGAAGGAAAATAAGGCAAACCTCAGGATGTCTGGACTGACTCATGGACATCTGATCTCACAATGGGACAAAATATTTGAAATCGGGATTGTCCCAGATGGATTTTAGGAGTTCTGCAACCATAGTGAAGTACAGTGGTGATTCAGAGGAAGCACTGATCAATTCAGGGGAAATGACACACAATGTGCATATTTGAGGGAAAGAAGGAACAACACTGCAGTTTTCACTAACAGCAGGGTTGTAGAAACCCAGGAGCCCCAGGTTCCTATTCGCTAGCTCTGAGTGTTTTCAGGAAGTTAATTTGGGCATATCTGCACATCATAAAACACAGCTTCCTCCAGGAAAGGAGATTTTGAGGCTTCAGGTACTAGTGAATCACGCAGAACAGACATGAGAGACAAGCAGAGCTGGGCTGAAAGAAAAAATAGCCATACTCGTACCTTCTGGATTTTTCTGGGCTTTGAAGAAAGGATACAGAAACAGGTGAACTGGCAGGAACAACTCCAAGGAGTCATACAAGCTCCCCTATCACCTCCTTACCCGCTGCTCCTTCCCTCTGTGCTAGTGACTGACTGACGCACTGCTTCCTCCATCAGAGGGAGGCTCACGCTTCCCTCTCATTACCAGCAGGGGGCAGTAGGGAATAGCAACTTTTCATCCAGGCGTCTACAAGCCAAAAGATAAAAAGCCACAGACAATAACTTTTCCTTTAGGAAGGAAAAGAAAATGGGGAAGGAAGGAAAGTAGATGTTGAGAAGGAAGGAAGGAAGAAGTAGAGGGAGGGATGAAGAAGATAAAAGGGAGATAGTAAGTTATTATCCTATACCAACTTACTTCACTGCTTGACTGAGAAAAATCCAAAGCTGACTTTTTTAAAAGCACTGCTTGAAGGGTGAAAATTTTAAAATTAAATAAGTATCAACATTCACTTTTAGCTTCCAGATACAGCTCAGCGTGATGGCTGTGCTTCCATCAACCAGTCCAAGGCCACGCCCCCTTCTTTCTTACCTCTCCAACAGGGAGTGGGTTCAAACCCAGTAGGAGCTCACCCTTGGACCCGCTCAGCAGAATTAGGCTGCTCACCTCTTCATTCTCTGTCTCCACAGCGGCCCACGGGAGAGGTGTTTGACCTTGAAATAGACACACTGGAAACCACCTGCCATGTACTGGACCCCACCCCCCTGGCAAACTGCAGCGTGAGGCACCTGAAAGAGCACGTGAGTGCCCCTCTTAGGGCGACTGCTGCGGGGGCAGCTAAAATTGCCAATTGATGGCGCCTTCCCTGGGGCTGATTTTTACAATTCACCTTTTTATCGTACTCCCACCCCCTGCGAAACCAGTGTCATGTTTCAACATCACCCAGTGAAGGAGATTTTGTGAGGCTCACCTTTGACATCCACGTCTCCCCTGCCACCATCCCCCCACCGTGAGAAGTGAGAGGTCAGCCCTCCTCCTGGGCCCTCACTGTGGGTTTATTTCTCCAGGCGGTGGAAGGAGACTGCGATTTCCATGTGCTGAAACAAGACGGAGAGTTTTCCGTGTTGTCTGCAAAATGTGATTCCAGTCCAGGTAGAGATGATGATTATTCTTATTATAGTTACCTGGTAGAGAGAGTGAGGAGGGAACCTGAATTGTTTTCAACAGAAGTAGTTCTAGCCACTTTGTTGGTGATGAAAAGAAGCCAAGTTTCCGGGGTTTGGGGACTTTAAAACTGTGTTTTAAGGAGCTGTTCTCATTGGAGGTGAAAATCGCCCCTTGGTCAGAGGGGCTTCTGCAACAGTGCCAGCATGGCAGGAGCCACCCGAAGGTTTAGTAAGAAGCAGATGATCCTCCTGCAGCCATTTGGAGCATGTTTTAGCCCTTTCAAATAAGCAGAGCGGGGGCAAATGCCGCAGAGAATTACAGCCCCGAGCCAAGTTGATTTCTTCGCTCTGTGCGCAGACTCGGCCGAGGACGTGCGCAAGGTGTGTCCAGACTGCCCCCTGCTGGCCCCTCTCAACGACAGCCGGGTGGTGCACGCAGTAGAGGCCGCGCTGGCTGCCTTCAACGCCCAGAAAAACGGCTCCTACTTTCAGCTTGTGGAAATTTCTCGGGCTCAATTGGTGGTAAGACTGAGACCCTGCTGACGGTTTGGGCAGTTTGGTGGCACTTTGGGAGTGGACGTGGTGAAGCAGGGGTGAGGGACGGAGCAGGTGCAGGGGCAGCCACGGGAAGTCAACGAGGGTGGTGGGAGAAGAGGGAAAGAAAGGGTCCTGAGTGTCCTAAGGACCCCGAGGACCCTCAGCGCATCCCCCACCTAAGCCACTTCAACACAAAACAGCCAGATGCTGTGTGTCCCCAGTTCCTCGGTTCCAGTTAACACCAGGGTGGAAGTTCCCACTTTATCCAGAAGCACCCACTGTAAATTCATGGGTCTCCACATCGCCATCACCCATCACCAATCACCACGGAACATCTACAGCACTCTTGTAATTGATACTTACAAAGGCATGGGCATACTTACATATAAGGGCAAGGATCCTAAAATGCCTCTGAATCACTGGGAAAAAAAAACTAATTGTACCGTGGCTGGGTTAGCACATGTGAATGTAGTGGAATTCTAATATTTTTAAAAACTAGTATTCTGGATACCAGCCATGGCATACTTGGAAATACACTATAGATAGTAATTCTATTAACCAGAATATGCGATTCACAGAACACCCCCGCCCCAGACTATAACAAATAACAGATATTTTATTATTGTAAGTGTCCATTTTCTCCAAGGACTATAAGATAGAAAAGCATAAGTATCTTCTGTACTTTCATTTATATTTTTCATTTGATCCTGCTGTCTAAAATATGTGGGAGAGGAATTAATTTCTGTACTTTCCCACCCCATCTTGGAGTAACCTGAGCCTTGGGTCTCAAAGTGCAACCCCAATAGGGAAGTTGGCAGGAGGCAGGGTTCCTCCTCCACTCAGCTCAGCCCTCTGGGTTCCTGCTTTCTACCTGAAAACTCACCTCTGCTCTGAATGATGGGCAGTGGATACCTGCACCTCCTTCAGGGAAGACCCAACCCCAGCTTCTGTATGCAAACCCTTCAGAAACCCAGTGTCTCACTGTATGCCGTATGTAAGCCACCGGGGGCATGTTTCCTGGCCACACAGTGTGGTCTCCGTGAAACGTGCTCCCTGGACTGTGCAATTCCATGGCCCTCGCTACTTCCCTCTGGCCTCTCCTTACCAGTCTTTTTCATGCTAAGTCATGTTGCTTCATGAAAATTTTCCTTTTATCCTCATCAGCCTCTTTCAGCTTCTGTCTCTGTGGAGTTTGCAGTGGCTGCCACTGACTGTGTTGCTAAAGAGGTCGTAGACCCAGCCAAGTGCAACCTGCTGGCAGAAAAGGTGAGCGGGCTAGGCATTGGGTTGGTAAAGCCAAGTCATGGAACAGAGCATCCTTAGAGCAAATTCGTATCTTGTGGCTGCAGAAAGGAGAAATGCAAAATACCCACTGCCTGTGAGGCTGGGTCGTGCCAGGTCATCCTCTGGGGTGTCATCTCCCCTGCTTAAGAGCTATCACCAGATCTTCTCACCCAATGGAGGCCCCTGGAGTTAGAGAGGCTGTTTCCTAACTAAGATGAGTCATGTCAGGCCATTGAGAGTATAAAGTGTAGATTTTCTAGATAGACCTCTGATATGAAATCTTTCAAGTCCTTAAGCCAGTAATGTCCACTTCTAGGAATTTAGCCTAAAGAGATCATCGTGTTTGACAGAATATATCTATAAAGATGATTTATGACAGGTACAAAATGACCCCAGAAGATCTGAATGTCCTAAAGGAGGGAATCATTGAATAAAATATGGCACATTAGTAAATAGAAAATTATACAGACACGAAAATTAACACTTTCAAAGAATAAGGAATGATATAAGAGAATGCTATCATTATAGCACGTGAAAAACACAGTATACAAAATGGTGTAGTGATGCCAATTTTTAAATGGTATTTAATAGTAGTTAAAAATAATAAAGAAATACATAGATGTGAACAGAAGTTCTCCTGGGTCACCACCATTTCTGGGATTATGGGTGATCTCTCTCATTCCCAAAGCTTTTCTGTATTTTCTACATTCAATGAAAAACACAGTATACAAAATGGTGTAGTTAGTGATGCCAATTTTTAAATGATATTTAATAGTAGTTAAAAATAATAAAGAAATACATAGATGTGAACAGAAGTTCTCCTGGGTCACCACCATTTCTGGGATTATGGGTGATCTCTCTCATTCCCAAAGCTTTTCTGTATTTTCTACATTCTATATAAAATATAAGCAGAAATCATACACTTTAGGAAAAAGATTTTTTTAAAAAAAGGAATTAGGAATTTAAGGGTTTTTCGCTTGATGTGTTGGAGTATAAGTGAAACTGGGAGAGAAGTCCACTTTCTGAACTGGTTCAAATAACTCCTCTCTTTCTGTGGGCAGCAATATGGCTTCTGTAAGGGGACAGTCACTGAGAAGGTTGCTGGTGGGGAAGATGTTGCAGTGACCTGCACGGTGTTCCAAACACAGGTAAGGGCGTCATGGATGCACTTGCCCTTATCTTCAGAATACAATGACCCCTTCACCTTTCTGCGGTGCATTAGTAATTTCAGGGCATTTGCTGCCTGTCCTTTTGAGCCCCGCCATATAGATAGCGCCAGGGAATGTGAAATCATCAAAAAACAAAAGGTTGTTTCAGCCATGCCCTCCCCTCCCACGAACTGGTGGTTACAGGGCAGAACCTCCCTAGTGTGCAATTGGCGAGGCCACGTGTTTTATTTGCTAGCTTGGGAGCGGGGGCGGGGAGAGGCGGGGTGGGGGGTGGAGTGGGCGTGGTTTCTTGAGTTGCAGAGTCCAGGTGGCCAGATCTGTCTCACAGCTCCCTGTGGCTGCTGGTGTAGATGAAAAAGAGGGTGACGCTACCGGTGAAGGTTAGCCATAAGGTGGGGTTCTTTTGCTCGTGGAACAGTGTAAGTCTACCATCGCCAACACAACTGGTGAGAAAGGGGCTACCGCAGGCCAGTTACCCCTCCCCTGGAGCCCTGATGGCCATCCCTTGTACCTAGGTAGTTCTTTTTTGCCAGATTCCTTGCAAATAAAAATTAGTACTGTGAGAGAATTGGGTGGGGTTCCACCTGGAAGGAAGAGAAAGGCAGCTAACCTAAGGAAACAATCCTCTCTCCAGCCTGTGCTCCCGCAGCCCCAACCAGACGGCGCCGAAGCAGGGCCCCTCATCACTGCACCGGGCTCGGCTGGGCTAGCACTTTCTCCAGCTGGCCAGCCCGCGGCCTCCCTGGTGGTGGGACCCAGGGCCGTGGCAGCTCCCCCGATGCCCCCACCGGTGTACCCGGCGCACTACGACCTGCGCCACGCCTTCTCGGGTGTGGCCTCAGTGGAGTCAGCCTCAGGAGAAGCGTTTCACGTGGGGAAGACACCCAAGGTGGCGCAGCCTAGCATTCCTGCTCCTGAAGGTCCAGTTCCAGTGGTCCGCCCTTGCCCGGGGAGAATCAGACACTTCAAGATCTAGAAGACGGTCAGAGATGAGAAGGTTTGGCACAGAGAACGTGGCCACCATTTTGTCCAAGTATGGGTTTGGGTGGGAGCTGTGTCTGCTATCAAAGCAAGTGCTACATGTGGTCTAGATTAATGTCAAGTCTTGAATGCCAGCTTCCCGTCATCCTTTGGAGGTCGGGGACAGAGCGGGTGATAGTTACGTTTGATGGAAGAGGCATAAGGTCGGCAACTTGATTGTTACTGTTTTGATGCTAAGCCACCACCATTGTTTTCTCTGCTTTCTCTTGACCTCACAAAAATAATTGGAACTGTGATTTTTGAAAGGTGCTCTTACCAAGTTTATATCTGCTTGTTAATAAAAATGCCTGAAGGACCTTCCTTAAAAATGAAGGTTCTAAGCTGAAATGTGGTCATGATTATTTCCAGCTTCATCCAAGCTCACGTGTGTGTGGTCTGTCTTTCCAGCAACCACACCACAAGTGTTCCTAATCAAAATCAAAGTGAAAATAGGAACAAAATAGAACAAAAATCTGCTATATTACTACACACAGGAAAAAGTGAGACTAGGATCTGCTCATAACTCATAAGATCTGATCATTTCCTTATAAGAACATAATTCTTTTCATTTCATAACGGTCAGAAAATATTGCTAAATTGGGGTCAAGTGCCTGAACTTTGTACAGACAGACCAACCATTGGTTTCCCCCAATACCCAGGTAAGGAAGGATCAGCAATTAACACAGGAGCCTCACTTTAATTATATCTGTTCATTATTTATGCTTAAAATAACTGTTAGTTGTACTATATATACTTCATTTTATGATGCAGGATTGGTCTTTCTACCCAATGCATTTTAAGACCTCAAGTTAAAGTTCTGGTGTATAGTATGAATAGAGGAGGGATACCTGGACAGGTCAATCCAGTGGACATTTGTAGATACTATCCAAGTGTTCAGAGAGCATAAAGAAATAAACAGTTCCCATTATAGAATGGTGCCTAGACCATTTCAATTTTTATCTACTAGCATTAGGTTGTTCTGAGCAGCCTAAGTGATGGGCCCTTTCGGGTGAAATTTTAAAGGAGTAGGACTCATAACCAGTTGAGTGGCTTCACTTGAACCAAGGAGATTGAATCAAGCATTGGCACTCACCTTATCACTCTTGCCTAGAGGTTTTGCCCCAGTAACCAGAAAGAATGGCCAGGAAGTTAGGAAAACCTTTAGGTATCTCAGAAGCCAGGGGACATGAGGAAGGCGTGGTCAGCTAGACTAAATGCTGCAGAAAGAGCAATAAGAGTGAGGACCAAGAAAAGGCCATGGGTTAGTTGACCAACTAGGAGGTGATGGTGACCTTTGGCAGATGCAGTTTCACTAGAAGGGTGAGTATAAAAGCCTGGTGGCAGAGTTAACTGGTGGAGATGATGAGAAAATGGAGGGGAGTGTGTAATCTCTTTTAAGCAGTTTGATGGTGAAGGGTGGGAGAGAGAGGATGTAATCTAAAAGGATTGATTTTGGACAGACACAGCAGAGAGGGGCAGCTTGCAGTGAGGCTTTCGTTCCCTGACCAGGGATGGAAACCTGGTTGCGGCGGCGAGAGCATCAAGTCCTAACCACTAGACCGCGAGAAGCTGTGGCTATAGTCTGGGCCCCAGTTCTTGTCTGCCTTGAAAAAAAAAAATTTGACAAGGAGACAGAAGGTAGAAAGGAGAGTAAGGCGTTTATTAGAAAAGCAGAATACATGCAGAGAGACTCACAGGCAAGCTCAGAGAGAGTGACGCCTTCGGGAAGTTTAAAGCATTTGTGAGGGGCAGCCTTCCTGGGCTTTGTTTCCCTCTGGCCAGGCATCTTGTTTTGCCCCCATAGCTGATTAGTCTCAGGGTCCTTCCCTATGTGCGTGTGCATCCTTTAGCCAAGGTGGATTTCAGTGCGAGGGTCCCTGGGAAGTTAGCAAAACTTATAGTCTGGCGTCCCCCGCCACTCTTTTTGACCCTTGAGGAGCCTTTCTGTGCATGTGCAGTAGAGGTCTCCCTGACTCCAAGGATGAGAAATATGTGATCTCTTGATTTTTCACCTGAGCAGGGCTTAGCCCCTCTCTGCCCCTGCCATTACTGTTATCTTAAAGTGTCCACAGGAGACAAAGTCCAGCTGTTTACCCAGTTCCTCTTGTCATTTCTATCTTGTGGTATAAACAGGCAGGTTGCAAAAATATCTAGCCTGTAGCCCATCTATCTCCTACCTCAATAAATATGAACAGGAGGGTAGCTGTAAATGTCTAGCCTGGAGCCCATCTATTCTCCTGCCTCAGGATAACTGGGTAGAGGGAAGATTTCTTTTCCAGGAAAGGAGTTTTGAGCGTCCTTAGGGCAAAAGATGGGAAGAGATGGAAGAAGAAGAAAGAGAAAAAGGATACGATGGGGTGGGGGGCATGGGAGATATTTAGTGGAGAGCTGGAAATGGTTTGGGCAACTCTGCCAGAGTCTAGACCTTCTTTAAGGGAGCTTGCAACGCAATCCTGAAAACACACCTTTCACCCAGTACTAGAAGAGACTCGTCCGCTTTCCACCCTTGCTACACACAGGTGTAGTCAGTGTTTTCCATGGCAGGTGGTACATACCCAACCCAAAGCAGCTTAAGTAGAAAGGGCAATGTCACTGCTTGTGTACTGGGAATTCAAATGGATGAGTCTTACCTAGGGCACAGGGGAATCCAGGGGGTCAAAAGATATCATTTCCATTCTCTCTCTCTGTGTGTCTCTGTCTCCCTCTCTCTCTCCCTCCCTCCCTTCTTCCTTCCTTCCCTTTTTCTGTCTGTCATCAGTGCTTGCCTTCAGTCTTAGCCAGGATGGCCACTGGCAGCCTCACACCTACATTATCATTGGTGCCTAGTCCTGAAGAAAAAGAGAAGGGCTAGTCAAGAAGAGCCAAGGGAGAAGCTATTCCAGGGGAATAGCAGGCACGAAGGCCTAGAGGCAGGAAACAGGTTGATGTGGCTAAGGATGAGAAAGGAAGCTGGATTGAAGCAGCTAAGAGGAGAAAGAGGATGGCTATAGAAAATGAGGTTGAAGAAGCAAATGGGGGCAGGTCATGAACAGCCTTGGGATCCTCAGGGGTTAGGGCGTTTTTCTCAATGCAGTGGGAAGCCACTAAAGGTTTAAGCAGAGCAGTGGCATAATCCGATTTACCTTAAGAAATCACTCAGGCTCGGTGGTTCTCGACCTGGGGATGGTGGGAGGTGGGGTGGAACAGTATTATCCCCTTCCCGACCCCGCACCCAGGGACATTTGGAAGTAAGGGGAGGCATTTACTTGGGATGCTACTGGACAGAGGCCAGGGATGCTAAATATTCTGAAATGGACAGGACATCCCCAACAATGAAGTCCCAACAATGAACAATGATTAATTAATACCCCAAATGCCGATAGCATTCATGTTACGTTGTTAGTTGCTGTAGGGAAAATGGGTTGCATCTCGGAAAGAGTAGCCACAGGATAGGAAGTGACTGGAGCTTTCTAGGGGAGAGATAAGTGTACCTTAGTCTAAGGTTGCCGACAGCAGATGCGGTTTAAAGATAAGGATATAACTTCAGGTAGAAGTCCTAGGACCTGCTGATGGATTTGATGAGGGGGTAAGAAAAGGACAGGACAGGTGAAAGGTAACTCCTGGATTTGTGGCTTTGCAAACTGGGTAGATGCTGGTGTCATTTACTGAGACAGAGGGCACCGGTTCATTTCATCTGAGTTACCTCAGTTTCTCTCCTCTCTGTTTTGAAATTGTGCAGTTGATTTTTCTATGTCAGGCTAACCCATGCCTTAATCTGACAGACCTGCACTGTCTGGGCTAAGCTGATTCACCTTTCATTTCTTATGGCCCTCATTATACAACCAGGTGTATACAACAGTCTGGCAGGGGTGTAGGGAGGATTAAATGTGATGCTAGAAGTATATGCTTGGAACCTTCTTGACACGTTCTAGGCTCTCGGTAAGGGTCCTCCCTATCTGCTTCCTCTTTCTGTCCTCTGAATTTGGTGGCTTCAGAAGATTATGTCCTTGACCTTCTCTTAAATGTGTACTCTCTGCTTGGCAAGTCCATCCTTTCTCATGATTGAAACTCTTGATCTTACACGGATAACTTCCAACTTTACAGCTCCAGCTTGGGCCTTTTTCGTATTTCAACATTGCATTTCCAAAGGTCTCCAGGATTTCCTCACTTGAATTTACCTAGAACAGTTTCCTACATGATTTATTTGATCTAAGAGATGCATACCTGAAGACTTAGCAGTCTTCAAAATGTGCATATTCTAGAAACATTTCTTCCTAAGAGTAAACATAAATTAGAAAGGATGAGTTATGGAGCTGTTAAATCTACAGCGCTTATGCTCATTTTTGCATTAATGCTGCCCTATATTTTTCTCAGCATCATCTTTAATATTTGGCAGAATGCTTGCTCCTAAATTAATAGCATTGCATGTGTCTCATTTACTTGCCTTCTTAGGGGCTTTTTAATTACATCTGCCTCATCTTCCAAAGTTACTGAATTTCAGGTGTAGTTTTCAGTACTGTACCACCACCACCAATAATATTTGGTGGGTGTTAAGATAATAGAAATATTTACAACTAAAATAACAGTGAACATTAGAGTAATAGAATAGTGGTCATCAAAATCACTCATGGAAATTTTGCTGCACATGAAAAAAAAGTGGTTCCAACGATATTGATAAAGGGTGATGGGTATTTCTCTTACATGGGACAGTCATACGGCAATGTTGTAAACAAGGTTTACAATGTACTTGCTTAAATCTTCTCTGTACATCCCCTGCTTGACCAGTCCCCACTTCACCTACACCCTACTCACTCGACTGACCTTCCCCCTAAATCTTCCCCCATAACTGTAGACCCTAATCAGAAAATACCCACATACTTCCCACCCTCCCCCACCAGAGATAGTGATAATTCTAATATTTAGCTCGGAATGGCTACCCCTTGATAGTTTAGCAAAGGGAAAACCTCTGCCCCAGGAAAGTACTTAGCCCGGGGGCCTAACAGGAGTTTAGAGAGCCAGCTCCTCTGCTGCTTTCCCTGAGCCAAGCTGACATCAATTTCCCCGTAACTGAGAGCCTCCTAGTCCTCCCCAGAGTGAAGCCTGCAGCTACTTCCTGCCCTGCCGTCCATCCACCCCATACAGTGGGGTGTCGCTCCAGGACCTTGCTTCCCGCGTGTAAGCTCCCCCATCCATCAGACCATTGATGTCTCTGTTGCTGACTCTGGGCTCTTTCTTCAGTCTTGAAGCTGGGCAAGCACAGGGCTTGCAGGCCTCTGGGGTGCAGCCCGACAACCATCTAAGAAATAAAAGATCTGTGACAGGCTAGTTAATCTTCACTGGAGTATGCAAATAGGATTTCTAAATGTGGCATGCAGATACCTTTGAGAGACAAATGAAGTTCCTTGCAGAGGTGCCAGTGGCATAACTATGAAAGAGAAGAGAGTCCCTTAGTGTTCCTAAAAACAGGGACTGTTCCTTTTGGGATAGAGTAGCCAAGCTGAACCCAGAGCCTGTACAGCCCATTCCTACCCCAGTTTCGAGACAGTTGATGGAAGAAGCTCTCTGGCTTGTCCCTGAGGAACTGATGTGGCAGAAGTGTCCAGGGGTACAGGCATACCTTGTTTTGTTGTGCTTTGCTTTATTGCTCTTCACAGATAATTGTGTCTTTTACAAGTTGAAGGTTTGTGGAAACCCTGCCTAGAGCAAGTCAATCAGCGCCATTTCCCCAGCAGCATCGTGTTTTTCTTAAGGCTCCTGGATTTTGAAGAACTAACCTTAGAAGAATTCCTTTGCTCTTCTGGTACTTTTTAACTGCCTATTCATCCTCCTATAATATGTATTTCAGAGTGGATGAGACAAAATTTTGGTCACAGGATAAATGTATAAAAAGGCCAGAAAAAACATAGGCCTTTACATGAATGATATTTGCGTCCTAAGTTCATGTTTGTTTGGATGTTTTTTTATATTTGTCTTCAGAGATCATAGAATTATTTTAAAGGTTAATAATTTTAGTGTACATTGAGTTGTTCAGAAGTTCAAGTACTCGGTGTTATGAAAGCAGCTTATAAGACAGTTTTTACTGTGCGTTAATCTCCAAATGACAATTACAGTAGATGTTTCTATAAAGGTCAACTGCTTTCTGGTTTAGATCCACTCCAATGGATCCACTATAGTACCAATAGTAGCTTCTAATTGACATTTTACTTTTCTGCTTCAAGCTAAAGACAGATGGGTGTGTGTATGTGTGCTATGAAAAGCAAGCATTTGCCAGTGTTCTTTTTTAAATCAAATCATTGTCAGATTTCATTGGACTTTTTGAAAAGGTATCTATTCTTTATTTGTAGTGAGTTTTTTCTGTCTCTGATTGCAACCTGACTCAAGGGTTTTGAATCCTAGAGTCACTAGTTACGGCAGCAGGCAACTGGAAATTAGAATTTCAGTATAACAGTTGTCTCTTTTGGAGGCCTATTGGGATTGGTTGTATAAACAATAATAAAGTGACTAGATTAGACAACACTGCAAACTGACATCTGTCTTGGGAATTCTAAATGTGAATATTAAAGCTAGGGTGGGCTTCCCTGGTGGCGCAGTAGTTAAGAATCCGCCTGCCAATGCAGGAGATGCCAGTTTGAGCCCTGGTCTGGGAAGATCCCACATGCCGCGGAGCAACTGAGCCCAAGTGCCACAACTACTGAAGCCCGCGCGCCTAGAGCCTGTGGACTGTAAGGAAGAGTAGCCTCCGCTCACCGCAGCTAGAGAAAGCCCACGTGCAGCAACGAAGACCCAATGCAGCCAAAATTAAATTAAATTAAATTTTAAAAAGGATGGAGCTTGTATGTTAAAAAAAAAAAGCTAGGGTCAAATATAAGTTTGTATTTTATTTTTAAAATGCATTTTACTGAAGTATAGTTGATTTACAATGTTGTGTTAATTTCTGCTGTACAGCAAAGTGATTCAGTTATATATATATATATATATATATATATATATATATATTATTTTTCGTATTCTTTTCCATTATGGTTTGTGACAGGATATTGAATATAGTTCCCTGTGCTATACAGTAGGACCTCATTGTTTATCAATTCTATATATAATAGTTTGCATCTTCTAATCCCAAACTCCCAATCCACTCCCCCTTGGCCACCACAAGTCTGTTTTCTATGTTTGTGAGTCTGCTTCTGTTTCGTAGATAAGTTCATTTGTGTCATATATTAGATTCCACTTATAAGTGATATAAGACTGTATTTTAATTTACTATACTACTTGAAATCATGAAACCATAATCAACTATGAGTCTGATGCCTGTTGAAATTAAGATTAAAAAGATGCTTATAAAAATGTCATTTAATATTCATTTCTCTCACCAATCATTGCCTAACGTATTTTTAAAGATGGAGGAAGGTATTTGATCTCATGAAGTAACTAAAAATTAAGTCTTTTCTTAAATAAGACACCATGGCAATATATTTGGATAAGGGTGATTCTATAAATAAGATCATTAAAGTACCTTTTGTTAATAGTAATCTTCTTTAGCATTTGGAAAATATGCTTCCTTCAAGAGGCTTGAAGCGCTTTTTTAATATCTTTGTACTGATTCACAGTAACTGTGAAAACTGCAACAGATCTCCTCTCTAAAAATGTCATTGCAAAAAGAATTTTCTCAATGGAAATAAAGGAATGGAATAAATAGCCCCCCAAAATCTATTGCTTCCTTTATCTCAAAGTGTACAGTCAGATCAATGTCCCATTGAACTTGGCACTGGTGTGAAATCATCTGATGCATTTGGTCAATTCGGGGTGTAACATTTTAAAAATAAGTAGTCAGTCATGTCTAATTTATCAGTTCATGTATCCCCAGCACTTCTTATACGTTCACGATATATAATAGTTGTTCAATAAATATTTAACACCTGAATTTTTAAAAATGTACTTGCTTAAAAAATACTCAGTCTTTGGCTAATTTTTAAAAGTTTGGGAAATTGTTTCAAATTTTGTTTTCAAAAATTTTTATAAATTGTTTCAAATTTTGTGTATAAAGTGAGACTTTATTGCAATTTTAATATCTCACTATTTAACATTTGCATGATTCAAAATCATATTGTTGAA
This sequence comes from Neophocaena asiaeorientalis asiaeorientalis, assembly GCF_003031525.2. Taxonomy (NCBI): domain Eukaryota; kingdom Metazoa; phylum Chordata; class Mammalia; order Artiodactyla; family Phocoenidae; genus Neophocaena; species Neophocaena asiaeorientalis. The sequence goes on from NW_020172364.1 coordinate 5,489,822, forward strand.
TTGGGCCCCGCTGCTTGCCGCTTACAAAATCAAATTCACAAATGTTGATAGAAAGGAAAATTGTCTTTAATCACAGTGCCAGCAATCTGGGGAGATGATAGACTCAGTGTCCCCCAAAAAAACTACCTCCAAAGATTCTGCTTGGCCATGAAAGCTTTAAAGGTAAGGAGGGAAGTAATCTCAGTTAATCATTGAGATAGGGGGTCGGAGTCATCGCCATCACCCCAGTGCATGCAGACTTGTTGACTTCTTGTGATCTTCCTCTAAACGTTATCTTGTTCACACAGTTTGGTCACACAGTTTGAGAGGTTACTGAAGGGGAAGCTAGGGAAGAGATCTGGTCATCTGTTAATTACTTATTCTTCATTTGTGTTTATTTCATCTACGGAAGGAACCGGCAAGTTAGGCAAGGTATTGCCTGATTAAAAGACTTGAAAGGTGTGCTTGGGCTGGACATGAGTATAGCATGGGGGTGCCTGGTTTAAAAGTTAGTTACAGTATAGCTTTGCTAAAGTGACAAGGAAAGGGGCTTCCTGCTGAGGGCGGTTTCCTGCAAAGAGCTGCTTACAATCATGCGATGTAACTGTCATAAACTATAGGACGGTTTCCTGCAAAGAGCTGCTTACAATCATGCAATGTAACTATCATAAAATATAACTATCTTGGGACTTCCCCGGTGGTCCAATGGTTAAGACTCTGCACTCCCAATGCAGGGGGCCCAGGTTCGATCCCTGGTTGGGGAACTAGATCCCACATGCTGCAACAAAGATCCTGTGGGGCACAACTAAGACCTGGCACAGCCAAATAAATAAATAAATGTCAAAAAATAAATAAATAAAATGTAACTATCTTGTATGTTCAACTGGTGCATTTCTCTTCCAAATTGACTCTCATCCCTGCATCTTTCCAATTTTGGTTCATAACACCCAGCCAGTCACCCAGCAATTAGAATTTCATTCATCACGAGGTAAATCCTATTTTTTCAAGTCTTTAAGATTTAAAGCAAGAATATGTAACCTACACGATAAGTACTCTTAACATTAGTTTCCCAAATAATCATTTTCATAAAATATTACTGGTGCTCCCATATATTACTCATTCCACCTCTAGCCCTTCCCCACCTCTCCACCCAAACCCCAAAACAACCAAGGACCATTAGGAATATATGAAGTACAATGCTGACTTACTAGCATTTATATATGTGTGTGTATATATACAGATGTATATAACAATATACGTATATGTACTATCCATTCAGTAGGTGGTGACTCCAACCCTCTTCTCATTATAGCCAGTAAAGAGTTAAAAATGTTCATAATTCATTATTTGAAAGAGCAAAAGTTATAAACAATGTAAATTTTCTATAATGATGCCTGGCTAACTAAATTATGTTATATTCATTCCATGGGCTACTATACAGAAAGTAAATATTCTAAATTAAGTCTCACTTCTAAGTCACATGGCTTCTGTCTTGGCGGCTTTACCTTTAGAAGCTGCCTCGAGACAGGAGCCCTGAAACTTTAGGCAAAAGGAAGATGGGGGGAATGTAATATATGGGTCTCGTCACCTCTAACCATCCATGTAGGGTTTTTTCTTTCCTTGATGGCAGTAGAAAGACCTCACTTCCATAACATACTACTCTTGATACTTTCTTTAAAGCTACTTTTCATTAAAGATTCTCTCATGAGGTATTTATCTGGGAGTCGGGAGGCTAAGGCGCTCAGGTCCTGACTCTTCAGTGAATTTAACTGTGTGACCTTGGGCAAGTCACTTAACTTCTCTGTGCTTCAGTCTCCCTATCTTGTAAAATGGGAGTAATACCTACCTCACAGGGTTGTTGTGGGGATTAATTAGATATAATGTCTGTAAAGCATCTAAGGTTCTTGAAGAAGGCGCTATATAAATACAAAATAATATCTATTAAAGTTGGTTTATTTGTGAAAAATAAAATAATATTACAAGAAAGTAGCAATTCATATAGGAAAATATTTAAAATATATTTTGAAATCAAAAGGCAGATTTTAAAATGATATGGTCCTAATTTTGTATAAATAATTTATATATATAGGTATATTCATTCATATGTACATTCACACAGACATGAAAGCTGCAAAATAATAGGAAGGAAAACACCAAAAGATTATTGATAATAGTGGTTTTATCTGAGTTACAGAATATTGGGAACTGTTTCTCTTTTTCTTTCTTTTTTTGACCAGCGATCGAGCCTGTGTCCCCTGCATTGGGAGTGCAGAGTCTTAACCACTGGACTGCCAGGGAAGTCCCTGGGAGTTGTTTTTCTTTATTGTATCAGTACTTTTCTATATTTCCTGCATGTTCTTATAATGCTCGTGTATTACTTTTGTAGAAAAAGACTTTTTATTTTATTTTGTTTCCTTAGAACAGACGTCAGCAAACTTCTATAAAGAGCCAGAGAACAAATACTTTTGGCTTTGTGAACCTTATGGTCTCTGTCTCAACTACTCAACTCTGCTGTTGTAACAAGAATCAGCCATAGACAATACATAAATGCATGGGCATGGCTGCGTCCCAATTAAATTTTATTTACAGAATTAACAGTGAGCTGCATCTGGTCCTCAGGATGTAGTTTGCCAAAGTATCCTAGAACAGTAGAAGTAAGGAGAAATAGAATTGGGAGAAAACATGGTGGTCAAAGAGTGGGGCAGTTCTGCATGGAGCTAGGTGCTGGTCTCTGGAGTCAGAGTGGTCAAACAAGAAGGAAGCTAGAGTGTTGTCCCTGGGGATGATGAATTTGTCTGGATAATAGCAGGGTGAGGGTGGAGGGCAGGAATGTAAACCAGGAGCTAAGACTTTCCAGCTCAGAGGGAGTGACAGGTCAGAAGATGGCAGGGACAGGAGAGGGAGGCTGATGCACCTATGTGACATGACCCTCAAAGAAGCAAGTTTTTAATGCAAGCACAGAGGACTAAGGTTCTGGAAATAGCATTGGGAAATGGGGAGGATGCCAATGTTACTAAACGTTAAGTATCCACTTCAAAGTTCTTATGGAGAAGTTGTGTCTTGGAGAAAAGCCAGGCTTGAGTTGAGTCAAGGAAATGCCTAGTTAAATAAGATAAGTGGGTAAGCTTATTTACTAAGGAATGGGAATTTCAGAAGACACAATGGAAAGAAAGATTTGGACACAGGAGGGATCCTCGATGGTTTGAGGGAGAAGAGGCAGAGAGTGCGAAGAGGACGATACTGCCAGGAGAGGACAGACATGTTTGGGGCCTGTTGGGTTTACAGGGATCAGTGTCCGGAATGAGCAGGCAGTAACTTACGTTAATTATAGTTTGGTGAGTCAAGAGTAGGTAATGGGATTACTTAATTCCCAGGCCCTCAGTACGGTAATAAATAGCAATCTCTGGAGGATGGGACGTCTTTTCCTAACCAGGTAGCTGCTACCCCCTCTTTCCCCCATCCCATCTCACCCAAGGCCCATACTTGGCTAAGTTTCCTTAGGTCCCCATTGAGACAAGCCATGGATATGACTTGATTGGGCAATAATATTTTTATCATCTTTATTGCATTCTCCACCGCATTACTTTTTATTCACTGCACCTCTTGGTGCATTGCCTGAAGGAAAAACTCAACAAGGAAGGAAGGAAAGAATGACCTCCTAACTAAATCTTGCCAGCTCCAGCCCTTCCTTCTTCCAACTGTCCCATACTGGGCTGCCAGATGTACATACACAAAGTCCAGATTGTGGCATTCTCCTAATCAAGAAGGATTCATATGATCACAGATCTCCAAAGTAGGGGGTGCAAACCCCAGGGAATGCACAAGATAAATCACTGGCTTATGGGGGAAAAGTATTGGAAATCTATTTTTCTAGTTTTTAATATTTTACTAAACTTATTAGCTGCATACATTTTGATCGCATGATAATGATTTTTCCTTTTAAACGACTATTTCTTGAAGTTGCAACAAAATTAAACAGAAAAGACAGAGATTTCTCATATACCCCTGTGCCCACACACGCACAGCCTCCCCCATTATCAGCATCCCCACCAGAGCGGTACGTTTATCGGTGAACCTACATTGACGCACTATTATCACCCAAAGTCCATAGTTCATATTAGAGTTCATTCGTGGTGTTTTACATTCTAGGGCTTGGACCGATGTATAATAACATGTATCTACCATTATAGTATCATACCGAATAGTTTCACGGCCTTAAAAATCCTCTGTTCTCCATCTATTCATCCCTTTCTCCCCACCCCATTCCTTGGCAACCATTAATCTTTTTACTGTCTCCACAGTTTTGCTTTTTCCGGAATGTCATATAGTTGGAATCATACAATGTCCTGCATTTTCAGATTGACTTCTTTCACTTAGTAATGTGTATTTAAGTTTACTCCATGTCTTTTTATGGCTTGATGGCTCATTTGTTTTTAGAGCTGCATAACATTGCATAGCCTGGATGTACCACGGTTTATTTATCCATTTACTTACCAAAGGACATCTTGGTTGCTTCCAAGTTTGGACAGTTGTGAATAAAGCTGCTATAAACATCCAAGTGCAGGAATTTTTCATGTGCAGGTTTTTGTGTGGACATAAATTTTCAGTTCATTTGGGTAAATACCAAGGAACATGACTGCTGGATCATGTGGTAAGACTTTGTTTAGTTTTGTAAGAAATGAATCAGTATTTTGGATTTTGGCCATTCCAAAAGGCGTGTAGTGGTATCCCACTGTTGTTTTAATTTGCATTTCCCTAATGACATATTATGTGAAACATCTTTTTATATGCTTATTTGCTATCTGTATATCTTCTTTGGTGAGATTCAGGTCTTTTGCCCATTTTTTAATTGGGTTGTTCATTTCCTTCTTGTTGAGTTTTAAGAGTTCATTAACTATTTTGGATTAAAGTCCTTCATCAGATATGTCTTTTGCAAATAATTTTTCCCAGTCTGTGACTTGCCTCCTCATTCTCTGAAAGGGCTCTATCTTTATTTTTACCTGCAAAGAAAGAAGTTAAGCTTTGCTAATATTTAGCCTATCAATTATTGATATAAACGTATATAATAACTAGTCATACATATATTGGGGCTGCATATTCAAATATTTTGTTACTAGTAGGGTGTATGATCAAAAAATTTAGAAACCCCTAATGCAGGGAATAAAGCCTAGATTCCTCATCTCGGCCTTTAAGTCCTTACAAAACCTGCTACACCCCTTCTCTATCTATACGTCAGATTGTCTGATCCATTTTAATCTATCCCTTTGGTTTTCAGCCTACGCAGGACATCGCCTTGTGCTTAGAAAGCCTCAGATAAAGTCTCTGTTGAGATGAGACATGGTACAATGACACTACGTCCTTCTGTGCCCTCTCCAGTGGAAGTGTGGAATGCAGTCGAGGGCTCCCTGTCTCTAAGGGCCAGCAGTCGGTGTTGACATATTCCTGTCTCTGCGTTGGCTTGTAGGGTATTTTACCACTCTCCCTGAAACGTTCATTCTCCTCTACCATTGGGCTGCCCGTTCCCATCCTTGTCACTATGACTCTGCCACCCTCCGGGACTCCCCCACATTCACGAGTGGCTTTAGTGTCTCTCCTTTCCTGCCCTATCTGACTTCAACACCCCTGCTGAAGGGCCACCCACCCGACATCCGAATCTCTCCCCATCTTGCCTCCTCTAGCGCTCCTCTGTTTCTGCCACCCTCTTGTTCCTACAGTCACACCCTCGTGGAGCAGTTGTCTTCATGCCACCCAGCAAACCTTGCTCTGCCCTTGCTCTGCCCTTAGCTGCCGTTTCTTCCACCTCTCACACACCCTTGGTTAGGCTGAACTGGCTTTTCAGCTTCACTGAGAGCTTCAGTCCCTCTGTCTCTATGAGTCCAATCTACCGGACTCCTCCTGGTTTCACTTCCTTGTCTGTGAGCCCCAATCCCGCAGTCAGTCATTTCAGTGATACCCACACAGCACCCTCTGCAAGTCTTGACCTTCTTCCTCTGGACCACATGTCTTACCAGGACCCAACTCCAGATGGACTTGCCCGTTCCTGTTCACAGCTTGCTGAGTCCAGCTGAAGGGCCTCCCATCGCTTGGCCCTTGGTGCCCTGACAAGTGTTCCTCTCCATCCCCGGGTGGGACCACAAGGCTCCCCAGGCTCACGCTCCTCATTTTTCCTTTATTTCCCACTCCGCCCAATGGTGACTCCACATATCTGCCTCCTCAAGTCCCTGATCACACTCCCATATCTCAACCCTCAACAGATTGAAACTCCCAGTTTCCAAATAAAAGAAATGATCCCAGGTCAAAATTCCCTCCACTTCCCTCCAGTTCATTTCCAAAGTCACCCATTCTTACCTCCTTCTCTCTTGCTCAGAGTAGGTGTCCTTCTCTTCTCTCAACTATCCTCCCACCTCATCTCACTCCCTCACTTTCCCTAATTACATTGCCCTCCCCCAGTAGCCGTTCTACCCTAAATCAGCCTCACTCTCTCCACTGACCGTAAACACTAATCCCCATCCTAAAAATTCACTCTTCCCTTGATCCTGCATCCCTCTCAAGCCACTTTCTATCCCTCCCCTTCCCCTTCCCCTCAAACCTCCTTTTTAAAAATGTTTACTTAATTTTTTTTTAAATGTTAACTTTCTCACTAAAGAAAATTTGGAAAATACTGAGAAACTGAAAGAATTAAAAACAAGTGCCTCCTTTAGTCCTATATCTCAGATACAAACACTATTGACATTTTTTCTGTATTGTATTCATCTTCCTCTGCTCCATAGAGGTGCTTTGTAAAACAGAGTCAAATTACCCTGTAGTTTCAGTGGTCTATTCGGCTCTTAAGCTTGTAACTTAACATCGTAACATAAACAGTTTCTGTTACTACACAGGCCTCACAAACAGAATTTGTAATGACTGGTCAGTATTCCAGCAAATGGTCACACCGTAGTTTACTTAACCTCTTCTATTGTTGGATATTTAGGTGGCTCCTGCCTTCTCACAGTTGTAAGTGGCATGACAATTGTTAAAAACAAGACAACAGACCCCAAATGGAGCTGCTAAACCCCACATCACCAAACGAGGACTTGACTTAAATACAGTTCTGGCTCTCCCAGAAACGGAATCTTAAACCAGTCAACCAGGAACTGTCTGGTCAGCAGTAGTTAGGTAACCTGCCACCATCCCCTGAAGGAAAGTAGCTTTGCAATAACCAACCCACTTTTCTGCCTAGTGTAACTTCCTTGTTCCTACCCCTTTCTTCCTGTAAGTCTTTCACTTTGTACAGCTCCTTGGAGCTTCTTGCTATCTGCTCAATTGGATGCTGCAATTTGAATCGGTTTTTGCTCAAACATACTAAAATTTTTTAGTATATGCCTCAGTTTATCTTTTAACACAATATTATTATGCATAACATTTTCCAATATTTATGAATACTTTCTAAGGGTAGAGACTCAGAAATAGAACTAATATTCCAAAGTAATAGGAATATGTAAAGATTTTTGGCATTTATTGTCAAATTGCTCTCCAAACAAATTTTACTGATCTACACTGCCAAAATACGAGACTACCCATTTTACTGAACTTTTGCCATCACTCCACATCATCATTAATTCCCCCCCCAAAGTGTTAACTTATAATTGCTTTAGTAATTAAGAGATAATTTAGTATACCCCTATCACATCTCAATCCAATATACTTTGACTCATATTCACACCAATATAATGAAATTACTCTGGAGAAAGGTCACCATTGACTTCCTCATCTACCTAAGCCATCGATCCACTTATTAGTTTTTTCTTCTGTTAACTATTTAATCCCTCTGCAGTGTTGTTGTTTACCGCCCCCCCCCCCCTTTTTTTTTTTT
>NW_020172364.1:5497777-5565009 GCF_003031525.2 Neophocaena asiaeorientalis asiaeorientalis
TCCCGGACCGGGGCACGAACCTGTGTTCCCTGCATCGGCAGGCGGACTCTCAACCACTGCGCCACCAGCGAAGCCCTGTTTACCCCCTTTTTAAGCTCTTTGTCTCCATCTCCTCCAGCCACCTCTAAAATGGTAGAGTCCCTGGGATTTTCATCTGGACTCTTCTCACTTTATATGCTCTGCATTGCACAACTTCAATTGATTGAGTCGTCTTATTCCATAAAATTTCCTCCTTCTGGTGTATTTTAACCCCTCCCCCCTGCATAATGGCCCTACACTCTCAGCATAGAAATGTACTCAAATCTCTCCCATTTGTTTTAAAGGCCCTTCCTCAATGCTGTATTCCTCTTTATCATGTGTTGCTTTCTTCTATTTACAACCAAGCTTTTAAGAACAGTGGTCTCAACTTCCTGAACTCCCATTTCTTTTTTTAATGTTTTTGCTGTTTTTTTTTTTCTTATATTGTTCACAGCTAGGATTACAGAGGTTGGGATGAGTTTAGCAACAAACTACATCAATGGGCTTAAAACAAATTTTTTTGTAATGGAATGGGCTCATTGGCAGCCCTAATCATGTTCATAAATGAGGATCGAAAATGCTAGTAGGCTTATTTCATACTAGGATTTCATACCAGGATTCAGTACATCATGTCATCTCGTGAAGTATTATGTCCGTTTCCCTCTCGTTTCATAGTTATACATTTTGCACTCTTTCAACCTGGGCTTAACAGAAACTCCTATTTTTACTGCAGTTTGGCTCCCCCGCACAACCCCACCATTCCACTGAAACTGCTGTCAAGAAACGTCACCAGAAACCTCCTGGTGCTGATCCAGTGGATATCGGTTTAGCTCTTTTTTTTGTTCAAACTCTCAGTGGCATCTGACCCTCTGACAACCTATTTCCTTTTTGAATTCAATCCCTTGTCTGTGGAGCCTGGCTTTCTCCTTTGCAGACTTTTTTTTTTTTTTTTTAGCTCATCTTCCTCTGCTTGTCCCTTAAATATTAGTTTTCCCAGAGTTCCACCCTGATTCTCATCTTATGACCTTGCCTCCTCCTCCCTGCATCCTTACCTGGATGAGAGGGAGCTCATCCACTCCCACAGTTTTACCTCCTGTGGAACTGATGATGATCCTACTCATCCCCTTTCAGCTTCGGGTCCCTATATCAAACATCTATTATAAATCTCCACTTAGAGATCCATCAGGCTCTTCAGACTGAATAGTCCCAACTCAGTTCTCCATCTCCTTCTCTCCCAAACTTGCTGCACTCCCCTGATGGCTGTGCAACTCCTCAGCCCAGTCACCTGGCCTGAAACCTCTGGGGTCATTCTTGACCCCTCCCCACTCCTCACTGCCATATTTGATGGGTGTTGATTTTCTACATCCTTAATATATCTCAGATTCATCCCTTTCTCTCTGTTTGCACTGTCACTTCTGTCTCTGCAGCAGCATCACCTCTGACAGGTCTCACTGGTTCATGACTGTATCAGTCAGGGTTCAACCAGAGGATCGGAACCCTTGGGAGTTATTCCAAGGAGCTGGCTTATGCAGTTGTGCACCCCTCCCTGTTGTGGAGGCTGAATAAACAATCCCTCTAAGGCTGTCTCTGTATCTGATGCTAGAGCCTGAAGTCCACAGGGCAGGTGTTCTGGAAGAAAAGATTGATGTGAAGTGGGGGGATGGAGAGCAGGCTGGAACCCACAAGCATGAGTTGGAACCCCATGTCCATTCTTTTGCCTCTGACCTCATTGAGGAGGGTGTCCTGCAGAAGCTGGGTCTTTTATCATTGTTACCTGGCGTGATCTTTATGAGAACCAAGTCTTTAAAACCCGACCGTGACTCCAATGCTTTGAGAAGGCTGTGCAAATCATACAGCACAGAGGGCCCTGAGGTCCCTGCCTGCCTACCTCTCTGGCTTGGTAACTTGTCCTTCTCCAGTCCTCCCCCTTCTCCCCTCCTCCCCTTCCCCTTTATTCACACACAGACACACACACACGCACACACACATGTACATGCACACACGTGTGCATGTGCACACGTGCATTTGCACATACTCAAGTCATATAAAACTGCAGCAGAAAAGAAATTACCCATAATCTTTGGGGCCCAGTTTGTTCAAAATTAATGGTATTTTTGAAGTTTAGCTATCTTAACTCCAAAAAAAATAGGTGAACACTTGAAAAACTATGTTGTTACCTGTTAAAACACAGAAGAGGCTGGGAACTGTCACAAATTATGCATCACAAGCCAGGTATCCTCCATCACACAGGGATTTCATTATAAACAGCGTGACCCAATCCACAAACAATAAATGCTAGAGAGGTATGGAGAGGAGGGAACCCTCCTACACTGTTGGTGGGAACGTAAATTGGTACAGCCGCTGTGGAGAACAGTATGGAGGTTCCTTAAAAAACTAAAAATAGAACTACCGTTTGATCCAGCAATCCCACTCCTGGGCATATATCTGGAGAAAACCATAGTTCAAAAAGATACATGTTCATTGCAGCACTATTTACAATAGCCAAGACATGGAAGCAACTTAATGCTCATCAACAGAGGAATGGATAAAGAAGAAGTGGTACATGTATACAATGGAATATTACTCAGCCATTAAAAAGAATGAAATAATGCCATTTGCAGCAACATGGATGGACCTAGAGATTGTCAGACTGAGTGAAGTAAGTCAGACAGAGAAAGACAAATATCATATGATACCACTTATATGTGGAATCTAAAAAAAGGGTATAAATGAATTTATCTACAAAACAGAAATAGAGTTACAGATGTAGAAAACAAACTTATGGTTACCAGGGGGTAAGTGGGGGCAGGGATAAATTGGGAGATTGGGATTGACTTAAACACACTACTATATATAAGATAGATAAGAACCTACTGTATAGTACAGGGAACTCTACTGGGAACTCTGCTCAATACTCAGTAATGGCCTATATGGGAAAAGAATCTAAAAAATGTGGATATATGTATATGTATAACTGATTCACTTTGCAATGCACCTGAAACTAACACAACATTGAAATCAAGTATACTCCAATAAAATTTTTTTTAAATTAATGAACCAAAAATAAAAGAAAAAAGAGCATGACCCTGTTCTCCTAAGTCAGGCCATCCTCCCTGTCATCACTGACTGTCATCTGCAGCCCCGTGATGCCTGTTATCTGCCACATGCCACTGGAGCAAATGATTCTCAAGTTACAATGGAATGGATCGAAAAATAGGCACTTATTTAAAAAGCCTTTTTAGAACATTTCTGGGTTTGGATTTGTTGGTGCTTAGACTCCCCTGAATCTGCTCTTACTTCGAGGTCTTGATCATGTGATCCCTCTGCCCTTCGTCATGGAACTAACTCTTGTTAACTTCAAAGCTTGTGTAGGATGTCATACCCTCCAGGAAATCTTTGCTAGTTCCCTTTGGCCCCTCCATCTACCCAGGACTGGGTTAGGGGCTAATCCGAAGGCTTAACTTTTGTGGTTAGACTTACCACACGGTATTTCATCTGCTTCTCAGGCAGGGAATATGCTGTTTTTAGAGGATTTAGTTCCTAATCCCCAGCATGTAGCATAGTGCCTATCACAGCTTCATTCACTGGAGAAGAATTTAAGACATTATACTTGAATGAAGGAACTTGCTTCTTACCTGCACCCTCATCCTGCCAAAATCCTGATCCATCTGCCTGTCCACTGATGAGCCCAAAAATGCAAGCTTGGGACATTCAAATGAAGATCATTTCCCAGTGTTTTATACAATGCTGGTGTGAATACTATTTTTATAATTTTGTGGAGGGCAATGTGATAAATTATATCAAAAACTTTAGCATTAGGAATTGCCTTTAACTCTGTAATTCCATTTCTAGGCATTTGTACTAAGAAAATAATTAAGGGTGTGAACAAAGGTCTACCCACAATAATGTTAATTGTAGCATTGTTTATAACAGCAGAAAATTGAAAATAATCTATGCATCTAAAAAAGAGAATTAATTTGAATAATCGAATAAATTGTCAATGAACTACTATACAGTAATTGAAAATTAAATTCTACACGTAAGTTTATTTATATGTTAAGATGTACATGATCTATTGTTGGATTTTAAAAGCAACTTATAATACAGTAAGCACAGTATTTTATTATTTTTATATAAAAAATATGTGTAACGTATGCATAGAAGAAAGTATAGTGGAATATTCTTGTCTTTTTTATTGTCTGTTTCTTAAATTTTTCTAAAATGCATATAAATTGCTTCTAAAATATTATTTTAGCAAGAGAAACATTTAAGTTACTTGTAGTGAGTTCTCCAATCCCTCTACCTAAGCTCTATTAATAGGCATAAATGCTTTGGGACCGAAAGAAAAAGAAAAAAATTACCAAGCATGGGACTGGCTGGGCATATATCACATACATGATCTCATTTGGTCCTGTAAAATGTATATGTTGCCTCCATTTATATTGATGAGAAAACTGAGTGCCAGAGAAAATAATTGTCTTGTGCCTGAAATCACACAGCTAGTGACAGATTCCATCCAACAGGTTCACTCAACCATAGGCTCCAGCCTTTCCTTCACACCACACAGCAGAGGCCCCACTTGGGAACACCCACCCATGAGGCCAGTGCCGGCGCTGGGAAGGGTGAAAACAAATTCATTCCCAAGGTCAGTGTCCTCTAATGTAAGCCCAACAGAGATCAGGGACCCTTGCATTAGCAGAAGGTGGATCGAAGCTGTGGGGCTTATTGGTTTTGCCCTGTAGTTAACGATTATCTATCTGAGTATTGACCCAACAAGTTTCACAATGAAGGAGAACAGCAAACACCACACACTCGCCCGGAAGAGCGCCAGGTTGGGGTGTCTTGCATTCAACCCCTGCTGGATGTGTGGTTTCAGGAGGATCATCTAATTTCTCCAAACTTCGGTTATCTCAATTACAGAATGTGAGGGTTTGTGGCCCAAACTCCAAGGACGCTTCCATCTCTGATGCTCTATCATCCTGTGATAAAACACATGTCACACATGCAGGAAGGGCATCTTCACAGGAAGGGGAGCAGGAACAAACATTTCCAGTGTCTCAAAGACCCCAGTTTTCACCAACCCTCAGAGAGAGGTTTTCCTATTCTTGTTTTCAAGGTGAGGAAACTGGTTCTTAGAAAAGTTACAGGGGTGATTTCTCAAACTTCTGAGCAGCTTCCTATGTGGAACTTCACACTTTTTCTCCCTCTCCTAACCCCTTTCTTATTCTTTTTAAGAATCTGTGATTAGGATAACTTCCAAGTTTTCTAGAAAATTAGTGAAGGACAAGTTAATGCTTTCTCTAACAGAGTGGCAAAAGGTTGGCACATCTTTTTTCCTCTGATAGAAACACAGAGATCTTTGCCCAGCTCAGCTGCAAGTCCTTTAGCCTGGCTCAGGGGATACAAGACCAATCTTTCTTAAAGGGACATTCCTCGAAGCTTACTTATTCTTCACTTATTTCCCAGAAATATGATACACTCTGATTGCTGTAGAACACACAGCCTCCGTGTTCTTTGTGTGCTTTGAGGACCTGGATCCTGAGCATTTGCACTCAGTACTGTCAAAGACACTGCTTAGAGTATCCCAGGACTCAACTGTGTTTTGAAAGTGAAGGAAATTTAATAAATTTTTTGAACACTGAAAAGCAAGGTAATGGCAAGGTAATGCTTGTAATTTAGAAACAAAGAAGACAACTTCAGAAATGTTGCTCTCTGTTCATTCCCTACTAACTGGAAGATACTGGTGCAATGGGGAAGGGACAGGAAATGGAAAAAGTTCACCCACTCCCTCCAGATTCAGGGCAGGAGTTTTCAGACTTCCCTCCTTCTTTGCTACCCACCCTTGTATCATTATCCCTCTTCTTCTCTTCTCCCCTCTCTCTCGCCATCCACTGCTCCCGTTAGAGCTTCAACAGGAGCTGCTCAGTTCAGCTGGCAATTAGGTGGTAATTATCAGCAAAGGGCATAATTGAGATGTTACCTCCTGGTGGACATAATCCTCATCCTTGCCTCCAGTGAAGTGCGGACAGGGTTAGTTCCCTCCCCTCTGTGCTCCTATAGCATCCAGATGTGTGCATGTGTGTGTGTGTTAGTTAATCTTCATTATTGGCAGATTCTGTATTTGCGAGTTCACCTACTTGCTGCAACTTACTTGTAACCCCAGAATCCCTGTCCACACTCCTATTACTTTGGCAGATATGCACAGAGTGGTGGGAAAGTTGAGTGCCCGGATGGAGCAGTTTGAGTTTTGAGCTGAAGTCAAATGCGTTTGTGCCCTGCTTTCTGTTTCCACTCTGATGCTATAAACAAGTGTAATTTTTGCAGTCTATTTAGTGCCACATTTTTCACAATTTTGTGTTTTTTGTTGATGACTTCATTGTTTAAAATATCCCCCAAGCATAGAGCTGAAGTGAACAAGAAGGCTGAAAATGCACGTGTGTGGTAAGCTTCATTCAGGTATGAGTTACAGTGCCTGGTAAATTCAATGTTAATGAACTAACAGTAAGTACTAAATAAGATGTCTTTGAACAGAAACACATATAAAACAGGGTTATGTATTATTATTGATTTGATGAAAATGTTGTGACCAGAGGATCAGTGGACCAACACACACATACACACACACACACACACACACACACACACACACACACACACACCATATTGTATTTTCTCCTTACAAATATCCCTTCTCCTCTAGGCTATATGTTCCTTATGAGTTGGAACCCTGTCTAATTCACATCTCCATCTCCCCTTCTATTTAGTACCTGGTACATATAGGTGCCCACCAGGAATCTACTGAATGAAGAATGAACGACAATCTTCTAAAGTTGTTTGAACCACACTGCAAAACCCCCAGTCCATTGGACACCCCGCGCACAGGCCTGAATCCCCATATGGGTTGTTTCCTTGATTTCCCCAAAGTGATCAGTGTGGAGGTGTCAAGATAAAGTCATTTGTATTAGTACGTGTTTGAATAAAGCAAATGCCAGCTTCATAGCTATAATTTTATTCCCTGTCCACTGCCATAATACATATTAATTATAACATGAGAAAGCCTTGGCTCTCTTGGGCTCCCTGGCTCCAAGAGTAAACATTGAGTAAACTTATGTAAAAAAAAGTGAGATGGCATTTTATAAAGGATGGGGTCCATCTTTTAAAAGAAAGAGTTTTTCTCTTTAGAAAATTTACAGAACTATAGTAGAACTCTGACAGTCAGTCTCTAAAATTCCAATAGAGTTACTATATAAATTCTGTCCTTGACTCTTTCCCTAAGCTCAGCCCTGGTGGCCTTATAGATCCTTGGGGCTTCTACTATCAAGGCCAAGAGGCTGTCTTCCAGACCTAGCCTCTCTCACTTGATTGGCAAACAATTATTGAGCAGGTACTGTCTGGTAAACATCACATGGATATCCTGCAGGTATGTTGAATCCAGTATTTATTCCAAAATTTAGTTCCTCATCTCTTTCCTATCTTTCCCTCAAAACTACTCCTCTTCCTGGCATATCTCTTTCATGATACTCCTCCCTAACATTCTCCCCAAATCACATCTCTGCAGCCATTTCTGGCCCTTCTTCTCCCATGTCCCCCATCAGTGCTTGCCAAGGCCCTTGCATGTTGAGTGAATGAACAAACTAAGCAGATCAATCGGTGATTCTGTCCTGGCTTCAAACTGTTGAAGCATTCCCTCCTCAAAGGTATCAGGATCTAGAGAGTATGAGGTAGAAATTATCAAAAGTAACGGAGAGGAGGAAAGCTCAGGGATGAAGACTGGGCCAGAACAAGCACAGCATCAGTCCTCATTGACTCAGGGTTCCAGAAGTGGTACAGGGATCATCTGTGTGGTCAGTCATTTCATAGAAAAATGAACATATGCACTCAGTCTAGTGGGAGTGTGAAGTGGTACTTCTGAAATCCATGTATAATGCTGTTTTTGGGAATGTCTCAAGCTATAAGCATTTGCCCCCAAAACTTAAATCTTCTCACTGGGAGATCACTTTACATTTAGGGTTTCCTGTTACATGGAGCTTAGTCTGCTTGGACTGCTATAACAAATACCATAGACTGAGTGGCTTAAACAACAGAAATTTATTTCTCATAATTCCAGAAGCCAGAAGTCCTTGGCTAGAAGTTCAAGATCAGGGTGCCAGCCTGGTTGGGTTCTTGATGAGGACTCTTCTGGCTTGTAGACAGCCACCTTCTTGCTGTATCCTTACATGATGGAGAGGAAGAGCTTTGGTCTTTTTCCTCTCATAAGGGCACCAATTCCATCACCAGGGGTCCACCCCATGATGTCATCTAAACCCGATTACCTCCCAAAGACCTTACCTCCAATACCATCACACTAGGGATGGGGTCTTCAACATATGGATTTTGAGGGGACACATTCAGTGTGTCCACTGAATGAATTCTATAGCATTTGGACATTTATGGTAAATAATGCTACTAATAATTTCCTGCTTCTTAATCATTATCTGGTATTTATATAACTAGCAACTTTATAGCATTTCTAACTTTTTATTTTGATTATCTTCAAAATTACAGAATAGTAGTCGTACAAAGACCTCTCAGATACTCTTTGCCCTTATGAACCAATTGTTGATATTTTGTCAAACTGTCTCTGTCTCTTTCTCTCTCTCTCTCTACACACACACACACATACACACTCAGATTAATGTTATTTTTTTCATAACCATTTGAGAATAAGTTACAGATATCATCGCTTTTCTCTTTATTCCTAAATACTTCAGGTCTATTTTCTAAGAACAAGCACATTTTCTTACATGATCACAGTATCGTTATCAAATTCAGAAAATTTAACATGTATATACAATTATATAATTTACATTCCGTTTGCAAAATTTGTTAACTTTTCCAACGGTATTTTTTAAAGCAATCTTTCCTCCTTATCTCAAGATTCAATCCAGGATCAAACTGGAATCACATATTGCCTTTAGTTACAAAGTCTTTTTAATCTCCTTTAGTCTAGAATAGCTCTTAGGCTTTTCTTTGCCTTTCATGAGTTGCCATTTTGGAAGAGTACAAACTCGTTCTGTAGAAAACCCTTCAATTTGGTGTGTCTAATCTTTCCTCCTGATTAGATTTAGGTTATGCTTTCCCCCTCCCCACAAGAATACCGTGGAAGTGCTGCTGTGTCCTCAGTGCATCACATCAGGAAACATGTGGTATGTTTGTCCCATTACTGGTGATGTTAATTTTGATTGTTTGGTTAAGGTGGTGTCTTCCATGTTTCCCTGCTAATGTAATTATAATTTCTTCTTTTACAACTAATAAGTAATTAATAATTAATAAGTAGTTTGTAGGGAGATATTTTGAGACTATACAGATAACCTATTCCATATAAAATTTTCATTCAATCATTTTAATATACATTGATGATTCTTGCCTTAATTAATTATTACAATGATGGTTACAATATTGATTTTCTGTCATTTCGTCTATATTTAGTAATTGGCATTTTCTTGTAATCAAAAGTTTTTCCTTCTTCCTTATTTAGTTAGTACCAGTAGAGACTCATAGATCACTATTTTATTAACTAAGTTTAATTCACAACTATCATTATTTGTTTTGATGCTCAGGCTGTCCTAGATTTGGCAGTTGATTTCCTGCAAGTGGTTCTTTTTACGTGAACTAATCATTCTTTCAGTACTTGCTTACTTTCTGGCACAAGGCCATCTTGTACTTTTTCTCTTCCTGGAATTAGCCACTTCTTCAAGGAGGTTTGCTTGCTTTTCATGGGGACCAGTGCGTAGAAACCAAGATCTGAGCACTCGATGGGCTCACTGCTACTGAGTGCCTTTGCTTCTAGGTCTGCACAGTGGACAAAACTGGAAAGAATAGTAATTTCATACGGTTCAACAGTCACTCGTGCTACCTATGTAAAATTATGAGTTTACATGGGATTTGGTGAGATCTCTCACTGAATACACCTCCTCCTTGCCCCACTCGACTTTGGCTGTCCCGTATCCCTTTTTTCTTTCCAGCTTTACTGTGATGTAATTAATATCGAACATTGTATAAATTTTAAGGTGTACAACATGATGATTTGATATATGTATATATTGCAAAATAATTACCATAATACGGTTAGTTAACACATCCATCACCTAATATACCTGCCATTTTTCTCTTTTTTGTGTGTGGTGAGAAGATTTAAGATCTACTCTCTTAGCAACTTTCAAGTATACAACACAGCATTGTTAACTAATCTAACTAATGTCACCATGCTGTATGTTAGATCCTCAGAACTTACTCATATTATAACTGGAAGTTTGTACCCTTTGCCCGCCATCACCCATTTCCCCCACCTTCTAACCTATATCCTTTTACTTCAGCGGAATCTCCTTAACCCCCAACATGCAGACCAAATCCAGAAAAGAAGCTACTGAATCATAGCAGAGCTTCCACTGAAAGAAAATATGTCAGAGCTGCAGCCCCTCCATGACAATGTGTCCTGAAACCAAGTTCTGGTTCTGTTAATTTGGCAGATCTTACACTTGGGGTATTAGAAAGGACATATGTTTTGGGGTGACACAGTCATCAATTGGGCATGAAGATAACTTCCAACAAGGCTTTTTGAGGGTTGAGGGAGCAGCTCCTCAGAGAGAGTCTGTCCCTAATTAAATCTTAGCCTTCTGTCTGGACCATGCCTCTAATTCAGGAACCAGGGTGTATGCCCAGCACTGGATGCCAGCTATTGAAGGCCAAGTGTATTGTTGCCTGGCATTCTGAAGTGACAAGGCAGTCTATTTGCAGGATATAAAAGGGTGATCTGGGCTTCCCTGGTGGCACAGTGGTTGAGAGTCCGCCTGCCGGTGCAGGGGACGTAGGTTTGTGCCCCGGTCCGGGAAGATCCCACATGCCGCGTAGCAGCTGGGCCCGTGAGCCATGGCCGCTGAGCCTGCGCGTCCGGAGCCTGTGCTCCGCAATGGGAGAGGCCACAACAGTGAGAGGTCCGCGTACCACAAAAAAAAAAAAAAGGGTGATCAGAGAGGAAGAACTTGGTGGTGTTTGTCCAGCCTGCTGGGGAGATGCCAGAGAGACATCCCTCTCCAGTGTAAGTTAACCATCAGGCATCTGGTTTATACATCAGTTGCTTGTGCATAGGGTTAGTGTGGGTTGGCCCCCAGGCCTGAGTGACCCTGGGTACCCTGCAAAGCTGAGACATCCTTGATATCTCTTCAGAAACCACCACTGCTGCCGCCAACCTCCTTCATTAAAGTGAGTGTGAGATGTGGCTTGGAGATCCTACCCCCCTTCCCTTAGGGTCCCTTGTTATCTTTTAGAATCTCTTTGGTGACATGCTGAGGGCCAGCTGTGTCCCAAGCACTTTATTTGTGTGCAGGACCCTGCCTGACCCTCACATCTTTCCTATGGGTTAAATGTGGCCTCAATCTATGTATTAACGCTCACAGGGCTGACAAGTGGTAGAGCTGGGATCACACCCAGGCTCGTTTGAGCCCAGAGTCTGTGCTCTTGGCCGCAACACCATAGGGATTCTTGGAGAAAATCCCACTTTCGATACTGCAAAGATTTGCCCCAAGAATATTTTGATACTGAAAGATGAGCTCTAAACCTTCTGAATTTTTTCATACATTGCCTATATATTACTGATAAAAGGGAGAGAGAGGTTCCAGTGTCCAGGAAATTTAGGAGACAGACTGTCAATGGGTGGCCTGAGGCTACTGGGTGGATTGGCAGAAACAAATACCTTTCAGTTTATAGAGGAGGCAGTTGGAAGGGTTGGAAGGGCATAGAAGGTAAACTACATAATTCACATTTTTTGTTTTTACTGCTGCTCCAGCTCCCCCTTCCTTGGATACCCTCCCTGCCTTGCCCATCAGGCATACTCCCATTCCTCCTTCAAGCCCCAGCCAGAATGTCACTTCCTCTGGGAAGCCTTTCCTGACTTCTCCAGCAGAGCTAGTTCCTCCCCCGTTGCTTTCCTAGAAGCCACTCACTGAGGACAAGAACTCTGCCTTCTTCTCTGAAACCATATAGACTAGATGTACACCCTGCTGTAAGA
The DNA here is from genome assembly GCF_003031525.2 of Neophocaena asiaeorientalis asiaeorientalis. NCBI lineage: Eukaryota > Metazoa > Chordata > Mammalia > Artiodactyla > Phocoenidae > Neophocaena > Neophocaena asiaeorientalis. Next base: position 5,509,842 of record NW_020172364.1, read on the forward strand.
CCTTGGGCAAGCTGCTTAACCTCTCTGTTCCTCAGTTTTCCTCATTTGAACAATGGAAATTATAGTGGTACCTACAGTGCTGGGCTGGTTGAGGACCTTAAATGAGAGGAGGAACACAAACTCTTTAGCACAGGGCTGGCACACACTGAGAACTCAGCAACGGTACTTATTATGTGTAATGCTGAGCCTTGACAGCATATGGAATAAATGTTCGTGGAAGGAAGAGAAGATAAAAGGAGGAAAGGAGAAGAGAGAGAGAAACACAGCAACCAGCTGCAGAGATGGTCTTTAACAAGGGCAGTGACAGCCTGACATTCTGGAGCTGTGGCTGCTGACCATTCTTCCTGAGTACACAGCCCACCCTCTCAGGTCAAGACTTGATACCACTTTTCTACCTCCCCAGGGACCTAATCCTATGGGCTGTGACTCTCCCAGCTGCAGCAAACAATGCCTCACCTGGTCGACCTCTCCCTGTTGTAAAATCAACAATCCGCCATCTCTGCTCTGAATCACTCCATTGTCAGGAGGCTGGAGGGAGGGGAGCCCAGGTACCGCCCCCCTCCTGGCTCAAGGATAATCAGCCCTGTTTTTCCTAACCTGGCCCTCTTAGCTGTGACTCTGTTCGGGTGGGCTGGGAAAAGTCGCCAGCAGAGTCGCCTGGAGTCTGTGCTATGTGAGACAAGGTGAGGACCACAAGGACAGTCACGGCTGTGACAGCAGATGTTGTCCCACGTGTCCTACGCACCAGGGCTGTACCAAGCACCTTGCACTTACCTCCCCTGTGACCAGTCTTCACTGAGGCCTCAGAACATGGCGGTTCCCACTACCTTCCTTGGACGGGAGAGCCTGTGCCATCTAGTCAGTGGCCCCATCTGATTGTTAGCACCTTAAATGAGGCGTGCCATAGTGTAAAACGAGTGGAAACGATCTCATTCATAAATCTTTCTATTAATGACAGATTGAAATGATGATATTTTGAATCTATTGGATTAAGTCAAGTGTTAAAATTAATTTCACCTGCTTTTTTCTTTCTTTACTTTTTAAATGTGGCTACTAGGAAATTTAAAATAAAACATGTGACTTGCAGTGTGTTTTATGGAAAGCACTGGATTAGATGATCACCCTAAACCAGAGCCAAGGTTTAAACCTGGGTTGATGGCTCCACAGCCTTGCTCTCACGTTCCTATGCCGAACTGAACTGCTGATTCTAAAGTCCTCCACATACGTGATGGGGACAAAACAGAAGTGTACCTGGGGTGGGGCTCCTGGGGAAAGACCAAATGTGTTCCCCTCTTTCTACAAGTAGGTGCAGGTATGTGTGTGTGTGAGCCTGTGCCTGCTGGTGTTTTATGGGCAAGGAAGCTAAATGTTACGGCACCCACAGTGTCTCAGGCCATCTACAAAGCAAATGGCAGAGGCAGAATTTAAACCCAGGTCTATCTGACTCCAAAGACCGGCCTCCTCTCCCTGCTGCCTCTCACAGGGCTCCATACTCCACAACCTAGCAGGTGGCTGGGCCCAGGTTGTTTGAAACTGGCTCGAAACGCAGATTCCCTGGGCTCTGGAGAACAAGTTCCATCTTACCAGATCCTAGGAGAGATCTCTCCTGGAAAATGGAACCGTGTCAGGTAAAGAGAAGGGCAGGCATGCCTTCAAGGCAGGGCTGAGGGCTCTCAGCAGTCACCTGATCCTACACTCGATTTCACAGTTGAGGAAACTGATGCCTCTCAGCCGTGGTCTACACAGCCAAGGGCTGAACCAGGACATTCGATTCAAAGTCCAGTTTCTTCCCCGGTCAGTCAGAGTTTAATCGCCCTTTAATCTATTTGCCTTTCTTCTTAGTTGCGGTGAAGGCCTTTACCCCTGCATGTCCAATGCATTTCCTCAGGCCCCAAACTCTCTCCTCCTCTTTCGGCTTCTCTTCAGTCCTGTCTCCTCCGTCCTTCCCAGCCTCTTTCTGTACATCATCTGAGCCCTGTCAATGTTTGTTCCCTCGCTGGCTGTAAATCTTTGTCGTACTCCAATAATTGAACGTCTGACGTCCATGCCCATTTCTGGTTTTCATACCCATTTTCCTACTGTTGCTTCTGGTTGAAAACAATGCTTCATGCCCATCTCTAAGGAGCTGGGATCATTAGATTTGAGTTTATAAATCAAGCCCTGAAAACCGATTGTTTGCTCACAGAAATTAGTTAGGGGCTGTATCCTATTAAGCTAATTAGTCTTATTAACCCTTGATTACCGAGAGCCTAACACAGTCCTGGCATAACCCTAACCCTCAATCAGTGTATGTGGGGTTTCAAGTAACTGCCATGATTATACCTATAACACTAGCTATCCTGGGTAACAAGTGTGGGTCTAGCCCTCCTCGTATAGAATCTCCTATGAGGCAGGCCCTGTGATTAGCCCATTTTACAGATCTGGCTTTTGAGGTTTATGGTGGTCACCTGACTTTCCATGTTCATGCAGTTGGTAATTAAAAGAGTTACAATTAGGCTATTGCTGTAATATTTGCTCTGATGAAAAAGATTCTAAACTACAAGTTTTCTGTAACTGGTTCTGCCACTAATTCATTTACGATTTTTGCTAGGCACTCCCTTCCTATACCTCAGTTTTCTCACCTCAGAAATCTGCTGGTCAGAGTCACTAAATTACCATTAAGGGTACAGTACTTTTCTGTGAGTCTGTATGCTACCACCAAGAGATCTACAGTGACCCCCAAGAACATGGTGATCGATGAAGAAAAAACTATTTTCCACTCAACTTTTTAATAAAAATTTAAATTTTATCACAATAGCTAATTACAGTAATCCTTATTAGCAACACAAATCATTATATTTAAGTTTAGTATGAAATTAAAGTTTTAAATAAACAGATAATATTAAATGACTTGCTTAGGTTTAGTTCACTGTTATCAGCCGTGACTACCATACTGCACATTTCAGTTCAGGGAGGGACATTTCTTTCAAACCACTCGGAATATCTCCACTTTCAGTAAAAAACCTTCATACATCTGAGCAGTTTCCTATCAAAAAATCTGACAGATAGCTATCCTTATTTACCAGTGCAGCAATTCCAAAACTGGATTTTGCAGGTTAATAATAAGTATCACAAAAATCTCTCTTATAGTCAAGTTAGTATAGGAAATTGTGATATAAATAGATTTCTGCACCTCAAAGCTTCAGAGAGCCTTTAACATGCTCGTGTGTGTTCAGACTCTATAAGACTGCGCATCTATGGATGCAGCAGTTCCTAAACTTCTTTGAGCACAGAACACTGAGGGCGGCGGGTGGGAAGGCTGGAGAGAGGGGTGAGTAATGCGCATATCTCACGGAATAGGGTTCTATAGAATACCTTCTATGGTAGTCTAGTCTAGAAGCTTCCCTTCTCTTGTGACAAGCTATTTCTGATGTGTGTATGTGTTTTCAAATAGAAAGTTTTAAAAGATGTTTGTGCTTTGTACAGTTCCAGTCAGTAGTAACTTCCAAGTGGAACCCCAAGCAGAAGCTAAAAGAGAAAAGCCAGGGTCCGAACCAGTGTATTCCTGTATTTCAGCCCACCCTCCAATCATCATCTCTCTCTTAACAATAGTATTAGGTTTTAGCCTCTGAACAAGTTTGCTTCCACGCAGATCCATAGAAAAAAGTGTAGAATTGGAGTGTGATGCAAGAACTATTGACATGCCATTCACTTTTCTTTTTAAATTAATTAATTAATTTATTTTTGGCTGCACTGGGTCTTTGTTGCTGCTCACTGGCTTTCTCTAGTTGCCTAGAGTGGAGGCTACTCTTCGTTGCAGTGCGTGGGCTTCTCATAGAGGTGGCTTCTCTTGTTGTGGCACATGGGCTCAGTAGCTGTGGCTCGCGGGTTCTAGAGCGCAGGCTCAGTAGTTGTGGCGCATGGGCTTAGTTGCTCCACGGCATGTGGAATCTTCCCGGCCCAGGGATAGAACCCATGTCCCCTGCATTGGTAGGTGGACTCTTAACCACTGCTCCGCCAGGGAAGTCCCTCACTTTTTTTTAATGTAAATGAAGTCCTTGTTTTAAAAAAACTAAATGAGGCTAAATAGAACACTTTTTAAAAAAGTTTTAAAATTTTGTTTTTTATTGAAATATAGTTGATTTAAAACTATATTAGTTGTGTTGGTTTCTGGATGTACAGCCAAGTGATTCAGTTATACATATGTATGCATATTCTCTTTCATATTCTTTTCCATTATGGTTTATTACAGGATACTGAATATAGTTCCCTGTGCTATACAGTAGGACCTTGTTGTTTATCTATTTTATATATAGTAGTTTGTATCTGCTAATCCAAAACTCTTAATTTATCCCCCCCTCACCCCTTTCTCCTTTGTTAACCATAAGCTTGTTTTCTATGTCTGTGAGTCTGTTTCTGTTTTGTAAATAAGTTCATTTGTGTCATATTTTAGATTTCACATATAAGCAATATCATATATTTGTCTTTGTCCTACTTCACTTAGTATGATAATCTTTAGGTCCATCCGTGTTGCCACAAATGGCATTATTTCATTCTTTTTTATGGCTGAGTAACATTCCATGATATATATATATATATATATATATATATAATCTCACATCTTCTTTATCCATTCATCTGTCAATGGACACTTAGATTGCTTCCATGACTTGGCTATTGTAAATAGTGCTGTTAAGAACATTGGGGTGCATATATCTTTTTGAATTAAGAGTTTCCTCTGGATATATGCCCAGGAGTGAAATTGCTGGATCATATGACAACTCTATTTTTAGTATTTTAAGGAAGCTCCATACTGTTCTCCATAGTGGCTGCCCCAATTTACATTCCCACCAACAGTGCAACACACCCTCTCCAGCATTTATTATTTGTAGCCTTTTTAATGATGGCCATTCTGACTGGTGTGACGTGATACCTCATTGTAGTTTTGATTTGCATTTCTCTAATAATTAGCAATGTTGAGCATTTTTTCATGTGCCTATTGGCCATCTGTATGTATGCTAAACAAAACTGTTTCTAGCCAGATCCCAAAATGCTTTAGGAATCTCACGTGGGCCTTTATGTAGATGATATGGGGTTAAAGCCCTTTTTCAGATATAACAAGAGTGGTGATCCTGGGAGGTGGAGCATGAAGTCACTGAGCCCCGTTAGCACCGTGATTCCGGGCTCCAAGATGGAGATAAAAATCAGTGTGGTCAGGACATCAGCTAGAAGCAAGGTGCTAGGGGCATATTCTGACTCAGCTGGAGCCCTGGACACAAACCAGAACTCAATCATGACCTCTTGGGAGCCTTGACCCAAGGGTTTATTTTGATTTCTTGGGAAACGGTTAGGAAACTGACATCTGTTTACATGTAAACATGAATGTGAGATTACTCAGGGGTCTAAGGTTACAGATAGTGGCAAATTCCATCCAAAGTACTGACTCAGGGAAATCCACATTTAGAATTCAAAGAGAAAAAAGAGGACATTGTGCTTCAAAACCTGATCACTGGTTTAGCTTGCAATCACAAAGCTGCTCAAGTTGGCCTCAGAGCCCTATAAACAGCCCGGTGCCTGCAGCTCTGCATACTGACCCCTCCTGGGCCTTGCCCCCCACAGGATGAGTCTGTTCCTACCTCTGGCGCTCTGCACCCTGGCCACCTGCTGTGGGGCTGTATCTCCACCCCAGCCAGCCCCCAGCCCCTCGCATCTCCTCTCCCTTGCCTGCAACAGCTCATATGTGCTGGATATCGCGAACTTCATCCTGCAGGACATCAACAGGGACCGAAAGGACGGCTACGTGCTGAGCCTCAACCGAGTGAGCGATGCCCGTGAACACACACAAGAGGTAAGTGGCAGTACCCTCTGGGGCAGGTGTTTGCACAATTCGGGGAGGCTGGCCAGGGCACGGGAACCCAGAGACACCTGTTGGCAGGTGTTTTCCAAATCAGGAACCCTGTTGAGTACATGTTGCTCTCCTCTGCCAGGGTGCTACAGGTTCCTACTGTTATTAGAAACAAGTGCTAACGGTATCTGCTCAGAAATGTGTGTCCCACCGTTTATAAGAAATCTTCACAAACGTCATAGCCTTTGGCTTTGCCATAAAACAGGGACCTTTTTTGCTGGTATTTAGGAGTTTCTGCTTCATGTGGGTTGTGCATTTCTCCTCCCCTTCCCACAGGCTGGTCTGGGGTCTCTGTTCTATTTCATGCTGGACGTGTTAGAGACTGGCTGCCATGTGCTCAGCAGGAAGTCGTGGAAGAATTGTGGGGTGAGGACCTTACATGAATCGGTAAGTACTTGTGTCCAGGAGCTCGAGGGGGAAAACTAGGTGTTCTCTGTCTACAGCATGAAGATGGTTCAATTGTGCCATCTTTAAATGTCCCTCTTTAAAATCTCTTTGGCGGGGTGCCTATGTGGTTATTCCAATTCTACAGACAAAATAGAGTTTAATCAGAGGGGTGTCTGAGGCTCCCACTGGGGTCATGACACCAGAATTGAAAAGTTGCCCCCAAATTATTTCCTACATCCAAGACCTTTCTGTAGGCTCTGAGCTAGTGTTTAAATTGAGAAAAAAAGATCTGAAGTGTAGTGCTCTAGAAGTATGTCTAAGGAAAACTGTAGAAGTAATGGAGGGGGAACTTTTTAATTTGTTTTATTTTGCTTTAGTTTGTTTCACTGAACACTGATATGAGATTTGAGGCTGGACACAGGGAGGGCTATGGTATGGGAGCTCTCAGAGGTGCCATGGAAGGATTTCCTGGAATCATAGAACCTAAAGGGAGTCAGAATTGATCCTATTAAAGATGACCATAGAAGAGGCTTGAAAATAACATAGTCAGTTTTCATTTGGTTCTCAATTATCCTGAGATTATTTTCATTAATTTATATGAAATTTTATGAGTACAGGAGTGTGATATAAGTGTTTAGAAGTGAACTATTTGACCAAGATATCTTTTTCTAATCATTTAACCAAATTTGTCAAACTGCACCTACCTGGTTTTGAAAAGCAAATAGTCTATTTACTGTATTGTGAATTACATTTGTTAAGGTGACACTAGCTGCTATAACACATACACTAAAAAGCGTATACTGATTGCAAAATGATAGAAGTTGATCCCCATTCACATAAAGTTCAAAATAGAAATTCTTGATCAGGAAGGGGTCTTCCTCCAGGAGTGATTTGGAGACCCAGGTACCTTCCATGTTGTGGCCCTAGACTCTGCTGCCTTCAGCTCGTGGCTTCTGTGGTCCCCATGCTCATCTGCATCGAGCTATGGAAAGGGAAAGAGCACGGAGGACAGACAGCACGTGGGAGAGCTTTATGGGCTAGACCTGGAAGTGCTTACACATCACTTCTGCTCACCATGCTGTGGTTAGAACTCAGTTACACACAGTCTCACCTAAGCAGGAAGGAGGCTGGGAAGAAGGCAAGCTGTGTCTCAGGAGAAGGTTAAACTGTCTAATGATCAGCTGGCCGTTTCCCCACCCCAAACTACTAAAATTGACCTTAAGTTTCTTGTTCTTTAAAAATGAAATGTCCAAGGCTTCCCTGGTGGCGCAGTGGTTGAGAGCCTGCCTGCCGATGCAGGGGACACGGGTTCGTGCCCCGGTCCGGGCAGATCCCACATGCCGCGGAGTGGCTGGGGCCGTGGGCCGTGGCCGCTGAGCCTGCGCATCCAGAGCCTGCGCGTCTGGAGCCTGTGCTCCGCAACGGGAGAGGCCACAGCAGTGAGAGGCCCGCGTACCGCAAAAAAAAAAAAAAAAAAAAAAAAAAAGAAAAGAAATGTCCAATTTCATTCTGGGGGTATTTAAAAGTCTTAGTTCATTCCACTGCGTCATAAAATGTATTTGTTGGTTCCAGGTTTATGGTCAATGCAAAGCAATATTTTACATTAATAAGGCAAGAAGAATTTTCTATTTACCTGCTTATAATTGTACTCTTCGCCCAGGTAAGAGATCACTTCGATTTTGTGCATTTTAATAATAGATAGAAAAAGAGTATTTAGCTATACTATGCTATAGTGTATAGGGTTTCTCCCATCCTTACTTCCTATTCATTCCAAAGCCAAGTTCTTCATATATCCAACACTTGCACTGCTCCTCTTCCCACAATTAATCTACATTGTGTCCTACATCAAATCCTAAATTTTCAGTCAGACATAAATGGCATAACCTCTTTGACTGGTCCCCAGGCTTCCTTTCTAGCTATTTCTGCCTTATTTCCTTGACTATACCAACTCTGCCCTCCATTCAACTGGATCGCTCACTATTTTCTGAATACACATCACACTTTCCAATCTCTTCATCTTGTTTGTTCTTCTCCCTCTGCTGAGGATGCCCTCCACTGATAACCTCTACCCTTGGAACTCATGTTCTTTAAAGATCATTGTCAATGCTGCTTCCTCCACCACATTCTCTATTCAAGAAGCTCCCCCTCCCCTCAAAAGACAAACAAAAAGTGGTGCTTTCCTATTCTACAGCCCTATACAACTTTAACCTAACCATTCATGGAGTACAGACCATGCACTGCCTTGATTTGGGGTCTTCTGTCTTATATTGTGTAGAACGTTTTATCCCTTCTTCCTCTCTGCTACAACTCTCCCCCAGTTCCTATCAAGTGTAAGGAGTCTGTAATATCATTGAATAAATTAATAAATACATACATTCATTCTGGGTCTCTCTTTGAACAGCAAGCATCCATGGCATGGGAAAATAGGATATGGCTACTCATCAAACTATTATGTGTGTGTGACTCCCCTGGGAGATCTTGTTCAAGTACAGATTCTGATTCCATAGGTATGGGGCAGGGCCTGAGGTTCTGCATTTCTAACAAGCTCTAGGTGATAATAATGCCGTTGGTTCCTTTGAGAGGGCAGCAGATCTAAACCTTCCTGGTTGTGAAGATGAGACTCGCCTAAATTAGAGGACAACAGCCAGTAAAACAGATCAGGTCTTAAATGAAAGTCCTAGGTACCTGAGGTATGGGAGGTCAGGAAATGACATGTGGGGATGGTGCCGGGAGTGACAGCTGTGGGTGTAACTTCCCCACAAAATGCCCGAATACATCCAAATAAACACACAGTTGATCAAAACCATGTGCTTGCTTTGTCAAAACAACTTCTAGACAAGTTTCCTAGGCTGACTTTTATACAAGTTTTGCCACCCCCAGCTCCTCCCGATCAGACATTCTAGCTGTACCATTAGTGTGATTATCCTATCCAGTCATACAGTGGTTTGATCAACTTTTATTTTCCAGCTTACTTGCATTTTCTAACCAAAGAGGGTGTGCTTCCACCTTCCATATGTCATTCACTCACTCATTCATTCAGCAGGTGTTTACTAAGCACCAACCATGCATTAGACATTATGTTAGGTGTTGGCAACTAAAAGGTAAATAAAACGTGACGGTAATGAAATCCCAACTCAGTCTGCTTTACAGAGGCAATAATGGTGGAAGATATTGAGCTAATTAGGAAAATGTTCTTATACCAATATACAGTTGACCCTTGAACAACATGGGTTTGAACTAACTATCATGGTCCACTCATACATGGATTTTTTTTTCACTAAATACATACTGTAATATTACACTATATGCAGTTGGTTGAATCCATGGATGCAGAACTGTGGATACGGAGGGCTGAATGTAAAGTTAAACTGGGATTTTTGGCTGTCTGGAGGGTCAGCACCCCTAACCGCCGTGTTGTTCAAGGGTCAACTGTACTATATTATGTGTTTTTTAACTAAATGCCTAGGGTAAAAAAATTTGTGTAAGGTGAAAAAATATTGCTTTTTTTCCTTTTAAATTATGAAAGTAATACACGCTCATTGCAGAAAACTCTGCAGTAAGCTAACTTTCTTTCTAAATAATGCTTTTCCACTCCATCCTTGACAAAGCTGAGCATTATCTTTTTTTCTTTCAATCTCTGCTTCTGTTGTGATCATATGATTTATAGGATTATGTATCATTAAGGAGTTTTATTTTTAAACTTGCTCCCTTTGGCATCAACAGTTTCTCGAAGTAAGATTACCACGATGTGCCCTGACTGCCCCAGCTCCAGCCCCTATGATTTGTCAAACCCCAAGTTCCTGGAAACTGCTACTGAGTCTCTTGCAAAATACAACAATGAGAGCCCCTCGAAGCAGTATTCTCTTGTCAAAATCACCAAGACTTCTAAGCAGGTGAGGCTGAAAGGCCAGTTACAACAATATGTCTCATAACTGTTGCTATCGCTATCGAGGCCCTCTTTTTGATTAGAACCCTAAAAGCCTTTGCTTCATTCCCTACCTTTGGTAACCCTGATGCACATTCAATCATGTTTTAGTTTCTGAGTCATTCCATGGGATTTCCGTTAGAGTTGTGTGGTGTGATTTTACTTCATTGCCCTGAAGGCAAGAAGGGAAATGGACTCACAGTCTCCTCAGGCTATTCTACTTAGGTTCACTATTTACTACCACATTCCCATATCTGGTTGACCTTGGACCACTTAGCAAGTCAAGTTCTACTCTGCGTTTTAAGTACAGGAGTGGATGTTGAGTTTTATGGGTTAGGGGAAATGTTCATTTGTACCTAAATTATGTTGATATCTATCATATGGAGAAAAGCTAATTTAAAAACAAATTTACATGAGGAAAAATAAGCTCACCCAGGGGAAGGTTTTTAGAGCCCAGTTAAATCCTTAAGAAGGGAAGAAAGGTATGGTGATTATGTTTTCTAAACAACAAAATCATAATACGTGGTTTGATCATGGTGGGGATTACAGGGACAAAAAGAGACCTGTGTTGACAATGACTCTGGGAATGTATGGTTTCTGTAAATATAATGTTGCCAAATCTGACTCATTTCTCCACTTGAGAAGGTTTGATTTTTATTTCTCACCTCTTGTCTCCTACCAGTGGGTGTTTGGCCCTGCCTACTTTGTAGAATATTTAATCAAAGAGTCATGTACCCAGTCCCAGGCTAGCAGCTGTGCACTTCAGCCCCCTAACTCTGTGGTGAGTATTGTTGACTGTCTTCATAATTTAAGCTTTGTGCTCACAGATCATCTATATATGTTTATTGAGCATAAATTATACATGAAATGTTGTAATGCATGAGACACTTTTCTTCCGCTTAAGGAGCAACTGACTAGTTAGAGATGGCCCAGATGCAATAGTATTTGATTGTAAATGCAGTTTTCATCAGCAGTGTGATGCCTTTGCCAAAAATGATCATAGGAGGCTATAAAAATATAAACAAATCTCCTCAGTGGTTGGTGGTAGTCCTGTTTTATCCAAACAGACCCAGTTACATTTGGAATACAGCATGGTGTTCCATTCCTTGGACCACTCTTTAAGAAGGACAATGTGAAACAGGGCTTCTTTCAAAGAATGCAGCCAAGATGGGGAGGGTGCCCTGAAACTATCTGAAGCACACCTAGTAGGAATGTCAATTGGCAAAATGTATTGTAGCACAATTAGGAAAAATGCAAGCATTTTTCCCCCCTTATTCACTTAGTTATAATAAAATTTTATTAAGATATAATTCACACACCATAAAATGCACCGTTTTCAGGTATACAAGTCAGTGTTTTTTAGTCTATTCATAGAGTTGTGCTGTCATCACCACTATCTAATCTTAGAATATTTTCATCAGCCCAAAAAGAAACTCCACATCCATTAGCAGTCATTCCCTTTGCCCTCTCACCTATGCCCCGGGAAGCCACTAGTCTACTTACTGACTCTATGACTACATTTTTTGAACATTTTATATAATGGAACCACACTGTATGTGGCCTTTTGTGTCTGGCTTCTTTCACTTAGCAAAATGTTTTCAAGGGTTATCCTTGTTCAGCATTGATATATCAGTGCTTCATTTCTTTTAATGGCCAAATAATATTTCATTGCATGGATATACCATGTATTGTTTATCCATTCAACAGTTGATTGATATTTGAGTTGTTTCCTCATTTGAGATGTTATGAATAGTACTACTATGAACATTTGTGTATAAGTTTTTTTCTTTTGGCTTGCGGGATTTTAGTTCCCCAACCAAGGGTTGAACCTAGGCCCATGGCAGTGAAAGCACCGAGTCCTAACCACTGGACGGCCAGGGAATTCCCTGTGTATAAGTTTTTATGTATAGATATGTTTTCATTTCTTTTGAGTACACACCTTGGAGTGGGACTGCTGGGTCATATGAGAATTCTGTGTTTAACCTTTTAACTAACTGCAAACTGTTTTCCAAAGTGATGGCACCAGTTTCATAATCCCATCAGCAACAGGTGAGGGTTTCAATTTCTTCATGCTTTTGCCAATGCTTATTATTATTATCTGTCCTTTTTATTATAGCTATCTTACTGAGTATGAAGTAGTCTCTCATTTTGGTTATATTTGAATTTTCTGAATGGCTAATGATTGAGTATCTTTTAATGTGCTTTTGGCCATTTGTATGTATTCTTTGGAGGAAAGTCTATTCAAATCCTTTGTCATTTAAAACTTAGATTATTTATCTTTTTATTGTTGAATTGTAAGAATTCTTTACATATTCTGGATATAATCCCCTTATCAGATATATGATTTTCAAATATTTTCTCCCATTCTCTGATTTGTCTATTCATTTTCTTGATGATGTTCTTCGAAGTACAAAAATTTTTTAATTTTAATGAAATCTTCTTTATATTTTTTCTTTTGTTGAATGTGCTTTTTGTGTCATATCTAAGAATCCATTACTTAATCCAAGATCATTAAGATTTACTCCTCTGTATTCCTCTAAGAGTTTTATAGTTTTAGCTGTAGGTCTCTGACCCTTTTTTTTTTTTGGCCACACTGCATGGCATGTGGGATCTTAGTTGCATGCGGGATCTTAGTTCCCCGACCAGGGATCAAACCCCTGTCCCTGCATTGGAAGCACAGAGTCTTATCCACTGGACAGCCAGGGAAGTCCCCTCTGACCCATTTTTGAGTTAATTTTTATATATGATATGCGGTAGGAGGTTCAACTTCATTCTTCTGCTTGTGGATCTCCAGTTGTCCCAGGACCGTTGGTTGAAAAGGCTATGATTTCCCCCATTTAATTGTATTGACATATTTTTGAAGATCAACTGACTATAAATGTAAGAGGTTTTTTTGTTTTTGAATTTTGTTTTTTGCGGTACGCGGGCCTCTCACTGTTGTGGCCTCTCCCGTTGCGGAGCACAGGCTCTGGACGTGCAGGCTCAGCGGCCATGGCTCACGGGCCAAGCCGTTCTGTGGCATGTGGGATCTTCCTGGACTGGGGCACGAACCCATGTCCCCTGCATCAGCAGGTGGACTCCCAACCACTGCGCCACCAGGGAAGCCCTTTTTTCTGAATTTTATTTTATTTATTTTTTTATACAGCAGGTTGTTATTAGTCATCAGTTTTATACACATCAGTGTATACATGTTGATCCCAATCTCCCAATTCATCACACCACTACCACACCCCCTGCCACGTCCCCCCCTTGGTGTCCATACATTTGTTCTCTACATCTGTGTCTCAATTTCTGCCCTGCAAACCAGTTCATCTGTACCATTTTTCTAACTCCATATATATGCATTAATATACGATATTTGTTTTTCTCTTTCTGTTTTTCTCTTACTTCACTCTGTATGACAGTCTCTAGATCCATCCACGTCTCAACAAAAAACCCAATTTCGTTCCTTTTTATGGCTAATATTCCATTGTATATATGTATCACATCTTCTTTATCCATTTGTCTGTCGATGGGCATTTAGGTTGCTTCCATGACCTGGCTATTGTAAGTAGTGCTGCAATGAACATTGGGATGCATGTGTCTTTTTGAATTATGGTTTTCTCTGGGTATATGCCCAGTAGTGGGATTGCTGGGTCATATAGTAATTCTATTTTTAGTTTTTTAAGGAACCTCCATACTGTTCTCCATAGTGGCTGTATCAATTTACATTCCCACCAACAGTGCAAGAGGGTTCCCTTTTCTCCACACCCTCTCCAGCATTTGTTGTTTGTACATTTTCTGATGATGCCCATGCTAACTGGTGTGAGGTGATACCTCACTGTAGTTTTGATTTGCATTTCTCTAATAATTAGTGATGTTGAGCAGCTTTTCATGTGCTTCTTGGCCATCTGTATGTCTTCTTTGGAGAAATGTCTATTTAGGCCCTCTGCCCATTTTTGGATTGGGTTGTTTGTTTTTTTTAATATTGAGCTGCATGAGCTGTTTATATATTTTGGAGATTAATCCTTTGTCTGTTGATTCGTTTGCAAATATTTTCTCCCATTCTGAGGGTTGTCTTTTTGTCTTTTTTATGGTTTCCTTTGCTGTGCAAAAGCTTTTAAGTTTCATTAGGTCCCATTTGTTTATTTTTGTTTTTATTTCCATTACTCTAGGATGTGATCAAAAAAGACCTTGCTGTGATTTACGTCAAAGAGTGTTCTTCCTATGTTTTCCTCTAAGAGTTTTATAGTGTCCGGTCTTACATTTAGGTCTGTAATCCATTTTGAGTTTATTTCACTGTATGGTGTTAGGGAGTGTTCTAATTTCATTCTTTTACATATAGCTGTCCAGTTTTCCCAGCACCACTTATTGAAAAGACTGTCTTTTCTCCATTGTATATCCTTGTCTCCTTTGTCATAGATTAGCTGACCATAGGTGTATGGGTTTATCTCTGGGCTTTCTATCTTGTTCCATTGATCTATATTTCTGTTTTTGTGCCAGTACCATATTATCTTGATTACTGTAGCTTTGTAGTGTAGTCTGAAGTCAGGGGGTCTGATTCCTCCAGCTCCACTTTTTTCACTCAAGACTGCTTTGGCTATTCGGGGTTTTTTGTGTCTCCATACAAATTTTAAGATTTTTTTGTTCTAATTCTTTAAATTATGCCATTGGTAATTTGATAGGGCTTGCATTGAATCTGTAGATTGCTTTGGGTAGTATAGTCAATTTCACAATATTGATTCTTCCAATCCAAGAACATGGTATATCTCTCCATCTGTTGGTATGATCTTTAATTTCTTTCATCAGTAGGCATAGTTTTCTGCCTAGGTAGGAAACTTTTGCCTTTTGTCTCCCTAGTTAGGTTTATTCATAGGTATTTTATGCTTTTTGTTGCAATGGTAAATGGGAGTATTTCCTTAATTTCTCTTTCAGATTTTTCATCATTAGTGTATAGGAATGCAAGAGATTTCTGTATTTTTGTATCCTGCAACTTTATCAAATTCATTGATTAGCTCTAGTAATTTTCTGGTGGCATCCTTAGGATCCTCTATGTACAGTATCATGTCATCTGCAAACAGTGACAGTTTTACTCCTTCTTTTCAATTTGTATTCCTTTTATTTCTTTTTCTTCTCGATTATCATGGCTAGGACTTCCAAAACTATGTTGAATAATAGTGGTGAGAGTGGACATCCTTGTCTTGTTCCTGATTTTAGAGGAAATGCTTTCAGTTTTTCAGCATTGAGAATGATGTTTGCTGTGGGTTTGTCATATATGGCCTTTATTATGTTGAGGTAGGTTCCCTCTATGCCCACTTTCTGGAGAGTTTTTATCATAAATGGGTGTTGAATTTTGTCAAAAGCGTTTTCTGCATCTATTGAGATGATCATATGGTTTTTATTCTTCAGTTTGTTAATATGGTGTATCACATCGATTGATTTGCATATATTGAAGGATCCTTGCATCCCTGGGATGAATCCCACTTGATCATGATGTATGATCCTTTTAATGTGTTGTTGGATTCTGTTTGCTAGTATTTTGTTGAGGATTTTTGCATCTATATTCATCAGTGATATTGGTCTGTAATTTTCTTTTTTTGTAGTATCTTTGTCTGGTTTTGGTATCAGGGAGTCTCTAGGTATTTTTTGATTTCCTCTTTGATTTCTTCAGTGATATCTTGGTTATTTAGTAACATATTGTTTAGCCTCCATGTGTTTGTGCTTTTTACAGTTTTTTCCCTATAATTGATTTCTAATCTTATAGCATTGTGGTCAGAAAAGATGCTTGATATGATTTCAATTGTCTTAAATTTACTGAGGCTTGATTTGTGACCCAAGATGTGATGTATCCTGGAGAATATTCCATGCACACTTGAGAAGAAAGTGTAATCTGCGGTTTTTGGATGGAATGTCTTATAAATATCAATTAAATCTATCTGGTCTATTGTGTCATTTAAACCTTGTGTTTCCTTAATTCTGTGTTTGGATGATCTGTCCATTGGTGTAACTGAGGCATTAAAGTTCCCCACTATTATTGTGTTACTGTCGATTTCCTCTTTTACAGCTGTTAGCAGTTGCTTTATGGATTGATGTGCTCCTATGTTGGGTGCATATATATTAATAATTGTTATATCTTCCTCTTGGATTGATCCCTTGATCATTATGTAGTGTCCTTCTTGTCTCTTGTAACATTCTTTATCTTAAAGTCTATTTTATCTGATATGAGTATTGCTACTCCAGCTTTCTTTTGATTTCCATTTGCATGGAATATCTTTTTCCAACCCCTCACTTTCAGTCTGTATGTGTCCCTAGGTCTGAAGTGGGTCTCTTGTAGACAGCATATATATAGGTCTTGTTTTTGTATCCATTCAGGAAGCCTGTGTCTTTTGGTTGGAGCATTTAATCCATTCACATTTAAGGTAATTATCGATATGTATGTTCCTATGACCATTTTCTTAGTTGTTTTGGGTTTGATTTTGTAGGTCCTTTTCTTCTCTTGTGTTTCCCACTTAGAGAAGTTCCTTTAGCATTTGTTGTAGAGCTGGTTTGGTGGTGCTGAATTCTCTTAGCTTTTACTTGTCTGTAAAGCTTTTCATTTCTCCATCGAATCTGAATGAGATCCTTGCTGGGTAGAGTAATGTTGGTTGTAGCTTCTTCCGTTTTATCACTTTAAGTATATCATTCTACTCCCTTCTGGCTTGTAGAGTTTCTGCTGAGAAATCAGCTGTTATCCTTATGGGAGTTCCCTTGTATGTTATTTGTCATTTTTCCCTTGCTGCTTTCAATAATTTCTCTTTGTCTTTAATTTTTGCCAATTTGATTATTATGTGTCTTGGTGTGTTTCTCCTTGGGTTTATCCTGTATGGGACTCTCTGCACTTCCTGGACTTGGGTGGCTATCTCCTTTCCCATGTTAGGGAAGTTTTCGACTACAATCTCTTCAAATATTTTCTCTGGTCCTTTCTCTCTCTCTTCTCCTTCTGGGACCCCTATAATGCGAATGTTGTTGCATTTAATGCTGTCCCAGAGGTCTCTTAGGCTGTCTTCATTTCTTTGTATTTCTTTTTTCTTTATTCTGTTCCGCAGCAGTGAATTCCATCATTCTGTCTTCCAGGTCACTTATCCGTTCTTCTGCCTCAGTTATTCTGCTATTGATTCCTTCTAGTGTAGTTTTCATTTCAGTTATTTTATTGTTCATCTCTATTTGTTTGTTCTTTAATTCTTCTAGGTCTTTGTTAAGCATTTCTTGCATATTCTCGATCTTTGCCTCCATTCTTTTTCTGAGGTCCTGGATCATCTTCACTATCATTATGCTGAATTCTTTTTCTGGAAGGTTGCCTATCTCCACCTCATTTAGTTGTTTTTCTGGGGTTTTATCTTGTTCTTTCATCTGGTACATAGCCTTTTCATCTTATCTATCTTTCTGTGAATGTGGTTTTTGTTCCACAGGCTGCAAGATTGTAATTCTTCTTGCTTCTGCTATCTGCTCTCTCTGTAAGGGTTTATTTTTATACCTTCAGTTTTACTCCATTGATCTGCATATCTATTCTTATACTAGTACCACACTATCTCCAATATTATAGTTTTGTAGTAAATTTTGAATTGAGAAGTCTGAGCCCTCCTATTTTGTTTTTCCTATTTAAGATTGTTTTGGGTATTTTGGATTCTTTGCATTTTCATAATAAATCAACTTTAGAATCAACTTGTCAGTTTCTATCTTTAAAAAGCAGGAAATTTGATAGGGATTTCATTGACTCTGTAGACCAATGTATATAGTAAGTACTGTCATCTTAAAATTAGTAATTCTTCCAGCCCATGAACATGGGATGTCTTTCCATTTGTTTAGGACTTTTTTTTTTTTTAATTCTTTTTTTCGCGGTACGTGGGCCTCTCACTGTTGTGGCCTCTCCCGTTGCAGAGCACAGGCTCCAGATGCGCAGGCTCAGCGACCATGGCTCACGGGCCCGGCCACTGCCCGGCACGTGAGATCTTCCTGGACCGGGGCACGAACCCGCGTCCCCTGCATCGGCAGGTGGACTCTCAACCACTGCGCCACCAGGGAAGCCCTGTTTAGGACTTATTTAATTTCTTTCAACAATGTTTTGTAGTCTTCAGTGTCCAAAACTTTCACTTTTTTGTATAGCTAAGTATTTTGTCCTCTTTGATGCTGATATAATGTATTTGTCTTCTCAATTTTATTTTTGGATGGTTCATTGCAAATATGTAGAAGTATAATTGATTTTCATATTTTGATCTTGTATCCTGTAACCATGTTGAACTCGTTTTTATAGTTCTAATAGTTTTCTGGTAGAGTCCTTAGGATTTTCTGTATACAAGATCATGTCTTCTACAAATAGTTTTAGTTCTTCCTTTCCAATCTAAATGACTTTTAATTCTTACCTAATTTTCTTGACTAGAACTTCCAGTACAATGCTGAATAGAAATGGGGAGAGCAGACATCCTTATCTTAATTTGATTTTAGGAGGAAATCATTCAGTATTTCATCGTTTAATGTGATGGTAACTGTAGGCTTTTTATAGCTGCTTTTTTATCAAGTTGAGAAAGTTCCCATCTAGTCCTACTAGTTTATTGAATGCTTTTATCAAAAAACATTGTTAGAGTTTGTCTCATGCCTTTTCTGTGTTAATGAGATAATCGTTTGGTTTTCTTTTTCTCCTTTTATCTATTAGTATTGTACATAACAATGATTTTTTTATATTAAAACAGACTTGTGCTTTGGGGATGAATCACAGTTGATCATGGTGTATAACCCCTTTTATATGTTTCTGAATTCAGAGTTTTTAAAAAGTTTATTTATTTATTTTTGGTTGTGTTGGGTCTTTGTTGCTGCATGCGGGCTTTCTCTAGCTGCAGCAAGCGGTGAATACTCTTCATTGCAGTGCACGGACTTCTCATTGTGGTGGCTTCTCTTGTTGTGAAGCATGGGCTCTAGGCACATAGGCTTCAGTAGTTGTGGCTCATGGGCTCTAGAGCGCAGGGTCAGTAGTTGTGGTGCACGGGCTTAGTTGCTCCGTAGCATGTGGGATCTTCCCAGACCAGGGCTTGAGCCCATGTCCCCTGCACTGGCAGGTGGATTCTTAACCACTGTGCCACCAGGGAAGTCCTGAATTCAGTTCGCCAGTGGTTGTTTATTTCTTTTAAAGATTTTTAATCTCATATTTATAAGAGACATTGGTCTGTAGTTTTTCTGTGTCATATCTGCCTGATTTTCATATGAGTTTAATATTGGCTTCATATAATGAATTGGGAAATTTTCCCTCCTCTTCTGTTTTATTTTGGAAGAATTTGTGAAAGGTTGATGTTCATTCTTCTTTAAATATTTGGTAGAATTCCCCAGTGAAGCCATCTGGGCCTGAGCTTACTTTGTGGGAAGATTATTTGATTAATAATTCAATCTCTTTACTTTTTGTAAGTCTATTCAGGTTTTATATTTCTTCTTGAGTAAGTTTTGGTAGTTCATATCTTCCTAGGAATTTGTCCATTTCATCTAAGTTATCCAATTTTCCAGCATACAATTGTTCATAGTATTCCATTTTTATTTCTGAAAGATTAGAAGTGATGTACCCTATTTAATTCCAATTTTAGTAGTTTGAGTCATTTTTTTCTTAGTCTAAAGCTTTGCCAATTTTATTAAGTTTTTCAAAAAAGAATCAACTTTCAGTTTCATTTTTTTTCTCCGTTCTTTTTTTATTATCTAGTCCATTTATTTCCTGTCTACTCTTTATTGTAACCTTCTTTTTGTTTGCTTTGGGCTTAGTTTACTTTTCTTTTTCTAGCTTTTTAAGGTAGAAGTTTAGGTTATTGATTTACAATCTTTATTTGCTTTTAACATAAGCATTTACATCTACAGATTTCCTTCTAAGAAATGATTGAGGTGCATCTCACAAGTTATACATGTTGTTTTTGTTTCCATTCATCTCCAAATATTTTCTAATTTTCCTTGTGATCTCTTCTTTGGCCAATTGGTTATTTAAGAGTGTTATTTAATGTCCACATATTTGTGAAAATTCCAATTTCCTTCTGTTATTCACATCTAATTTCATCCCATTGTGGTTGGGGAATGTACTCTGTGTGATCTCAATTCTTTTAAATGTATTGAAGCTTGTTTTATGGTTTAACATAAGGTATATCCTAGAGAAAGTTCCATGTACACTTGAGAAGAATGTGTATTCTGCTGTTGTTAGATAAAGCATTCTGTAATTGTCTATTAGGTTTAATTTGTTTATAGTGTTGTTCAAGACTTGTTTCTTTGTTGATGTTCTGCAAACTTGTTCTATCCATTATTGAAAATGAGGTTTCCAACTATTATTGTTGAATTATCTATGTCTTCCTTGAATTCTGTCAGGTTTTGCCTATGTACCTTGGGGCTCTATTATTAGGGGCATTATATTTATAGTTGTTGTGTCTTTCTAATAAATTGAGCCTTTTATCATTATAAAATGTTTTTCCTTGTCACTAGTAACGATTTTTGTCTTAAAGTAAATTTTGTCTGATATTTGTATAGCCATTCCCAGCTCTTTTTTGTTACTATTTGCATTGTAAATTTTTTCCATCTTTTAATTTTCAACCCATGTGTGTCTTTGAATCTGAGCTATGTCTCTCAAAAGTCTTTCATAACCAGTCAATTGAATATTAAGGAATAATTGGGAAAATGTCTTCATCATCTTCTGTAGAATCTCCCTTTCTCACTTCTCAATGCCATCTTGGACAGATCACATAGCTTTCTGGTTATATTCGGTAATAAGAACAATTTCACTTAGATTATTAAGATTCACTTTCAGGTATTAAAAATCCCTTTTAGTCAATTCTGAATCAAAACTTCTATCTCACATCCAATTCAAAGCTTTCTCCTCCCTGTAGCTCAAGCCTGACCTAGAGCTTAGAACCTGCTGTGAGGAAGGAGTCAAGGTCTGTCCTTTCACTCTTTCTCCCCCTCCTGCAATCATTTATTTAACTGTGGCTCTTCCAAGTTCCAGGAAGAATGAGAGAGGAATTAGAGAAAAGAGTTTAAAGTCTTTTACATAACTGGACCTGCAGTTGTAATTTTCTCTTGGTCTACACTGGCCCTCTGTTTACACCTGAAAAAAATGTATACTCTATGACTCTAAAATTTCTCTTCTAGGAATTTACCCTAAGGATATATGAAAATAGCTTCAATGTTTAAACATAAAAAAATAGATTCAGGGCTTCCCTGGTGGCGCAGTGGTTGAGAGTCCGCCTGCCAATTCAGGGGACACGGGTTCATGCCCCGGTCCGGGAAGATCCCACATGCCGCAGAGCGGCTAGGTCCATGAGCCATGGCCGCTGAGCCTGCGCATCCGGAGCCTGTGCTCCGCAATGGGAGAGGCCACAACAGTGAGAGGCCTGTGTACCGCCAAAAAAAAAAAAAAAAAAATTAGGTTCAATCCAGCTTCTAACAAAAGAGAACTTGTTAAATAACACAGAGGAATATTAGGTAGCCATTATAAAGAAAATCATAGAAAACTATTCAGTGTCATAGACGGATTTTTACTATATATTGTTAAATGACAAAAGAGAGTTATAAAATATTATGAAGAGTATAATTCTATTTTTCTAGAAGAAAAATTATGTATGCATAGGAAGAAATGTTAGAAGGAAAGAAATCAAATCACTGCAGGAAACGGGTACCTTTCATGTAGTTACAGGTCTTTTTATTTTCTATTTGTTTATCCATATTCTAAATAACTGTTTATTACATTTCTAATAAGAAAATAAACTTATTTTATTTTTAAATAAAGAAAAGTTTAAGGAGATGAGAGTAGTCTTGTCTGAGAAGCAAAAACTCAGGTGGAACATACATAAAGAGCTGCTATCTTAGAGATGAAAACAAGTTTTCTAGTTGACCCAAGGGTAGAAGTGTGGCCAAGAGATAGACCCAGATTTCTGTGTCTGTTCTATAGACACAGATTTCTGCTCAATACAAAGAATTTTCTAATAGAGTTTGTTCCTCAAGAAATCCTGAGTTTCTCTCATTGGAGGTAATTTAGCCTAGTTTGGGTGATTATTTGGTAGGGATGAGCTAAAGAATTGGCTCAGAGCCTACCTATTACATGGTAGGAGCATCAAAGTGTTGATTGGCTGTGTGTCTATGTAATCAGAAAGCAAGTTGATTTCCATTTATGATCATTGATAATCGTAATACACATGTGACATTGTATTTTCCTTTTTTTAGCCTGTTGGTATTTGCCACGGTTCTCTTAGTGAACGAGCTTCAGAAAAGTCGGTCTCCGTGACTTGTGACTTCTTTAAATCAGAGGTATTTTTTAGTCTAATTGGTTGTCTTTCTGTGAATAAAAGAGCTGATTATTTTAGTTGCCCCTACCCTACCCTCTCCTTTTATTTTCCTAAAATCCATGATCACCACTTTATTCAGGGTGTCCTAAGGCCACATCCACAGGGTAGCTAAAAGAAAAACCTGTCACCCTTTCTTTTAGTTACAACATGGTCCATATGGCATAAGTAAGACCCCTGTAGCTTGAGTGTCTCAGGCATCTGAGGTATTAAATTCAGTGTCCCAAAGACTCTTACTCTGAACCATAGGTAGAAGTTGTTTCCATGGAAATACTGAATCCTTTTTCAGAAGTATTTATTGAGCACTTACCATAAGGCAGCCTGGTGTAGTTGAAAGGGTGGTTGAGACAGGCCACCTGGGTTCCAGTCCTGTTCTGCCACCTACAAGTTGTGTGAACATGGACAATTTCCTACCTCTCTGAGTCTTGGTTGCCTCATCTATAGAATTGGATTGCAATACCTATCTCCTTCAGATCCCCATGAGTAACAGGTCAGAGGATCTGGTTGAAGGGCACTGCCCTGGGCCTGGCACAGAATAAACAGTCACCAGAGGTGGCTTCTTCTGCCACTACTAGGAGTGGGGAGACACCTTACTAGGGACTTTGAACAAGCCATCTTACCTCTCTGGATCATTGTTCAGCTGTGGAATTTGTGAAGCCTACAGTCAAGCTTCTAAAGGTTTGGTTCCCCCTGGCCCTTATCTGTTTTGCTTTTTAACCATTTATTTATTTAAAATTTTTTTTGGCTTATGGGATCTTAGGTCCCCAACGAGGGGTTTAACCACAGCCCATGGCAGTGAAAGCCTGGAGTCTTAACTACTAGGTGCCAGGGAATTTCCTTTAAGCCCTTTAATCAGAGGCCCATCTAGCTAGTCTCCCTTTGAAAATTCCATCAGAAAGGCACAGAACAGCATAATCTAGTACCAGGCATGGCAGGGATTTTCTTGGAGGACATTCCCTTATTTGAAAGCATTCTTATTTCAGGATCCCACCCCTAGAGGTGAAAACTCTACTGTTAACCCGAGACCTGTGAACCTGTTCAAGGTGGAAGAGCCCCAGCAGACAAACACAGCTCCCACCAACTCATCAGCCAAAGCTGTGCCCAAAGGAACTGTCCAGTACCTTCCTGACTTGGATAACAAGCCTAAAGTTTCCCAGGGAACGGACCCTGTTGAGGCCTTCCCTGTGCAGCTGGATCTAACCACAGATCCCCAAGGAGAACCACTGGATGTCTCCTTCCTCTTCCTGGAGCCTATGGAGGAGAAGCTGGTTGTCCTGCCTTTCCCCTCAAAAGAACAACACCCTGCTGAGTGCCCAGGACCAGCTCAAAAGGACAACCCTCTTATTCTCCCACCTTGAGAACCACGTGGAGGATCCTGGGCGACATACTGCCCTACAGGAAATGAGAGGCGCTGGGAAAAGGGGGACGGAGAAACAGTTCAAACATAGAGAAGGCTAATAAAGTATGTCTTTTTGACTCCTCTTGGTCTCATCATGTTGCCCGGAAATGGAAATAAGACTTAACTGTTCCCTTGCACACTGGACTGCATCCCTCCTAAACCACCCAAGGCCCCATGCCATGGATAGATGCCTCTCATATCGTCTGCCTCTCTCTTTGTAATGACTTCTTACTTTTAGCTAATTGTTTCTGATATAGGGCCTTACTTAAGAATGTCCTCATCTTTCTGAGGTTACCCTAAAACAAATAGACTGAAGGCATTTCTCCAGCAAAGATGGGTTTATTCAGGATCAGCAGAGGGTGGTGATTCGGGGTCTGCAACTGTGGAGAGCCACATGCAAGCCCCCAAACAGCAAGCGAAGGAGAAGGCCTTCATGGAGAGGAAAAGGAAGTTGGAAGGGCCATACTAAACAAAAAGTCTATGGCGCCAGGAAAGAAACGTCTTTCTTCTTCCTATAGGACTGTACTATCGTCACAGGTGAGAGCTCTCCCTTCTGGTCTCCCAACTCTATGAACTGAGGTTTCTGTTTATTAATTTTTAACCTTTCTCCCCTTTTAATCAAGATCTTTCTCTGAAAGCATCACTGATCAAGAGTCAGGTATTCTAGTTTCAATGGCTTTTTGTCATTCGGTGTCAGGAAGGACCTTTCCTTGGTGTAGTGTCTCAAATCGAAGGGAAAGTACGAAGATTAGAAACTTATTAAGGTCACCTTTAAATGATAAGAAGGGGTAAGAGGGAGAACTCTCAGGCCCTTTTTATCTAAAGTTCATATTTTATCAAGATCCTAGACATTGGAGATCATCTGAAGCATTCTATAATCAAAATTTTGGCAACAAGCTTCCAACAGGCCTGTTCTGGTTATCCTGGGAAAGCTGTCTCATCCGCTGTCATCTGCTTCAGTTCTGGGAAATCTTTACTTTCAGGTCACCAGATGATGGGCAGGTCCAATTAGGGTTTGGCACTTTCTTTAGGTGGGTCACATGAATCCAAGAGTCTATTCCTTGGAGTTTGGTGGCACAAGAGCTGGCTAGCAGTACCTGATAGAGGCCTTTCCATGAGGTTGAAGGAGAGTTCTTCTGGAGACGTCTTTTCAAAATAGATAAAATCTCCAGGTTGCAAGGTGTGATGCTTAAGGTCTTCTTCTCCCGAGGGCACACCGTGAAAAGATTACCTTACCAAAACATGGTTATTTTTAATAGAAACAATTAGGGCCTTGGCGATATTGGAATAGTTCTCCTTTATCAGTTGTGGGGCAAAAGAAGCAGGAGCCAGGTTCATTGGGTGTCCTGTGACCATCACAAAGGGTGAGAGTTTATGAGCTCCAAGATAAGCAGATCTGAGATTTAGCGGGACCAATAGCAATGCTTTTGGTCAGGGTAGTTGGAGGGCCTCTACAGATTTTTCCCATTGAGTCTTCATGATGTTGTCAAACCAGAGGATTGAGGGTGGTGAGCCCAATGAAAGTGTTGTAAAAGCGACCAAACAGCACATGTTTGTCGAAATACCTGGCAAATAAAATGTGTTCCTTGATCATTATGAAGTTTGAGAGGAGTTCCCCAAACAGGGAGAATCTTTTCCAGGAGGACTTTAGCTACAGAAGAGGCAGTAGTCTGTCTGCAAAGGAAGGCTTCAGTTTGGTGTGAAAACATACAGACCATGACTGAAATATATTTATATCCATTAGATGGAGAAGTTGCATCAAATCCATTTGCCAGGCCTTGAACTGTCCATCTGGCAGTTTAAAATGTCTGGGAAAAAGAGTCAGGTATTCTAGTTTCAATGGCTTTTTGTCATTCGGTGTCAGGAAGGACCTTTCCTTGGTGTAGTGTCTCAAATCGAAGGGAAAGTACGAAGATTAGAAACTTATTAAGGTCACCTTTAAATGATAAGAAGGGGTAAGAGGGAGAACTCTCAGGCCCTTTTTATCTAAAGTTCATATTTTATCAAGATCCTAGACATTGGAGATCATCTGAAGCATTCTATAATCAAAATTTTGGCAACAAGCTTCCAACAGGCCTGTTCTGGTTATCCTGGGAAAGCTGTCTCATCCGCTGTCATCTGCTTCAGTTCTGGGAAATCTTTACTTTCAGGTCACCAGATGATGGGCAGGTCCAATTAGGGTTTGGCACTTTCTTTAGGTGGGTCACATGAATCCAAGAGTCTATTCCTTGGAGTTTGGTGGCACAAGAGCTGGCTAGCAGTACCTGATAGAGGCCTTTCCATGAGGTTGAAGGAGAGTTCTTCTGGAGACGTCTTTTCAAAATAGATAAAATCTCCAGGTTGCAAGGTGTGATGCTTAAGGTCTTCTTCTCCCGAGGGCACACCGTGAAAAGATTACCTTACCAAAACATGGTTATTTTTAATAGAAACAATTAGGGCCTTGGCGATATTGGAATAGTTCTCCTTTATCAGTTGTGGGGCAAAAGAAGCAGGAGCCAGGTTCATTGGGTGTCCTGTGACCATCACAAAGGGTGAGAGTTTATGAGCTCCAAGATAAGCAGATCTGAGATTTAGCGGGACCAATAGCAATGCTTTTGGTCAGGGTAGTTGGAGGGCCTCTACAGATTTTTCCCATTGAGTCTTCATGATGTTGTCAAACCAGAGGATTGAGGGTGGTGAGCCCAATGAAAGTGTTGTAAAAGCGACCAAACAGCACATGTTTGTCGAAATACCTGGCAAATAAAATGTGTTCCTTGATCATTATGAAGTTTGAGAGGAGTTCCCCAAACAGGGAGAATCTTTTCCAGGAGGACTTTAGCTACAGAAGAGGCAGTAGTCTGTCTGCAAAGGAAGGCTTCAGTTTGGTGTGAAAACATACAGACCATGACTGAAATATATTTATATCCATTAGATGGAGAAGTTGCATCAAATCCATTTGCCAGGCCTTGAACTGTCCATCTGGCAGTTTAAAATGTCTGGGAATGATACAAACAGGCTTCCCTGGGTTGCACTTTGGACAAGTGGGACAAGTGAGGTAGGCACTTTTTCCGACCTTATTGTTTTCCCACCAATATTGGATCATGAAGGCTCTCATTTTGTCAGGAGACCAATGGTTTAATGCACATACAGTGGTAAGGAGTGGGAATTTTAGAATCTCTGGTCGGACTGTGTTGTTATTTGGTCCAAACCAGAGCTTTCTCTTTTTTTTTTTTAAACATCTTTATTGGAGTGTAATTGCTTTACAATGGTGTATTAGATTCTGCTTTATAACAAAGTGAATCAGTTATACATATACATATGTTCCCATATCTCGAGCTTTCTCTTTTTATAAAATCAACAGTTGCTGAAAATCTTGTTTTTCTGAGCCCAGTTTTAGGGCCTCTCTAGCCAGCTTTTCTAAATTATTGTTTGGGGAAATATCCCTTTGGACCATGACAGAGGTTTGGCTACTGTTGGTCCCTTTAAGGGCAGCATTGCTTGCAGAAATCTGAGCAAGGTAAATCTCCCTTACTTTCCAGAGAGTCCAGTTTAGAATGCCCCGGGATCTTAATAATAGCTAAAGCAGCAGGTTAAAGTATTTCATTTAATAATTCCCAAATGTAGGGGCCATTCTTAAATTTTATTTCCATGTTAGTAAGGAAGCCACATTTTCCCCACAACTCTCTAAAATCATGAGCTCCTCTGAAAGCATATCTACTATCAGTATGGCGGTTTTGTCCTTGGCTAAAGGACAAGCCTCTCTAAGAGCGTATAATTCAGCCTATTGGGCCAAAGTAGCCATAGGTAAAGATGCTGCCTCAATACCATCAAAAGGAGTTGTAATGGTATACCCAGCACAATATCCACCATTGTCGCCTTTAAATACAACCAACCCATTGTTGAACCATGAGAAATTAGCGTTACCCAATGGAATTTCCTACAGATCGTGAGAGGGGTCAGGTGGTTGGTCAGCGTTAAGCAGTTGCGAGGGACTTCGTCAGTGACGGAGGAGAGAAGAGTAGCCAGGTTAAGGTTATTACAATGTAAAAGAGTTGTGTAAGCCAACAGTTAACAAGAGGACTTCATAAGAGGTGAGGTGACTGGCTGAGAAATGAGTGTGATGAGAATTCCAGAGGCTTCTGCTGCATGAGGTACAAAAATGGTTAAAGGGGATCCCACAATGATTTTCTCAGTAGTGTTAACCAAAAAGGCAGTAGCCGTAATAGCTCTAAGGCGAGGGGGTATCCCTGTGCCACAGAATCCAGTTGCTGGCTATAATACCCCGTGAGTTTATCACGGCCCCTGTGTTTTTGGTGAGTACCCCAAGGCGTGCCCTTCCTCTTCATATATAGAAAGGGAAAAGGGAATCTGATAATTGGGATGCCCAAAGTCAGCTGAGAGTTCATCAAACTCTTCTTTAAGGCCTTGAAGGCTGTGTCATCCAGTTCTTCCCATAAAATTGAACTGGGTTATTGTTGAGCAAAACATAGAGGTTTGGCCTTAAGAGAGAAATTTGGAATCCAATTTCAGTAATAACTGACTAGCCCGAGAAAACCTTGCAGTTGGCACTTAGTTTTAGGTCTAAGGGGACTTAGGACACTATGAAATCTTATCTGGATCTAGGTGTAGTCCTTGTTCTGATATCAGAGGCTCTAAATATCAAACCTGGGTTTGGACAGGCTGCAATTTTTCTTTGGCAACCTTATGTCCCTTTAAGGCTAAAAGCTTTAGCAAGTGGATGATGTCTTCCTGTGAGGAGGCTTGAGAAGGAGAGCAAAGAAGCAAATCATCCACCTGTTACAACAAAGTAGAACCCCTGGGGAACTTTACATCATCCAGATAAGCCTTCAGGATTTGTAAGAAACAAGGACTCTCAGTATAACCCTGAGGCATTACTGTCCAGGTGAACTGTTTTTCTTCCCAAGTAAAGACAAAAAGGTATTGGCCAGCTTTGTCAACTGGAATTCTAAAGAATGCACTGCGTAAATCTACTATAGTAAAAAGTTTACTTCCGGTGGGAATGGATGTTAGTAAGGTATGAGGGATAACAATGCTGTTTATTGCTTGGAGGTCCTGGACAAATCTCCACGCTTGGTCCTTAGGTTTTTCCCACTGGTAAAATGGGAGTATGACAGGAGCTAGTACAAGGGACAATGAAACCATGAGCCTTGTAATCTTCTATTATGGGCTTTATGCCTTGAAGGGCTTCTTTACAAATAGGGGATTAATTCTGGGAAGAGGTCTTGAGGGATCTATTTGAATCTTGATGGGAAGTACACTGTGGATTGTGCCCATAAGGAAAATGGTAGCTGATTCAATAGGGACAAATGATCAGTGTTTCCAGAATCTGCTCTACTATTATCAGAGATGGAACAAAAAAAAGATGTCAAAGGATCGTTTAATTCACCCGGTGGATAACTTTGATGACGACTGTCCATTTTCTAGAATTATTTCCCCTTTTTTGGACAAAGACATTCAGGCATGCTACTTCTCTAAGAAGTCTCAGCCTAATAAATGAATAACAGCAGAGGGACTAAGGAGAAAAGTGTGGGTATCTCTCAAAAGGCCTAAACAAAAGGGAATGAGTTCAGAGGCAGGAACCTCTTGAGGTTCATTGGAGGTACCCACTATTTGAACTGTTTTAGTACTCCAAGGCATCTATTCTTGCTTTCTTACCTATTAACCACTCTTTGAACCTTTGTAACCTGTCTGGGATTCTATGTGCCCCAAATGGATATACCCTTACATGTGGGAAGATTAAGATTCTGGCTGTCTTCCTTAGAGGTGACTCATCTAGAGTACGAGAGAGCTGGTTTGCCAGATTCTCTAAATCTGGAGTGGACATACTTTCCCTTCTATCCTGGTCCGTTTTACTAGAAGGGAAAGGTCCTGGTTCAGCCCATTAATAAACATAGAGTTAAAGGCTACCCGGGTGGAATCTACATCTGAAGGAAGACCAGAATCTGAAGCCTACTGTAATATTCATGAACAGGTTCATCAGAGTTTTGTGTGCAAGCCTGAATTTTGTTCCCATCAACAGGCTTTGGAAAAGCCCTAGGAATTGCTTCATAAAGTTGCCTAGCAATTGCCTGAGCTTGATCACATAGTACGTTAGTAGGCTGGATTCCCAGTTGTAACTCTAGAGACCTTTCAGGACTTTCCTAATTGGCGGTTTTCATCCAGTGCTGGGCCTGGCCTTCACCAATGAGCATATGAACTAGCTGAGAAAAGTCACAGAAACCAGGTTGAAAAGTCTGAATGACTATATTAGATTCCTCAGCGGATCATTGAGATCTTCAGTTTCTTCGGGAAGGTCTTTGACTATGGCTTGCATTTCAGCTTTAGCCCAGGTAGTGTAAGAAATTAAGGGCTTAGCCTCTGGATCCTCAGAAGTCTTAATTTTAAAAAGACAGGTTCTGACAAGTGCAGAGGAAAAGGGAGCGGGGAGAGTTTCAGAGAAAAGGGAAAGTTTGGTGGAAGAATTATTGTGAGGGATTTGAAGGTATAGTGGAGGCATAGACATCCTAGAAAAGAAAGAAGAAGATGGTGCCAAAGGCAGAGCCTGAGACAAAGAAGCCAAGGAAGAAGAGCCTCAGGCTTCAGGAGCCATTTTATCTTTCTTCAATCATTTGTCTGCCTCAGTTAATCTTTTGCAGAGGTAATTTCAGACTCCTGATAATAGTTGGGAAGCCTCAAAATACCAACTGAAATAAGCATTCCACTCAGTTCTGGAAATTTTTGACCTATTGTAGTCCAGTTTGGTTTTTTTTGGTTTTTGTTTTTGGCCGCGTTGTGTCTTTGTTGCTGTGCACGGGCTTTCTCTAGTTGAGGCAAGTGGGGGCTACTCTTTGTTGCGATATGAGGGCTTCTCATTGTTGTGGCTTCTCTCCATGCAGAGCATGGGCTCTAGGCTTGTGGGCTTCAGCAGCTGTGGCACGCGGGATCAGTAGTTGTGGTGCACGGGCTTAGTTGCTCCGCGGCATGTGGGATCTTCCCGGACCAGGGCTCGAACCCATGTTCCCAGCATTGGCAGGTGGATTCTTAACCACTGTGCCACCAGGGAAGACCAGTTCAGTTTTAAGGAAATTAAATTTTGTGAATTTCAAAAGTTCCCCACAATGGCCATTGGTACTCTAAATTGAGTTTGGTCAAGTCCGTTTATTTAGTTAGAAATGAACATGAGGAAGGACCCTGGTGTTTAGACATAAAATCATCTGGAGTCCCTGTAGTGAGGGCACCCTCAAAATACTTAGATAACTGGGAGCCCATTTCTTAGAGGTTTTTCTCTAGGGTAAAGAACAATTTTCAAACAGCTCAAATAGCTTACAGAACAAACGGCTCAATTCAAATAGCTTGCAAGCCAATCCCAGCCAGTCTTAAGGAGACAGCTTTGTCCTGAAGGATCTAGACCAAAGGCTTTTTAAAGCCAGTCTCCAGAAGATAGCCATTCCAAAGGAATAGGCAAAAGGCTGAAAAACTCGGCACTGATTCAGAAAAAAGTTCCCCTGTTCCCGAAGGAATGAGTCAAAGGGTATCCAGCTTCAGGAGAAGCAGCCTTTGTTCCAAAGGGAATAGGCTGAAGGTTAGCCAGTTTCAGTGAAACAGTCTGATCTCAAATCAGACAGAAGTGCCAATTTCACATACAGAACAAGGCCTTAATGAGAAAGAGGAAACCTTCAAATAGATACTGAATAAAGCTGGAGCTTCAAAAGCAAAGAGGGTGTGAGCTCGGATCCAGGAGAAAGCTACACCTTCAAACTCCGGGGTTGGAAAAGCAATGAGGAACAATGGGCTCAACTGTGGATACCACACCTGTTTGCTCACCAACCCCGGAGCTGTTGGGTGTCTTCTCTGGTCCCTGTACAGGCCACCAAAATGTTGACCTGAAACAAATAGATTGCCAGATATTTCTACCGCAGAGATGGGTTTATTTGGGATCAGCAGAGAATTGCAATTTGGGGCCTGCAACCATGGTGAGCCACAGCGAAGTCCCCAAACAACAAGGGAAGGAAAACTCTTATAAAGAGGAAGAGGAAGTTGGGAGGGCTGTAGTAAACAGAGCCCATGGCTTTCCATTGGCTGAGCTGTTGCCACGAAAGAAAGTCTCTCTTCTTCCTATTGAGCTCTGCTACTGTCACAGGGCATGAGTGCCCCCCCTTCTGGTCTCCCAACTTCTATGTAATTGAGGTTTCTGTTAATTATTTACACTGGGCAAAAGTATACTGTGATTCTTTTGATCAAATAAGATGAAAATTGAGGGATATCAAGAGACTGGGATTCATCAGAGTTTCACTCTCCCCTTATTCCATAATTATTTCAACACCAAGTATCGGTCAGATATATCCAGACTGAAGGTGGATTTTTTTTTTTAACCTGTCTGAATAGTCTCCAAATCCCAGGTGAGCTGATAGACTCACTTAGCAGTGGGTTAGGTGGAAGTGACATTTACCTGTGGCCTGTGGTTAATCCTGGAGAGAACCAAACATTGGTCCAAGTTGGAGAACTTTCTGATTCCTTTAAAAGTTGTTTCCCAGAGGAGAAGTTAAGGGCCCAGATTATATTTATTCCCAATTTTTTCACTTAAAAAACTACATAATATAAAATATAATATTATATGTGTGTATATGTATAATATATAGACACATGCACATATATGTCTGCAGACATTTACATATACACATATCTTTTGAAGTTGGACAGGTGTTGTGGGCTGCATCGTGTCCCCTCAAAATTCATATACTGAAGTCCTAACCCCCAGTACCTCAGAATGTGACTGTATTTGGAGATAGGGTCTTTAAAGAGGTAATTAGGTTAAAATGAAGGCATTAGGGTGGGCCCTAATTCACTATGACAGGTGTCCTTATAAGAAGAGGAGATTAGGATACAGATGAGTACAGAGGGAAGACCGCATGGGGACAGAGAGAGATGACGGCCATCTACAAGCCAAGGAAAGAGGCCTCAGTAGAAACCACTCCTCTGACACCTTGATCTTGGACTTCTAGCCTCTAGAATCGTGAGAAATTAACTTGTTGTTTAAGCCACCCAGTTTGTGGTACTGTGTTCTGGAAGCCCTAGCAAACTCATACAACAGGGAATGTACAGATGTAACTCTTGTCCTCTCTCCTGGCAGCTGCTTCTCAGAAGAGGCACATAGGTCTTGGCATAATTTGTTTAAGAGCAATAGACAATATTCACACTCTATTACTCTTATCTGCCTCCTTTAAGAAGGAAAAATGACTAAGTGGGGGTATTATGTGGTGGCTATGGCCCTATTTCAATCAGGGTCTAGCAAGAAACACAACGCATCACCAGCATTGTATTTGTCTTTCAGGTTCAATAAAGTGAGCGGAAGGGAATTCATGGCTCTAGTGACGACCCCTAGGTCTCAGCACAAGAGTATGTAGGAAAAGCTGATCCTCACCCTCGGTGCCCTTTCCCATCCGCTCAGCGTTCCCATCTCTTTCCCTCCACCAGCATTTAGCTCACCCAGGGCGCTCCATATTGGGTGTGACCAGTGTAGCAATAATAGAAAGGCCTCATTAAGGAGCTCAACTTATTGAAACATAAAACGGTTTTGTTCTAATTAATGGCTTTCTCTACCTCCAACCCTGGGTTGGAGCCGCTTAGTAACATCTTGGCCAGATTCCATACTAATCCTGTCATTCTAAACTACAATGAAGCTGTCCTGTTTGGATATTTAAAAGCCAGTGTTACTAATATTAAAAGTTCAATCTCAAATATAATCCGAAATGGGTTTCTTCCCCTTTTAACACTTGCTAAACCAACCTGTGACTCTGGGAAGTGAGGTCTGCTTTCCATACCCCCGTCCCCATTGCTTCTCTCTTCAAACTCTTTCCCTCCGTTCAGGTTCTGTCTAGAGCTTCACCAGTTCCCGGCCTTGGCTGCACATTGGAAGAACTCCCAACACCTGGACCCATCTCCAGAGATCCTGATTTAATTGCTCTGGGGGAGGCCTGGAAGTAAGGATTCTGAAAAGCATCTCGGGTGACTCACCGCAGAGAAGAGAGTGGGGAGGAAGGCAGATGCCGTTTAAGTCCCCGGTAGTGGGGAAGCAAGCTGGGCTGACTCCCTCTGGTTCTTTTTTTTTTTTTTTTTTGCGGTAGGCGGGCCCCTTACTGCTGTGGCCTCTCCCGTTGCAGAGCACAGGCTCCGGATGTGCAGGCTCAGCGGCCATGGCTCACAGGCCCAGCCGCTCCGCGGCATGTGGAATCTTCCAGGACCGGGGCACGAACCCGTGTCCCCTGCATCGACAGGCAGACTCTCAACCACTGCGCCACCAGGGAAGCCCTCTCTGGTCCTTTCTGATGCCGCTGGTCTCTGCTGGCATGAGGGATCCCTGCAGGTATATTGACTTATTTTTTTTTGATAGATAACTATTTTATTCATTTATTTATTTTTGGCTGTGTTGGGTCTTCGTTTCTGTGCAAGGGCTTTCTCTAGTTGCGGAAAGTGGGGGCCACTCTTCATTACGGTGCGCGGACCTCTCACTATAGCGGCCTCTCTTTTTGCGGAGCACAGGCTCCAGACGCGTAGGCTCAGTAGTTGTGGCTCACGAGCCTAGTTACTCCGCGGCATGTGGGATCCTCCCAGACCAGGGCTCGAACCCGTGTCCCCTGCTTTGGCAGGCAGATTCTCAACCACTGCGCCACCAGGGAAGCCAATATTGACTTTTTAGGAGTGAGGGTGGGGGGAAGCAGCTTAATCCCAGCCCTGTCCTCCAGTGCTGAGCCCCTCCCCCAATGGTCTAGTCCCTCTATCCCCTTCTCTGGAATGGGCATAGAATGGCTTGACTTCTACCCTCACCACCATCCTCTTCCACATGAACTAATTCTCTTTAGCATACTTTAAGGGTCACAAAGAACTGGAATGACATGAGTGTGCCCCCAACTTCTTGTCAGTCACACTAATTATAATAATAAAATAGCATTATGTATTTAGCACCTGGATCTGTGCTAAGAATTGTATTGGTGACTTTTTATGCATGTTTTCTTATTTAATCATCACACAAGCCTGCCAAGAGATTTTTAAACCCTATTTTATAAACGAGGAAACTAAGGATCAGAGAAGTTTTATAGCTTACCCAGCATCACACAGTAAGAGAGTAACAGACCCAGGGTTGAAATTCAGATCTGACTTCAAAGCGATAGCCTCTTAATCCTTCTCCTCTACCTGAACTGTCTTCCTTTTATGGTGTTAACCATTTAACATGTCTCCTCCCTTCAATAATGCAGCTACATTCTACTGAGGACTTTCAGTGCCACAATCCAAAGAAGGGACTGATGGTGGAGATTTCTGGCTGGCAGATGGAGGAAAATTATTTCTGACTCCACCTCGTATACCAATGCAGGCAGTGCTTACGGCCAAAAACATACTTTGGATCTGCTACCTACTAGTAATAACCAGATTTGTGCAGATCACAGTTTTACCCACTCACTGGTGGCATGTTTCAACTTTCTGTCCCCAGGACCCACTAATCATTTACAGCGTGTTGACTGATATGTGAACCAGGGGTCAAGGTGAACATACCCAGTTACATAACAAAAACAGATAAAGACTTCGTTGAATCAATTGTGTGTGTATGTGTGTGTGTTTTAGAAAATCTGTATAAACTTCTCTGCTGTGGTATCCCAGAGCAAAGAATGGTTTTCACATTTTAACAAAATGAAGTTACTCACTGCAGCACTGTTTTTCATCCTTTTGATCCCACTGCAGCGTTGCTGTGCTGTGAGTCCCACAGGCTGTGATGCTGCTGAGCCCGTGGCTGGGAAAGCTCTAGACCTGATCAATAAGGGACGGTGGGATGGCTACCTTTTCCAGTTGCTGTGGGTCGCTGATGTCCACTTGGACAAAATGCTGTGGCGCTGCCCATGGCAGAGCTGAGTGGGGAGATGATGTACCAGGGGCAACTGAGACTCTAGCCCCTAAGCCTGCTGCTTTGCACAGTGGATTGGCTTTGGGCAGGGTTGTCTGTTTCATCTGTGGGCTGCTGTGACTTCTTTTTTCCTTCAGATGAATGTTTGTTACTAGTATGTCCTTAACTATGAATCAGCCTGTAAGTACTTGTAAACACTTATGCAGAGCCCAGTCAAAGGCTCAGTACTATAAGAGAAAGATTAAACTGTGGGACTTGCTCTCAAGGAAATAATAATCAGCTCACATGCACACATGTGTGAACTGCATAAGATGGGATATATTCAAGTGACCAAGTGAGTGGTATAGATGCAGGAGTGATCTCATAAAAGGACTATTTCGATGGGATGGGAGAAGGCTTCCTTTGCATCCTGAAGGGTGAGCAGGATTTGAATAGGACGGTGGCTTGTGTAATGGCCTTCCAGGAGAACGCCAGCCATACCACCTCTGTGTGGGTAGGGAATCAGGAAGGAAGGTGTTAGGGAGAAGCGGAACAAAAGCAGAGGGGTTCCAGCAGTTCTCCGTGGGCTTTGGAGCAGCCATCACCTTGGAAGAGAGACCGTAGGCTTGAAGAAAGCAAGCCTACTGTTTTCATTTAGGTTATATGTTTATTCGGAGTGCATTTGAGGGCTTGATAGAGATTACAGAGGGAGTCCTGCTTCTCCACCACCACCCCAGAAATAACCTACCCTTTGGTGGAACCACTGAAATCAGGGAGGCGAGACCATGGGGCACCAAAGAGGACAAGCAGAGATATTTATACTTGTTACAGTGTCAGAAACCAAGGCCCTAAAGGTTACAGAGAACGAGAGTGGAGGGATTTAGGATTCTACTAGCAATCTGATGACCAGTCTCCCCCTTCCAGGCTCTCTGCCACATGTGTAGGACACAGGATGAATCATAGGACACAGGATGAATCAGCACAGTGCGACCTCTGAGTGGCAGTGGGGAAGGGGTGGGGCGGGGGGCGCGGATCTCCCTGTGCCTGGGAAGATAGGGGCCGGAGCAGGGACACAACTAGGAGCTCGTTCAGAAATGACGACATGAGGAGCAGCCCCAGGCAGTGGGAATTAGGGCAATGAGAGTAAAGAAAAGACATGAGACGTTTCAAAGAAAGACCATTCAAGGCTTGAGGACAGGACATTCTTTAAGACAAAGACTAAGGCAATAAATGATTAATGGTGCCACTGACCAGACAAAAGAAGTGGAGAGAGGGAGCTGGTTTGTAAGAGAAGAGACTGAATTTAGCTTTGGGCAAGTTGAAATCAAGACAAGAAATCTGAGACTTCCCTGGCGGTCCAGTGGTTAAGACTCTGCGCTTCCACTGCAGGGGGCACGGGTTTGATTCCCTGGTCGGGGAACTAGGATCCTGCAAGCCACGTGGTGCAGCCAAAAGGGAAAAGAGTCAATCTATATTTTTTTAAAAAGACAAGAAATCCAATTTCGGGAATAGAGCTGGATGAGAGGACCCGACTGCATATACAGATTGGAGGCCGTGATGTGACTGTCAGCACTTATATTCTAGGCTTGTACCTGCAACACCTCCATCCAAACCAACACTGCTTTTTAGTGATTGCTTTTGAAAGTTCAAGGGCAGAAGCAACATTGTGACCAGTTAAAAAGAGCATTCAGAAGTAACTCTCTGAAGCGTTCTATTAAATAAATAGATCAAATGACGCAAAGGTAGGACATCTGCAATGACTTGGAGAGGAGCAGGAATTCTGTTTAGGAAATAAAAAGATTGGGGTTTTTTTGAAGAAAACTCTGGGCTGCCACATGCTACTTACCCATCGCTTTCTTGGTATTCCCCAGGGATCCACAGCTGTCTATTATTTAGTCTTGGATGTGAAAGAATCTGACTGTTCAGTCCTATCCAGGAAACACTGGGCTGACTGTGAGCCAAGCTGTTTCTATTCGTCCATCTGAAATCGTAAGTAAGCACGGTTCCATTCCTCTCCTCTTAGCGTTCTTGACTTCTGTCTGTTGTGCTTGCCCAGGGTGGCTGCATACCTGGGCTAACACTGTAAAAGAGTAAGAGCAGCTTCTGCCTCTTGCCTCATGAAGACTGTGTTGACCTTGAGTAATATTTTCTTGAGATCTACACCCTGGAACCCAGTTCAAGAAAAGTCAGTGGGGCTTGTGGTCCCATGTGATAGCATGACCAGCTGTAAGGCCTTGAGCAAATCACCTAACGTCTAAGAACCTATGAACTTGTAACCGTGTCCTATGAATACTGGTCCCACTAACAGAAATGGCCAAAGGAATTAGTTGCAGTCACCGTGAGGAATAGGGTCTTGTTCTGCACGTTGCACGCGGGTACTCAGAGCCCAGGCTCCCTGCCACAGGAGGAGGACACAAAGATGAGAGAGCACAGATATAAGATTTCAACTCCAGAAAATAAGATGTTTACATGCCCAGGGGTTTTAGCATTTTTTTCCCTTGCAAATATTTGGGGTATGGCCATGATCTGTTTCAACAGTTTCTCCGTGGTTCTCATGAGGGTTTTGGATGCTTATAGCATCCAGATCACAGAAATATGCTAAGAAAATACAGGTTTTTGAGAGAGGGTTTGGTGAGAGAAAGCACAGACAAATTTCAAATGGTTGGTAGGAGTATGTTGCCTCACTTTTTTGTTCCCTCGTGTCAACCTGAGGAAAGCAGTAGGCAATAATATAAACCCCTCTTTCTTGCAGGTGATTGGACAATGTAAGGTAATAGCTATAACACTTTTGGATGGGTCTCAGAATCTTAGAGTGAATGACTTTAACTGCACCACAAGTTCTGGTATGATCATCTGTTAAAATGCTAATTAATTCTAATTAATACAAAATTCAGTCTTACAGTGGTATCATCATATAAGACTATGAAGTACATATCAGAAATGGTTCCTGCCCTTGTGGACGTATTATTACTTGCTCTCCTGAGAAGAGAAGAGAGGGGGTTTTTCCTATTACTGGCACACCTTCTTTTAAATAAATTCAACATATGAAAATAGAAATTTACAAGAGGCTGTGTGGCATCATTGTAGAGAACATAAGCTCTGGGGTCAGATTTGTTTGAGTTTAAATCCCAGCCTTATCACTTACCACTTGTGTGGTCTTGAGGGCAAGTTACTTAACCTCTTCAAGCTTTCCTCCTTTGTAAAATGAGGATAACAACGTTATCCCTTTGGTTCCTTCTCAGAATTAAATAAAATCGTCTGTGTAGTACACTTTGCAAAGTACTTAGCACTCGAGTATTGCCATCAACATCTGAAGGTTACGTATGTTCACAAAGCAGTTATACAAAGGATATATTATCTCCTTTCATCTCACAACAAGACTATGGAGTAAAGATTATGATCCTTTCTATTTTAGAGATCAAATAACTGAGCCTCAAAGAGATTCAATGACCTGGCCGGGTGAACACAGCCAAAGTGTGGCAAAGTCATGACCCTGTACCACCGGTGTTGACTCTAAATTCCATGCTCTTTTAATTCACTTTTTCAAAAAGAATTATCACAGAACTTCTTTTAAAATAATTAATCTTAACATGTTTCAACATATAAAAATTCAACAGTCAAGCAACTCCCTCAGGAGGTTGCCTTAAAGAAAGATTGAGCTGTACCTTCTCCTCTCTCTGTTAACGATGCCTCTCTCTCGTTGGCAGAGACAGGAAGAGGTCATCAAAATATTAGCGCTAGGGCTTCCCTGGTGGCGCAGTGGTTGAGAGTCTGCCTGCCGATGCAGGGGACGCGGGGCAGCACTGTCCCTCTCCGCTGGCCTCACTCGGCCAGCTGCCTTTTAGCAGAGAGGCAGCAGATACCATAGAACTGCCCTCCTTCAGTTCATTAGTCTTTGGAGTTGGGGTGTGTGTATCTGAATGTCTAACAGAGAAAAGGGAAAACCCAAACAAGGAAGAGGGGAAGACAGAAGGAAGAGCGTGATAAGATGATGCGAGTCATTAAAATCATCGGGTCCTAACCTCCTTCTATTACAATGGAAGACTGAGGCTCAGACTGCCTATCTCACTGCACCCAGTGGTGTGGCTCAGTGGGGCAGTTCTGCCTCCCGGTCCAGGGACCTAAGCGCTTCCCACCCAGAGGGGTCTTGTAGAGCAGCTAGTTGATGTCCGTTGTGCATTTTGAAAATGCAAAGGGAAATATATTACAATGCATCCAAGCAATGGAGTGAATACAACGTAATTGCTAAAAACAACGTTTTGGAGGTAAATGCCCTGGAAAGTGTTTCAAGATACATTGCTAATGGAGAAAACAGGTTACAGAACAATACTTAGAATATGATCCTATTTATGTTAAATAATTAGATATATGTGTATATGGGCAACATATTTAGGAAAAGGCTTGAAGGAAAAACTCATCAAGTGGATGATAATGGTACCTCTGAGAAGGGGAGGCTGGGGTGCAGGAAGGGTGATTTTTCACACTGTGCTTGATTATGTCTGTGTTAGTTGAACGTTTCAATGAAATAGTATTCACCTTATCACTTATGTGATAAATATTTTAAAGGCAGAGACCGTCAGAAAAATGGCACATATTGGGGATTTTGAATCCTCATAGTGCTATATTGAATATTGGATCGCAGGTATCCACTGCCTTTTTTACTTTTTATGTCCCGAAACTGCTTGGATTCAACTTGTTCTAGAGAGGAGGGGAAAGAACCAATTACTACCTGGACTTCTCTGTGAGGAACTGCTCCAGTCACCACTTTCCCAGCCTCTGTGAAATACTAGGTAACATTTAGAGACCACTTACTATGGGCCAGGCAACTTTCTAAGTGCTTTACGTATGTGACCTTATTAGCCCACCACCACCCTATGAAGTAGGTACTATTTTTATTCCCGATTTACAGATGGGGAAACTGAGGCACAGAGAAGTTAAGTGAATCATGAGAGTATCATGTATATTATAGAATTATATATGCTATATACCTCAACTTAACACCAGGCTCTTTACCCAGTAGGATTAAAGACTTAGCTAAAACTAATAACTTGCTTGTATTAAGAACTGACACCCAAGGGTGCTTTCACTCACTTCACCTTGTTTACTCCACTCAGTGACCCCATTTGACAAACGAGGAGGTAACTGAGGCTCAACAGAGGGAGGTGTGTTAGTTTCTGCTTTATAACAAAGTGAATCAGTTATACATATACATATGTTCCCATATCTCTTCCCTCTTGCGTCTCCCTCCCTGCCTGATGTTCACAACTGAGCTGAGATTAGAGTCCAGTCCTCCAGTTGCTCAATCGATGGGATTGCTCCCCTAGTCACTTATACTTTGATACTCAGGTACCTGCAGGAAGATCTCCTTAATACCACTCAGTGTTTGTATGGTGACTTACAGTTTACAAAGCACCCATGTTATTGCCTCGTTGGAGCTCTGTGACAAGCCCTCTGAGGAGAAGCAAGTGTTTGCCTCCATTTCCCTGGAACAAGATGGTCTAGAAGTTTAAACACTTGCCTAAGGGCACTTAGCTAGAAAGTGTTAGGACACAGGATGTTAATGGTGGCCTTTTGATTTCAAGTCCAGGAATTTTCTGAGGTTTAATAACACATTCTCCAGGACAGAAAGAAAGGAGGCATTCATTCGTTCCTTCTCTCACTGTTCAACTTTTCAACCTCAAGCAGTTCTAGAATCCTGCTTAATAGCTACCAGGAAAGACACCCCACCTCCTCCATTCCCATCCCCAACAAACCCCTATCTTGGTGTAGGTAATGCAAACCCAGTCGAGAAACATGGCAGCTGGAGAAGAGGAGCTCAGTGCTAAGTGTTTTCCAGCATATTATCTCATTTAATTAAGCCTTCCCACAACCTGTGCATAGTTAGCATTGTACTCACTTTACAAAGACAAATCCAGAAAGTTTATGTAACTTGCTTAAACTCACAACCAGTAAATGGCAAAGCCAAGATTAACATAGGTCTGTTTGACTCCAAAACTGTACTCAGAGCCTCAATGCTTAACAGTCTCTTCTAAAAAAAGAGTTTTCTTCTTGTCCTAGTCTAACCTTGACAGCTGGGTATTGGGGCCTCTGGGGCATAGCGGTGCCAGCCAGTTGTAGCCTCGGTACCTAGGGTAGGGCCAGCAGACAGTCACTTTGACGGGGTCTGTGCAAACCCACTTTTATACTGGCTCCTTTCTTCCCAACACTTTCCTCCAAGGGCCCGGTTTAGGTTGTATAAATTCCTCTTCTACACCACTCTTCACTCTCTCTAGACACAGGCAACTCAGGTCTTCATGCAGAAGATTGGGCTAAAGGCAAGGTATCAATGATGCAGAGTTCCTCCTACAGCCCATGGGGAAACCCAGCACAGGGGACCACTCATGGAAGGGAACCACTGCAACTTGGAGTGAAACCCTTCAGAACCTACACTTTCCCTAAAGTGTTGACTAGGAAAAATGGTTAAATAGCTGATGGAGATATTTGATAATATTACTCTGATTTTTCGAAAGCCTGTTTTCCTTTCCCAAATGTCTGGAAGTTCACAACAAGAGCTGGGCACCTTCATACCACCTGCACACACACACTCAAATACACATAGACACTAACAGGTTTATCTCTTCTTTATAGATCTTTGGATTCTGCAGAGCAGATTTGTCCTATGATGTAGACGACTCTGACTTGGAAACCCCAAAAGACATTGTCATAAACTATGACGTTTTCAATCTTAAGGTGGGTTGCTTAAGTAGCCTTTGTCATGAGCAGTGCCAAACTAAGTGATATTTTCACAGATATAGTGTATTTTGTTCTTATGGCTGTTGGTGTGTATTCTGTGTGTGTGTGTGAGAGAGGGAGAGACAGAGACAGAGACAGAGAGAGAGAGAATAGGTAGAGGGAAAGAGAGAGATGATGGATGAGAGATGGGGGGAGGAGAAATACAGAGAGAATAGGCCCCTGGGAAACTACAATTGCTGATATGACGCAAAAAGCATGAATTTTTTCCCAAGAATTGAGGGTAAGATTTGCCAGAAAAGTAAAATCATGATCAATTCAATCAACCTCTAATGAATTTGAAAGTGGCCCTTGTAGTCAGGATTCCAGTGCTGACACTTAATAATTCCTAGCTTTTACTATTAAGCATAGAACCTATGAATTAACCTAAAATTTACTATATAAAGGTATATGAAATAAGATTCAAAACAATATTTTACATATGTCCCAGAAAGTTTTGTTCTATACCAAGATATTCTTCACAGTATTTTTTACATCAGCAAAAAAAACCCACAAAAAAACAAAAAAAACCTGAGTATAATCCAAATGTCCGTGTACCAACCCTCACCCCCAAAATGGAGGGGGCAGGCTTGTCACCATGAACATGGCTCCACAAGGGCAAAGAGGTAAGTGCTCATCCTTTAGGAGTAGGAGATGTTTGTACCATAAAGCCTCAACTCTTGAGAATATAAATTACAAAGCACTAGTTTCCCAAAGGTTGATCTATAGATGAGTATCATTTTATAATATAATTTCACCATATTATGTTGAAATGAGAAGAATAATAATAAGGAAAGTTTTCATAATACAACATTTATTCCATCTAAAGGAGTATCCTTTACTCTGAGATTAACTTTCTGACTCGTGTTATCAAAGTATTATTCCTATTGTGAAATAATAATGGTGGTAGATGATAGTTTTGTTCATATTTTAAATGCCAAGTTGGCTAGATAAGAATTCGAGGAACCATTTTTTGGGGTCTCCTATTTTTAAAATTAGTTGTGAAATCCAAAAGTCTGGAAACCACTGGTGTAAATTAAATTAAACATCTAACTTCTTTTGTGTTACAGGATGATATTCGCTCTTCTGTGTCCTTCACCAGGAACATACAAACATCAGTGGTGTGAAGCATCGTTTGGGCCGTGCGCTCCACTCTGGTGAGCATTCTCCTGCCAGCAGGACTCCATTTAAGCCCAATGGATCTAGAGATCACCATAATCCCCACGAGTCACATAACTTTAGATGCCCACCTCCTCTAGAAGACAAAAATTACTCAGACAGTCCACCATTTTGAGTAGGAGTTCCTCTACCATTGCCCCCTCCAGGGTCAAGATGCCATCACCCTCATTTTGACACCAGTGGGACCCATGGGCCCCCTCATAATCATAGTTCAGGTGAGCGCTATCCACGCACACATCGTCCTCACAGTCACCATCCCCATGGACACCAACCCCATGGCCATGATTTCTATGACCATGGACCCTGTGACCCACCACCCCATAGCCAAGGTCCCCAAGACCACCATCGCCAAGGCCATGGCCCACCACCTAGGCACTCAGAAGAAAGAGGTCCAGGTAAAGGACCTTCCATTGGAGACAAATTGAATATGTTCACTGACTCCCTCCACTAAAGAAAGGAGAAGTTCTCCCTCTTCCCGAAGCCAATTTTCCCAGCTTCTCATTGCCAAACCACAATAATCCCCTACAGCCAGAGATTCAGGCCTTCCCCCAATCAGCCTCTGAATCATGTCCAGGAG
Organism: Neophocaena asiaeorientalis asiaeorientalis; assembly: GCF_003031525.2. Classification (NCBI taxonomy): domain Eukaryota; kingdom Metazoa; phylum Chordata; class Mammalia; order Artiodactyla; family Phocoenidae; genus Neophocaena; species Neophocaena asiaeorientalis. Next base: position 5,554,123 of record NW_020172364.1, read on the forward strand.
AATTCAAGAATGAGTTTCTACAAATCTCAAAGTTTTTTTGCATATACAGTTCTAAAATAAAATCTGACTTCCAAACTTCCCTGGTGGCACAGTGGTTAAGAATCTACCTGCCAATGCAGGGGACATGGGTTCGATCCCTGGTCCGGGAAGATCCCACATGCCATGGAGCAACTAAGCCTGTGTACCACAACTACTTAGCGCGCAGGCCACAACTACTGAAGCCCACGTGCCTAGAGGCTGTGCTCCACAACAAGAGAAGCCACCACAATGAGAAGCCCCTGCTTGCCTCAACTAGAGAAAGCCCGCATGCAGCAACGAAGACCCGACGCAGCCAAAAATAAATTTTAAAAAAAGTAATAATAAAAAAATAAGTAAAATCTGATTTCCTTGTTGGGAAAAATGAATCATGTCCTAGATTAGAAACATAAATAAAATGTGACCAGTATTAAATGCAAAAAGACAAGTTATTTTAACCTTATATTCATACTTAGCATAGGGCAAAATGTGAGTGGGGGTGGAAATGGCATGAGAAGAGGGAGGCAACTGGAAAGGAGAGGAAAGATCTCAGCACTACAGATTAGAAGTCAAGTCCATCACTGGCTATTACATCACTTGAGGCAAATCTCTGATCCTCAGAATTTCTTTCTTCCTGAACTTAACTCCTTTAATTCTAGGTCTTTCCTCTATTAGTACTTATGCTGAGGCTGGGCCTACCAAGAAGGAATGTATTCTCACTTAAAGCATTATTCTTATAAAAGGGACCCAAACTCTCTTCCACTTGTTTTTTCCAGCCCATTTGTTTTTTTGGAACAAATTAATTTCGATTTCAGGTTGATGTCCTAACTGAGCTAATGGGATATTTAACCTCAGTCCTTCTTGGAGTTCCTGCTACTTCCCACATGAAGTGGTGCCAGAGTTTTACTCTCATAGTGCCAAAGTGTTTGCGTGGTGGGCATGAGAAGGAGGTCTGATTCTTTTTTTTTTTTTTTTTGCGGTACGCGGGCCTCTCACTGTTGTGGCCTCTCCCGCTGCGGAGCACAGGCTCCGGACGCGCAGGCTCAGCGGCCATGGCTCACGGGCCCAGCCGCTCCACGGCATGTGGGATCTTCCCGGACCGGGGCACGAACCCATGTCCCCTGCATCGGCAGGCGGACTCTCAACCACTGCGCCACCAGGGAAGCCCGGAGGTCTGATTCTTCATCACTAATCCACCAGGTGCCCCGGCTGAGGGATGCTTAATACCCTGTTCACATCTCTCTTTAGGTCTCGTTTATCTGCTTCTTCTGTACCAAACTGGGATATAGGAGTCTCCGTAAGATGCTAATGGACATGACTGCTAAGAGACACCATATTGCTGGTCTCTCCCTGAGATCTTGCTGCCTCCAAGCTACAGCCCCAGAAAGCAGGACAGAGGTGTCCTCTGCTTCACAAGTCCTCTGTTCTTCTCTTCTCTTCTCCCCAGGCTAGGGACACTCTAGTCTCAGATAACTTCTCTTTATTCGTTTTTGCTCAAAAGACTCCTTTCTCACACTTGAATCCTCTTTCTTTCTCCTTCTTCCCAAATCAAGTCTCAAGCATGGACACAGGCTACTAAGACTTTAGATTCTCTCTACCTGACTTAGTGAAGCAGTTTCAGGTGTGTGGTGTTGGCAGAAGGTAGATTCTAACAGCAGGGCTGCGGGGTGGGGTAGGAAAAAAAGCTAAGGGTGAAAGCAACTGAGTTCTTAGACTGGGAAGAAGGAGAAATGCGCAAAGATGGAGAAGCTGAAGCTGGGAGAGTGAGGGGATGGCTGAAGGTGCACGGTCCACGAGTTGGAAAGGAATACACAGCCGATCACGGTGGTGTTTCAAGTGAAAACTCAAAAACAGTGTTTTTGAACCTAAGTTTGTGTGCCTGACACACTGTGAAGCCAAAAAAAAATGTCAGAGTTTGGATCAGAGAAAGGTTTATTAGTTGAGGAGGTGCCAGCGTGGAAGATGGGACTTTTCTCAAATTTATCTTCCTGGCTGGCCGGGGGAAAAGGTTCTGAAAGGCAAAAAAGTAAAGGGGAGGGGATCTTTGTGATTTTCGCTTCCTGATAAGACCTCAGTTGCAGACATCCTGGCGCCATCTTGTGACTCGATGTGTTCTTGGTGATTGTGATTGATCTATGTGTTCCTGCAAAGCAAATTAGTCAATGGTGGTCTTGTGATCCCTTAACTTCTTTCTAGGAGACAGCAACAGCGATGGTTGAGGCATTTTATTATTTCTTAGAGCCTTCGTGATGGTTCAGGAGTTTCAATTCTTAATTGACCCTCCCAGGGTCATCAATTTTAAGCCCGCTTGGAGCCAGCTGGTTAAAGCCACAGGACAGTTTGGGGTCATAAATCAAGGCATTAGTTTAAACTAACAGTCATGGATAAGATTATGTTGGACTTGATTTTTCTTCCTCTGCATTTCCTCACTTCCCTAGTTAGTAACTGTTTGAATCTGTCTTTGGAACTCAGGGAAGGTCTAGGAGACTAAAACCTTTTTACAAACAAGAGGCAGGCAGAGGACATGCGGTGGGGGTCTGGTTCTGGGAAGGCCCCAAAGGGTCCTGTTCAGTTACAACTGGACTTGGCAGTGTATACAGGTGTATAACTGATAGGAAAGAGTGACTTTGAAGGACACTGATCTGAGTTCTAATCCCAGTCCCACAATTTACTAATTATATCAAACATTAAAAAAGCATTCGTATACTTTTTAGCTATCATATGACAACAACAACAAAAATCTAGAAAAGGAGCAATCAGTGGTATATTGTCTAAACCTCTAGAACAATGTAAGATCCCTAAAGTAAGTAGGAATCCTTTCTTACCCCATTATTCACCTGTAGCAAGTAATTGCATATTATGAATGCATTTAATTGAAATAAATTGAGAGCATTCAATCCTCTGTTTTCCAGGAAATAATTTTAATAACTCAAGCAATATTTGTGAAAGGACTTAATAAAAATTTTAAAACACTGCTCAAATGCTTCTGTGGGTTATTAAGCTATGTTTTTTTGGTCTTCCTGGATTTCACCCTTTTCCACTCCCTGTGTCCGTGCCTTCATGGAGGAATGTGATTCTGCAGGGCTGGCGTTCCGCAGGTGCCACCCTAGTTGTCTATGGCTGGTGACTCTTCTGACTGGTTGTTGTATCTGGTCTGATTGGTCAGTGCTTTCGTCATATTAGTTATTGAATACTTAGAGTATCAACACTGTGGCTCCAGGAAATGAAGTCTAGCTGTATTCCAAGGAGGAAAGAAAAATGGGTTGCCACCATTACTATTTTTTAAAGAAAGATGAGGCCCAAAGACGTTTAATTCCTTTCTTAGGATCTTACAGTCAGTAAATTGTGGGTCTGGGATTACAACCCAGATCAGCCTCCTCCAAAGTCACATTCTTTGCTACTTATTATATTTCCTGTATACACTGCCAAGTCCTGTGTTTTTAAATTTTTTGTCAGTTTTATTGAGAAATAATTGACATACATCACTGTGTAAGTTTGTGTTCTGCATGATGCTTTGATATATATGATTGTGAAATGATCACGGTAGGTTTAGTTAACGTCCATCATCTCATATAGATACAATTAATAAAAAAAGAAAAAAATTCTTCTTAGGACGAGAACCCTTAGGATCTACTCTTGACAACTTTCCTATATATCACACAGGAGTGTCAACTATATAGTCACCACGATGTGCATTATAGCCCTAGTGCTTATTCATCTCATAACTGAAAGTTTGTGTCTGTTGAGCACCTTCCTCCAAGTCCGGTTTTTGAGTCTTCACTTGAGACATCACCATGATCAGCCTTGTATTCCTTTCCGAGTCCTCCTGGACCGTGCACCTTCAGCCACTCACTCTCCCAGCTTCAGCTCACTCTCCCAGCTTCAGCATCTCCATCTTTGCACATCTCTCCTTCTTCCCAGCCTAAGAACTTACCTAAGTCTCTTTCACCTCTAGCTTTTTTTTTTTTCCTACACCACCCCCGACCCCGCCTCAATACACACACATACTGGAATCTACCTTCTGCTATCACCATGCACATGAAACCACTTCAGTAAATCAGGGATTCTTAACCATCCCACTCTAAGTGTGTTTATAATTTATAAGAACTAATTACCAGGCCCTGTACATATCTTAATTCATTCACTCCTCAAAAACAAAACAAAAACAAAAAAAACTCCATGAAGATACTATTCTACATTTAACAGAGGAGGAAACTGAAGCTCAGAAAGGTTATATGACCCTGGCTTGCTCAGGAACACAGAGCAATTAAGGAGCAGAGCTAGATTGGAATCAAGGTTGGATTACTGTCAAGTGAAATGTTCCTGCCACTCCACTACAAGGCTGCCATTCAGCCCACATTGACCCCTCTTTTCCAAGGGCTCTCAGGGAGACCGAATTGCCAAGCTAGAGACCCTATCAACAACAAAGAAGTCAAACACCTTTTTTGTGAGGGAGGGGACAAGACTTGAGGGCAAACTTCTGCTAGGGGCTAGCCCTTGACTTAGACCACCTCTCCCCGAATAGTCCATCTTTCTCAGACAGGTGGCGGAGGCTTGGTAGTGAAAGACACCAAGCCAGAAGCAAGGCCTGGGGATGCAGGGCTTCACCCAACCCATCTCTTCTTATGCTTCTCCTCTCTCTCCTCCACCCTGGGGAGCATTTTCCTTTCTAGAACTAATGCAAGTGAGTGGAGAGAGGCTGGGTTGAACACAGACCAGAAAGGATGTCCATATTTTATTTTTAGTTGCACCAATATCCTGGTGTAGGACCCCCAGCACTTACTACATCACTGTGCATGGGCTCCCCAGGCACACAATATGATTGCTGGCAGCTTGCTTCTCTGCAGCTAGAGAAGTTAACATGCAGAGCAATTTTATTGAAAGGTGTCTGCACATTGTATCTACAGTTGCATTGTTGTCCTGTGCAGTGACCTTCATAAATGGCTTTGGGAAAGTCACAAGGGAATAACAGAGGTAGTTGGTGTTTTTTTCTCTTCCTTTATTAGAGTCTGCTTTGATTTGCTAGACAAAGTTGTGCAATCACCAGGAAATGTGTTCTGTGCTCCCACATGCTCCCCAAATGCAAACAAGCAGGTCAACAACCCCAGTGTTGTAATGTTTCAGCCTGAAATCTGCTTGGATTACCCAGCAGGGCCATTTGTCCTTTTGGAATAAGCAAATAGTGCATGGCAGCAGGAATTAGCCAGGCCCCCAGAGCACTGAGGCAGCAGCGAGAGGAGAGCCCCAAGGAGACAGAGGCTGAAGATAGTTAAAATCAGCATCTTAATTGGCTCCCAATTCTTGGTGAAACTCCCAGAGGGAGACTTTAATCATGAAATTAATCACCATCCTTTTTCTGTGCTCCAGGCTGCTACCAAGTTTAACCCAGGAGTCCTCACAAGAAATCGACTGCAACGACCAGGATGTATTTCAAGCTGTGGACACTGCTCTGAAGAAATATAACAGTGGAAACAAAAATGGCAACCAATTTGTATTGTACCGCATAACTGAGGTCATCAAGACGGTGAGTGAGCTGTGTTTAACCTTGAGGTCATTGGGGATTTGTGCTGTCACTTGGAGCCCAGGTCTCACGCCACACACGCACCCCAATCACCGAAGAACTGATAATCGAAGGGAAGCTTACAGCTCTTAGAAAAGACCAACACCATTCTCTGGCCTGGGGGTGAAGGGAAAGGTATGACTCCTCCTGGGTGATCACAGCAGCATATCCTAGGGTGAAATGAAACAAAGGTAGATGGAGAAATTTTAAAGGGACTGTGCAGAGTGAGAGAATCCAGGAACTCGGTCAGGCTGCAGGAGGAGGATTTACTGGGTGACCAGTCCTAGACAAAAATATGAAGACCTCCAGACCTCAGGTGGGAAATGGGTTCTTAAAGGGGTATGTCTAACAAGTATGATATGATCTCACTTATGTGTGGAGTCTAAAAGTTCAAACTCACAGACACAGAAAGTAGAATGGCAATTGCCAGGGACTGGGAGGTGGGGGAAATGGGGAGACGCTGGTCAAAGGATGCAAACTTTCAGTTATACGATGAATAGGTCCTGGGGGATCTAATGTAGAGTGTGGTGATTATAGCTAATAATACTTTATTGTACACTTGAAATTTGTTGAAAGCCTAGATCTTAAGTATTCTCACCACAAAAATATAAGTATGTGAGGTGATGGGTGTGTTAATTAGCTTGCTTGTGGTAATCATTGCACAATATACATGTGTTTCAGTTCATCAGATTGTACCCCTTAAATATATACAATTTTTATTTGTCAAGTATACCTCAATTAAGCTAGGGGAAAGGGCAGGTTTGTCTAAGAGGAGTCAGAAATGAGACTAAGTTGGTTCAACTGCATTGGACAAAATACCTACCATAAAGTCCATATGGCTGAATGCATCAAGGTAACAGCCATGTTCTACTTGATTTTTAGCACTTTTTTAAAATCCATGATCGATGCACTCAGGATGGAGACAAACCCTAACAGCGTATGTGACTTCAAGAATTACAAATCTTTTCAATAGTTTGTTTAAGTGAATTTCACTACAAAACATTGTGTTTCTGTGATAGTTAAGCAACTGATTACTTTGGTGGAAAAAAACCCCCAGGTATTTGATATGATAAGGAAAAAGCCCAGTAGATATGTTTTTGTTTGTTTGTCTTCTGAAAGTCCGGCCTTTCTGTTTCACAAATCTGTGTAGTCCTGTGAGTCCTAGTGTTCTCTAGTATGGTTGTAGTCTTTATTGGCAGACATCCATGGCAAATGTGGTTTTTTATTCTAAAATGTCCATAGAATCACTCTTTATCTCTACCTTGCTGTGTGGGGACTGCCTGTACCATGACCACTTAGATTTTATTAAAATCTGAGACCTAGAAGGAACTAAAAGAGTCTATCTTGTCGGACTCCATCATCTCCCAAATGCAAACACTGTGGAGAGAGCACTGCCTGGTGAGTCAGGAGACCTGCCATCCGGAGCTGGCTCTGCCTTTCCAAGGTGGGGAGGCTGCCTAAGGCATACGCCATCTACCTGGGGCCTCCTTTCTCTCATGTGCAAACTGAGAAGATGGACAACATCCCCTCTGAAGTCCCTTGCTGTTCTGACACACCAGGACGTTGCATCTGAAGGTTCATCTAAATCAGCACCTTTATACTTTAAAAGTTTAATTTGTTATTTCACATCATGCTATACTAAATAGAAAACAAAACAATGCCAATAAAAATACTAAAATTACCCATAATTATTCCCACTATCCAGATAACTGTTACTTTTTTTTTTTAATGAAAAAAAGGTTTCTGGTTTGTTTTCTAACTGTAAAAATAATATGTTTGTTCAAAAAAATAGACAATTCAGGAATGTTTGTTGAAAGAAGAAAGTGAAAGAGAACCGTACTCCCGCCACTGAAAGACACACATTTTAACAGCTTTGCTGCGTACTTTTCCAGACTTAAAAAAAAATTTTATATATATTTACATATAAATTGGTTTCTACAAAAATGGGCTAAAACTATGGATCTACTTTGAAATTTAAATATATATATATAATTTGTAAATAGTATATTATGAACATTCCTCCAAGTAAATATTTATAAACTTTCAATATTTTTAATAAATGTTTTTGCCTTCATTGAATCAAATCAAGATCAAATATAACTGCACCAGATCCCACTCAAATGATTTGCCATTGGGTCAGTTAGATGAACCGTACGTGTATCTTTGGTTGCTGTTTTTCAGGATGATCCTGACACGTTTTATTCCTTCAAGTACCAAGTCAAGGAGGGCAACTGTCCTGTTCAAAGTGACAAAACCTGGCAGGATTGTGACTACAATGACTCTGCACAAGCTGTGAGTGTGTTGACAGTTTCTGAGCCTCCAGTTTTCTCGGCCAAGTTTACCAAGGGCTGTCTTAACCTAACGCCTACCCTGCCCTGGCACAGCACAGCTTCTTGCTGGGCTGTAATTGAGGGAGAAGCAAGCCACTCTCCTCCCAGTCCAGGGAGCCACGTCTTCAATGTCAAAACCCTGGCTTCCTGTATGCAGTTTGAACACTGAAATTGAAAGGTAAATCAAGAGGACAGTTTAGCAAGCTGGTTCTCAGGCACTGTGTGCATCTTGATGAAATAGAAATATCTCTGGGGCTCAAAACAAAGATTCAGGGCTTCCCTGGTGGCGCAGTGGTTGAGAGTCCGCCTGCCGATGCAGGGTTCACGGGTTCGTGCCCCGGTCCGCGAAGATCCCACATGCCGTGGAGTGGCTGGGCCCGTGAGCCATGGCCGCTGAGCCTGTGCGTCCGGAGCCTCTCCTCCGCAACGGGAGAGGCCACAACAGTAAGAGGCCCATGTACCGCAAAAAAAAAAAAAAAAACAACACAAAGGTTCATACTCTAAAACCTCGCCATTTAAACTGCCTTTCCTCCAATATTTCACGAATATCAGTGGCTTGTATAAAATAATGATTAGGCTGCAAAACATTCATTCTTGTGTCTCAAAACTCTGCTAGAAAACATAAAAAATCTTGACAAGGTTGTTTGTTTGTTTTGCGGTACGCGGGCCTCTCCCGTTGCGCAGCACAGGCTCCGGACGCGCAGGCTCAGCGGCCATGGCTCACGGGCCCAGCCGCTCCGCAGAATGTGGGATCTTCCTTTACCGCAGCACGAACCCCCGTCCCCTGCACTGGCAGGCGGACTCTCAACCACTGTGCCACCAGGGAAGCCCTTGACAAGGCTTTACAAAGGAAAGCCATATTTAGTAATAGTACTAGGTGGCTTTCATCTGAAAGATTAAATCTTTTAATCCTTTTTTCTTTTTCTTCTTAGGCTACAGGGGAATGCACAGCGACGGTGGCAAAGAGGGGGAATATGAAGTTCTCCGTGGCTACCCAGACCTGCCAGATTACTCCAGGTAGCTGCTGTGCCTGGTGGTGCTGCCCTGGGGAAAAATGAACCTCTTCTGTGTGGCACCAAAGACCCCTCTTTCCCGGAGGGCAGCAGTGGCAATACCGCTTGCAGCCTTGCGGGGGCGCTGGAGGGGGTGGAGCGGCAGAGTCCTGAGGTGGGGCCGGGCTCACACCCCTCAGCGCTATCCTGATTCTCTTCCTCAAGAGCAGCATTGTATTAGGTGTGTGCAAAAGGATGAGAAGACACAGAACTGGCTTCAACTGTAGGCAGCGTCCTAAAGAGTAGCACAGGCTTTGAGGTCAGATCTGGCCTGGAATCTTTCAAAGCTCTCACCTTCTTGGCTTTCCTTTTCCTTACCTATAAGAGGAGATCACAGTAATTTCCACTTTGCACAATTGTTTAGAATGAAACTAGATGATACACCTGAAGATGTAATCATAATAATGTATTAATGATAATCAAGGAAAAGGTAATAGTAGCTAACATTTATTGAGCCCTTATTACTAGCCACAGTTCTAATCACTTCATGTGTATTAACATATCTATTCCTCAGAACAACTCTATGAGGCAAATGTTAATATCCCCAGTTCACAGATGAGGAAACAGGCCCACAGCAGTCAAATATCTTGCCCAAGACCCCACAGCTAGCAGTTAGCAGAGTTGGTGGAATAGACCCTCCATGAATGATATTCCTTTAGAATCTAAGTATGGAGAAACTTATCAACAGATGACCACTGTTAGCTCCTTCCCTCTTGTGGCAGAGGTGCCACATACAGAAGGATGGGCACGTCTAGGTGAAGTCAGTCACAAAAGCCATCCTGGAACTGGCCTTCTGCAAGATAGCGTTTTTGTACCTAAGCTCCAGAACAGCATCCTCAGCCATGCTATTGAAGCCCACTGTAGTAGTGGTCCTTCTATTCCAGCCTTAATCCCCTATATGGTACCCACAAAAACTATATCCCTTGAGTTTCCGTTCCTGCAAGAAGTTGCATTCAAAGAAAAATAGTCCAAAACAGAAATCACAAGTAATTAAAATCTTTTGATAGGGGTAGCTTTTTATTATTTGGTTTAAGAGCTCTATCTCGTAAGCACATTTTAACATTATCCAGAGCAGAGCACGTTATGTACCATGAGAGAAAAAACTCTTTGCCACACCTTCAGAAATTAGTGCTAGGTCCACAATCTCTTATCTGAAAACTTTTTGGCCAGATATGTTTCAGAATTCAAAATTTGAAACATTTTAATTTAAAAATCTCTCTGGAAACGTTGAGGCAGGGTGGAAAATCATTGTCACCCAGAAAAACTGAGTTTACATCTTTCCCTGCTCATCTCACCCTCAAAGGCTGCTCCATTGCTTCCCCTACACCAGTGGGAGCTGCCCTTGAGGTCAGGCAAACCAGCCTCTGGGCTTTTCTCCATCTCTCCCTTTCACCTCCTGTGTTCATCGTTTTTTGTTTTGTTTTCCCATCAGTAATTCTCTCATCTTTCCCATGTCATCATCCCCTCTAGTTTTTTTTTTTTTTTTTAACAGAAACCATCTTAGAAAGAATTTTATTCAAAGGGTCTGTATATTTTTCTCAGAAAAAATGTAAATATTATTTCAACAGTATTTATTTATTTATTTCCCTCTAGTTTTTTAACTTTGCCCATTACCCTGATTCAACCTAACTTCTACAAGGAAAGGAGGGGGGAAAGCTATGAATATTCACACAATATGCCATTTCCTGACACAAACTTATGGAGAGAATGCCGAGAAACAGTTGCAAGGGGGGTTGCGTTGAACTGCTGACTGGGGGATCTTACATCCTCGGGCTGTGAGAGCCCCGGGGCCAAGGGGCGCAGGACTCCTTCATTTCTTCCCCTTTTTGCCACATATACTGCTACTGACCAGGGAGTCAGGGCTGTGTGTCATGAACAGTGGTGATTTAACACAGACTCTCTCCTTTTTTTTTTTTTTTTTTTTTTTTTT
>NW_020172364.1:5566051-5583124 GCF_003031525.2 Neophocaena asiaeorientalis asiaeorientalis
CAGGGCACGAACCCTTGTCCCCTGCATCGGCAGGCGGACTCTCAACCACTGCGCCACCAGGGAAGCCCCAGACTCTCTCCTTTTTAAAATATTTTACATCATTTTATTAAAACCCATTCGGCGGCTCCCCATTCTTACAGGGGACCATTCTCAATTCACCTCAGAGGGTCTAGGAATGCCCAGAAGTGGAGAAGGTTGTGAGTATGTGCATCTTCCAGGAGAGGGCGCCATAGCTTACATTAGGGTCATCAAGGGAGCCTATGACCCAGGAAAATAGTTAAGAATCCCTGCCTACAGAGCACAGCCCAGACTCCACAGCGGAGGCCTCTCTTCAGACTGCTCACACTTCAAACCACCCCTCCCTGCCTCCTGCTATAAGCTCTGGTTAAGATGTGTGTACAACACGGTCCCTGCCTCATCCTTCTTCCTCAGGAGCCGTCCCTCCCTTCTCCTCAGGCCTCACACCTTGTTCTGAGAGGTTGACCTTGACTGCTCTTCACCCTTCTTAGCTCAGCCTGTTCTCCTCAGGAAAGGCTTCCCTGGGCTCACTCTGGGCTCCTGCCTTTCCAATTTCTTGCTGAATTATATTGAAATCATCCATCTCCAGTTCAGTCTCTCCCCCTTGACTTTCCCCGACTCCTTCATGGCAGTGGCCATTACTAACGAATTAATGCATCCACGCAGCCATGCTCAACACAGGGCATGTTATAGCAGGTGCGAAATACATGTTTGTTGGATTGACCTGATAGAAAATATATTACATCCTGCTCCCACCTTCAAGGAGCTTTGGTTAACACTGAAAAAGAAATAAAAATGCATCTGTCATGTTTTAATTTTATGAGGATAAATTCGTGTATCACTTCCGTAATTTAAAATGACTTTAAAATAATTATGCACAATAGGATGCATATAAGATGCCCCTAAGTGGATGATAGGTCTTCCCTATCTTCAGTCTTGTGTTCTCTTTTTCCAGTGCATACTAGGACTTACTGGAAAGGTTGCTTATCAGGGCCTTCCAAATTATCTGACTTATTTAGGGCAATGTATGTGAATGCAGGTTTTGCTTGTTAACGCTGCCCTTTTGCTTGCTGTTTGTCAAGCCGAGGGCCCCATGGTGACAGCCCAGTACGACTGCCTTGGCTGCCTGCACCCCATATCAACCGAAAGCCCCGACTTGGAACCTGTACTGAGACATGCCATTCAACACTTTAACAACAACACTGATCACTCCCACCTCTTTGATCTTAAAGAAATAAAAAGGGCCCAGAGACAGGTTTGTTCTTTAATTTTTCCCATGTCATAGTATTGTTAGAATGTGTTAGATCTTTATGGTTTAGGGTTTCATTGCCTAAAATAAACCTTTGGCTGAGGAAGACATATGATTCCACAGGTGGTGGTGAGGAACTCTTTCACGTTCTCATACGACTAGCTCAGGAGGCAAAGGCTTCCTCTTCAGGCACAATGATTTGGGTACTGCAGTATGTAAATGGGGAAAGGGAACCTAATCAGTCCCCCTTCCTGGGAGATTTGTTTTTAATGAATGGGTGGTCAGCATTGCATGTTCTCCTAGAGATGGTAAAATGGAAAAGTCATTCTGGCCTTAGGGTTTTAAGAAGACTCTCTCATCACCTAACTATTATGAGGCAAACATGGCCCCCCAATATTAAATTGTACCTAAAAAAGTTGGCAAAGCTTGCTGGGTACCCTCTAAATTATGGTTTCCATTTCAGCAGAGAAAAAAGCAAATACTTGTAAATCTGGTCTTTCTGTTGCCTCAGTTCATGAAGACTTTACTGACAGCTGACTGGGCCCCTTGGATTTCAGCCTCTAATTATGAGGGACCCACTTTGGTCAGTAGCATTTCCTGCTTTTAATTGACCTTCTGACTTGCCTTCATGCAAGATGCATGCTCTCCTCAGTTCTGTCCATATCCAGCTATCAGGGTGGAACCCACCCTAGATAAAGCAGGAGATATCTTACTGTCTGGCAGTCTGGGGACCTAAGGACCTACTGGTCAAGGCCATTCCAACTCCAAAGTTTTTTTTATCCATCTAGAAAAGCATTATTAATATTTTACAAAATTCAACAGATCATTTTTTCCCTGTTGCCTGGCAGAGGAAATATTGCTAGGTCTTTCTTAAGGAAATACAGTAACTCCATCTATAAATTGCTTTTCATTTTCAGATGTGTAGCTGTGTGTGTGTGTGTGTGTGTGTGTGTGTGTGTGTGTTGAAGGGTGTGAGAGTCATAATGTGCTCAATATTTATTCAGTACTGACTTTTGCCTAGTAATAATAATAGTTCGTATTTTTGAGCACTTATGAAATGTCAGGCAGTATTCTAAGCTCCTCCTAACATTGTGAATTATGTTTAAGCTGCCCTTTAAATATGCAATCCAAAATCGTTTCAGGTGGTGGCTGGATGGAACTACGAAATTACTTACTCAATTGTGCAGACTAATTGTTCCAAGGAGGATTTTCTATTCTTAACTCCAGACTGCAAGTTCCTTTCAAATGGTGTAAGTAGGCAAAAATCTAATCATAAAGTTCCTAGCCTTTTGTGTCCAGTATTTACAGGTGTGGGAACTCTTAGCTGTGGAGGAAGTCTCAGTCACTAAAATTTTTGATGACATATGCAGCTCACATTCACTTTCATTTGAGGCTCTACAGTTCACGTCATTGGTCAAGCTGCTTACCCAGCTGGTCAGAGTCTGTACATCTGGCAATAAGCACTTACAGATATAACCAGAGGCTAGGAATAGCCTGAGACAAAATGATGCCACGGTCAAGTTTGTCTTTTCATGTCTTCACACTTTCCTGTCTCCTTTCCTCCCCGTGTGCTCAATGTCCTTACAAGGCTCCCGAGCTCTACCCAGGACAATCCTTCACTTCCAACTTGTCTCTGCTTGTTCTTTCACCTTCCCTCCCCTACTTTTATCTTTAATAAGTACATCCTGCATCTCTCTCCCTTAGTGGCCCTTTCCAGGACGATATCTTATTACCTGAACCAAAATTATGTTAAAAGAGAGCATCTCAAGGTGGCAGGAGTTAGTGCAAGTTAAGATGATAAGGCATGATGACCTTCCCAGGGCTATTTGCATTTTAGCAGAAGGCTGTTCTTTAAGCAAGGGGTGGCTGCAAGTCCCTTCATCTAGTCCAGGGGTCTCCAACCCCCGGGCCATGGACCGGTACTGGTTTGATGCCTATTAGGAACCGGGCCACACAGCAGGAGGGGAGCTGCGGGCGAGTGAGCGAAGCTTCATCTGACACTCCCCACCGCTCCCCATGGCTCCCCACCGTTCCCCATGGCTCCCCACTGCTCCCCATGGCTCCCCATCGCTCCCCACAGCTCCCCACCACTCCCCATGGCTCCCCACCGCTCCCCACCACTCCCCATAGCTCCCATGGCTCCCCATCGCTCCCCATCACTCCCCACCGCTCCCCATAGCTCCCCATGGCTCCCCATGGCTCCCCATCGCTCCCCACAGCTCCCCACCACTCCCCATAGCTCCCCATGGCTCCGCATGGCTCCCCATCGCTCCCCATCACTCCCCATCGCTGCTCGCCACCACTCCCCATTGCTCCCCATCAGTCCCCATCGCTCGCGTTACTGCCTGAACCATCTCCCCCACCCCACCACTCCCTACCATCTGTGGAAAAATTGTCTTCCACGAAATCAGTCCCTAGTGCCAGAAAGGTTGAGGACCACTGACCTAGTCATTCTACTTCTCAATGTCCATTATATGGGAAGAAAATGAGAAATCCAGGCAGCAAGATGTTAATTTTGACTTTTTATTAAAAGGAAAATATTTAAAATAACATATTTTCAACATATGGAATGGTTAAGCAAATTACAGTATATCCATACAGTAGAATATGTGCAGCGATTAAAATTATGTTTGCAGAGATTTTAGTGACCTAGTAAAGTGGTTACAGTATGTTAAGTAAAAAACAAAAAAAAAAGCATGGTACAAAATTACACGTACAGATTTACTCAGGTACATAAAGTAGATGTAAACATAAAAAGTGATGAAAAGCAAATATGCCAAAATATAAAATATGGTTAACTTTTAGTTGGAACTATGGCTGTTTTTTCTGATTTTTCATATTTTTTGAAACTCTTCAATACTTCCCAATGTTTCTAATCAAGCATGTGTTTGTTTCATAAATGGGGGGGGGGAGTAAAAAGGACACTATTAAGAGAGTGAAAAGACAATCCACAGAATGGGAGAAAATATATGCAAATCATATATCTGAAAAGGGCTTAATATGTAGAATATATAAAAAACTTTCACAGTGCAACAACAAAATTTTTAAATGAGCAAACAACTTAGACATTTCTCTAAAGAAGTCATACGAATGGTCAAAAAGCTCGTGAAAAATACTCAACATCATTAGCCATCAGGGGGAATGTAAATATAGACCACAAATGAGATGCTACTTCACACCTAGAGGATGGCTGTAATTTTAAAAAATTGTAAAATACCAAGTATTGGGGAGAATGTGGAAAAATTGGAACTTTTGTACATTGCTGATGGAAATGTAAAATCATGCAGCCATTGTGGAGAACAGTATGGCAGTTCCTCAAAAAGTTAAATGTAGAATTACCATATGACCTAGCAATTATACTCCTAGATATATACCCCAAATAATTTAAAACAGGGACTCAAAAAGATACTTATATGCCAATATTCATTGCAGCATTATTCACAATAGCCAAAGGTGGAAAACAACCCAAATGTTCATCGATAGAGGAATGCATAAACACAATGTGACATGTATATAACACTTCTTTAGCCATAGAAAGGAATGGAATTCTGATATATGCTACAACATGTATGAACCTTGAAAATGTTAAGTGAAATAAGCCAGACACAAAAGGACAACCAGTATATGATTTCACTTATATGAATTATCCAACATACACAAATTCATAGAGACAAAAAGTAGGTTAGAGTTTACCAGGGGCTGGGAAGAGGGAGAACGGGGAGTTTTTGCTTAATAGTCGCAGAATTTGTGTTTGGGGTGATGAAAACTATTGGAAATAGATAGTAGAGATGGTTGCACAGCACTGTGAATGTAATAAATGGCCCTGAATTATACATTTAAAAATGGTTATGATGGCAAATTTTATATTATATATATTTTACCAGAATTTTAAAAAATAGTATAAAAGAGAAAGAGAAAGAGAGAGGAACCCTCTAAACACATAGGTTCTAGCCACTATTTAATTTTGTCAGGTTGAGTTGAGTCTGGCCTTTTAAGCATCTATTAACATCTTCTGTTTTTATGCTTAGCCATTTGAGGTTATATAGGCCTAAATGTTATCTAGGCCTATGTTATCTAGCTTTAATCTTGCTGCATCTGTTTATAAGTTAAGTTTTCTCTTTGCAACACAGAGTTGCAAAGGCTGGTTGGAGTCACAAAGCCAATCAGATTTGGTATAACTTTTCTGAGCCTTCACTTCCTCGTTTGTAAAATTGTGAAGAATAATAGCACCTATATCACAGAGTTGTTACAGTAATTAAAGGACATGAAATATAAATGAAATATTTTGCCCACAATTGGTAAGATGTAAGGCCTTGCTATTCAAAGTGTGGTCCATGGACCAGCAGCATTAGCATCACCAGGGAGCTTCTTAGCAAAGTAGAATCTCAACTCCACCCATAGCTACCGAGTCAGAATCTGCATGTTAACAAGGTTCTCAGGTGATTCCTCTGCACATTAAAGTTTGGAAAGCACTGATTTAAGGGTTTTCCTGCATAGTTCTCAGGGCATGTTGCACCTTGGAAGCACTAGCCTCGATTTAAAAAACACCTATTCCCAGATCACTCCCCCAGACATTCTGATTTTTTTTTTTTAGTTGGGACAACTTTTAGTTGTCCCAACTAAAAGTTGCAGCATCCAACAGTGTACATACTGAACATTTAAGTCTTTTTTTAAAACATCTTTATTGGAGTATAATTGCTTTACAATGGTGTGTTAGTTTCTGCTTTATAACAAAATGAATCAGTTATACATATACATATGTTCCCATATCTCTTCCCTCTTGCGGCTCCCTCCCTCCCACCCTCCCTATCCCACCCCTCTAGGTGGTCACAAAGCACCGAGCTGATCTCCCTGTGCTATACCCTTCCCTATGTCCTCAAGTCCATTCTCTAGTAGGTCAGCGTCTTTATTCCTGTATTGCCCCTAGGTTCTTCATGACCTTTTTTTCCCCTTAGATTCCATATATATGTGTTCGCATACGGTGTTTGTTTTTCTCTTTCTGACTTACTTCACTCTGTATGACAGACTCTAGGTCCATCCACCTCACTACAGATAACTCAATTTCATTTCTTTTTATGGCTGAGTAATATTCCATCGTATATATGTGCCACATCTTCTTTATCCATTCATCTGTCAGTGGACACTTATGTTGCTTCCATGTCCTGGCTATTGTAAATAGAGCTGCAGTGTGCATTATGGTTTTCTCAGGGTATATGCCCAGTTGTGGGATTGCGGGGTCATATGGTAGTTCTATTTTTAGTTTTTTAAGAAACCTCCATACTGTTCTCCATAGTGGCTGTATCAATTTACATTCCCACCAACAGTGTATGAAGGTTCCCTTTTCTCCACACCCTCTCCAGCATTTATTGTTTCTAGATTTTTTGATGATGGCCATTCTGACTGGTGTGAGATGATATCACATTGTAGTTTTGATTTGCATTTCTCTAATGATTAATGATGTTGAGTATTCTTTTGTGTGCTTGTTGGCAATCTGTATATCTTCTTTGGAGAAATGTCTGTTTAGGTCTTCTGCCCGTTTTTGGATTGGGTTGTTTGGTTTTTTTGATATTGAGCTGCATGAGCTGCTTGTAAATTTTAGAGATTAATCCTTTGTCATTTGCTTCATTTGCAAATATTTTCTCCCATTCTGAGGGTTGTTTTTTCATCTTGTTTATGGTTTCCTTTGCTGTGCAAAAGCTTTTAAGTTTCATTAGGTCCCATTTGTTTATTTTTGTTTTTATTTCCATTTCTCTAGAAGGTGGGTCAAAAAGGATCTTGCTGTGATGTATGTCATAGAGTGTTCTGCCTATGTTTTCCTCTAAGAGTTTGATAGTGTCTGGCCTTACATTTAGGTCTTTAATCCATTTTGAGTTTATTTTTGTGTATGGTGTTAGAGCGTGTTCTAATTTCATTCTTTTACATGTAGCTGTCCAGTTATTCCAGCACCACTTATTGAAGAGGCTGTCTTTTCTCCATTGTATATTCTTGCCTCCTTTATTAAAGATAAGGTGACCATATGTGCGTGGGTTTATCTCTGGGCTTTCTATCCTGTTCCATTGATCTATATTTCTGTTTTTGTGCCAGTACCATACCAGACATTCTGATTTAATTGGTCTGGGGTGAGTCCCTGGAGTCAGATGATCTAAAAATTTCTCAGGTAAACCAAATGTGCTAATAATACTGAGAACTTCTGAGCTATCTCCAGCATCCTTCTCCCCATCCAAAATTAAGGTACTATAAGTGTGGTATTCCCTGTATCTTTAAAAAACATGACTTTTTTTTAACATCTTTATTGGAGTACATTTCTTATATGTGTGTTCCTTTATTGGGAATATACATTTATAGAAAGCTTCAAGACAATGCAGATACAAAGAAAAAATAATAATGTTGCACCACATACCCAAACACCCAAAGTTATCTGAATGTATTTCCCTCTTGTCTTTTTTGGTGGGGAATATGGGCAATTTTGAGTGATTTTCTTTTTTGTCTTTTTGTAGTTGTAATTATTTTACATGCTATATTTTTTTCACCTAAGAATTCTTCTATGTCATTAGAACTCTTGATAAACTTTTAAAATAACTTTTAATATCCTAGTGAAGATACCATAGATTATTTTTTAAATTACTTTCCTATTTTTGGTCATTTGTTGAAAACCCACCAAGAAAATGGGTTGTTTCCATTTTTATTATAATTAATAACTCACCAAACATCTTTTAGAATAAAGCTATTTCTGTTTGGCATTGTTTTTCTCAGAATAAAGTCCTGGCTTTACACATAGTGTAAAATTGTATGAAAGCTCTTAAAACTCTTGATATATATATAGGTTAACTGCTAAATGCACCAATTTACATTCCATCAGCAATGTTTACCCTTGATAGAATTCAGTATTTTTTTAACTCAGCTAAATTCATAGACAAAAACATTTTTAGTTTTTATTTTCTCAATCAACAACATAGTTAGTATGCATTTATTTAAGCATTATATTTTCATACATTCATTAGAAATTTATGGGTTGAATTTATGAATTCTTCTATATCCTTTGCCCATTTCTTTTTGGGATAAATCTTAATGACTTAGAAATAGTATTTATATATTAAAGGTATCAGTGTTTTGTCATATTTTCTCATTTATTTACTTTTTAGTTTTCATTATGGTATTTCTGACTTACAGATAGTTTTTGTTTATAGGTGAGTAAATCTATCAATATTTTCCTTTTGAATCTTTCTACAACTTGCTCAGCAGTCACTATATGTTTTTTTTTTTCTAGTTTGTCTATGGTCAGTATTTCTAAATATAGCTTTTGAAACTTTATGGAATTAATTTTGATGTATCTTGTGAGGTATCTAACTTGATTTTTTCAAGAGAATAACCAGATACCTTAACAGTCTTTCCTTCGACAAAATTTGCAACAAACTTTATCCCGTAATAATTTCTTACAAAAAATCTGTTCTCTGTTTTTGTACCAACACTACCGTATTTTAACAGCCATAGCTTCATAGTAAGTTTGAATACATGTTTTATTATTCTAGTGTTTGTATTTTTAAAACCAATCTTAGAAGAGGTTTGGAAGAAAAACTTACACTGTCACATAGATTGGAATTGCATTACATTTCTAAATTGATTTGAGGTATTGGCATATGTACTATATTTAGTCTTTTTAATCAAGAACTTGGTATACATCTCTATGTAGTCAAGTTTTATTTTATATTTCTAAAGTTGTGTGATTTTCTTAAATATATTCAGAACAATGCTCACTAAAGTTATTACTAGGTTTTGTTTTTGGTAATTGTTATTAGGAATTAAATCCTTTTTTTCCCCTTTTCCTTTCATTCTCTTTTAAACAAGTTATTGTTATATACAAATGTATACTTTTTATTTTTTTTTATTTTTTTTTTGTGGTACGCGGGCCTCTCACTGTTGTGGCCTCTCCCGTCGCGGAGCACAGGCTCTGGACGAGCAGGCCCAGTGGCCATGGCTCACGGGCTAAGCCACTCCGTGGCATGTGGGATCTTCCCGGACTGGGGCATGAACCCGTGTCCCCGCATTGGCAGGCGGATTCTCAACCACTGCGCCACCAGGGAAGCCCTACAAATGTATACATTTTGATTAGCTTACCTTGTATCCAGAAACTTTATTGAACTCTCTGATTAATGTCTTTTCATTGATTCTTTTGATTGTTCTAGATCTATAATAATACCTTATGCAAATAATACTATCTCCTCTTTTCCAATGTTTATTTTTTTGTTTCATGTCTCAATGAATTGACCCAAATTTTCAGAGATATTTTTTGAAATAGTGGTGATCACAAAAATTCATGTTTTATTCCTGATTTTATTGAGAAAGGCTCTAGAATTTTGTCGTTACGTATAATATTGCTGTGGGATCCCGGTAGATATTCTTCCTCATGTTAAGGAAACATCCTTACATTCCTCCTCTTTAAAGAGTTTTGTTTTGTTTTTAAATAAGGAATTGGTGTTGAATTTAGCAAGTGCCTTAGAATATGTATTGAAATATCATATTTTTCTAATTTAATCTATGCTGTTTTGACAACTTTCCTAATAGTAATCTTTAGATTCCTAAACTAAACTCTACTTGTTTAGTGTTAATTTTTCTTTAAATATGCATTTGGATTCTATTTCTAGTTTAGTTAAGCAGTCTACGTATACATTTATAAGTGAAAGTGGTGTAACAGTTTTCTGGGTATGTGTTTGTGTGTGCATTCTATTTTTTAAGGTTTTGGTATCCAGAATATACTTTTATAGAATGATTGGGTAGTTTTTCTGTATTCAGAAATGGTTTATATAGCATGGAAATACAGTATATATTTCTTTAATTTTTAAAATTATTCATCTATAAAACATCTATGCTGTTTGGAGGTGGAAAATGGGATGTAAATTGAGCGTAGTAATAGCATTCTCCATTTCTTCTTTAGTCATTGGTCCATTCAAGTTTTCTTCTTGTTCTTAAGTCAGTGTTGGTTATTTATAGTTTTCCAGAAAATTGTCTTTCTTTGAGATTTAAATTAGCATACACTTGTTCATAATATTCTCTTATATTTTTACATTTCTATGTATACTTTGTTAGGTTTCCATTTTTATGCATTTGATTTTTTTTCCTTACCCCATGAATGATTATTTGGATTTATTTATTAATGCTAGTGCTTTCTGTTTTCTAATTCACCAGCTTTGCTTTTACTTTTATTGTTTCCTCCTTCTTGTTTTCCTTAAGGCTGTTTATTGTTCTTCTTGTTCTAACTTCTTGAGATAAACACTGAGGTTGGGGGTGTTTTGATTATTTTTGCCTCTTTTTAAATTGTGGAAGTGTATAAAGCCAGGAGTTAACTCTGAGTGCTGCCCTGGCAACATGTGGAATTCTCGTTTTTCTCAGTTTGTTTTTTATTATTTTCCTTATCAATGAAGATTTTAGTTAGGAAAGTGTGTTTATTTTTCCAAGTACTTTTTGGTTGTTTATTTGTTTAAACTTATGTTATTAAGTTTTACGGAAGTTTTTTGTTTCATTGTGGTGCTGAGGTCAAAGAACATGCCTGTATTGTTTTCAATTTGCAAAATTTATTGAGACTTTCTTGTAACCTAGTGTAAAAGCAATTAGAAATATTATTTGCATCATACTTATGAGAGTATCATTTTAAATCGTGTGTATCATATGAGAATACCATTTCAACAAATCTTTATTATGTTATTCAAGTCCTCTATGACCTTATTTATTTTTTATACATTTTGCCTGTTGTATAATAGTTATATATTGGAGTTTCCCAGCACAATTATTTTTATCCATTTCTATTTCTATATGTTTTTTGCTTTATGCATTTTGATTCCATGCTTTTAGATAAAAATAAAATTATCTTTCTTTTACCTTTATGAGTTGTTACCTTGAATTTTACTTTGTCCAGTATTAATAATGCTCTAGCTCCTTTTTTGTTCATATTTGCTTCTTGTGGCTTTGCTCATCCATTATATTTAATCTTTCTTTATCTTTTATATTATATGCTATTATTCTTGAAGATGTAGTACATTGATTTTGGTTTTAACCTAATCTGAAAGTCCTTGTCTTGCTAAAACAAAATGTTACCCATTCACTTGTATGGCTATTATTTCTACATTAGATATTCTTGTCATGTTTTTTCATGTTTCTGTGTGTTTGTGTGTATGTATTTGCTGTTGGTGTTGGTGCTTTTTCATTGTTTATTATTCTATCTTTTGAAAATAGACTATGTTTTGTTTTTTTCCACGTGATGATTTGTAAAGTCAACATCTTATTTTTAATTTTACTAGTCGTTTAAAGATTCTTAAAAATGTTTTTAATTTATGCTCTTATATGCTTTTTAAAAACCAGAATATCGGTGAATGTACAGATAAAGCATACGTGGATATCCAGCTAAGAATTGCTTCCTTCTCGCAGAAATGTGACCTTTATCCAGGTACAGGATGATACATATTGGTGCTCATGTTGGTCTCAGACAACTGGCTAAATCTTTCCATAGATATTGTGCTTTGGTTCCCATGATATGCCACAAAATCTACATGACCCACAGACCTTACTAGGAACACTGTGCCCCATCTCTGCCCTGCTGTGCTGCAGCAGGTGAAGCTGAGATTGCTTGGCAAGTGGCAGAAGGGAATATGGTGACAGAAGGGAAAGTTTATGTTTTCTGGGCAAAGCTAGCCTTCAGATATGTCAGCTGGTCTTTCTTATATACAAGCTGTCCCTGCATCGGATATTGTGAATTGGGGAAGCTGTATCTCATTTTTAACTACTCAGAATAAAATCCTTTCAATTAAAGATTTTTTTCCCTTACATGTTATAATGTGGGGAAAGGGCGATAGTGCAAGTTTAAGGTCATGTCAGCATTTCTTATACCAAGAGTTGGCTTTTCTCATATTTGGAAGATAGTTGTATATGTTGTACAATATAAAGCATTATGGAAGTTGCCTGCTCACCAGAATTTTCCCACTAGAAAATCATTCCTTTACGTTAAGCATTGCTTTTTACAGTTTCCATTAAAAATGCAAAAACTTAAGAAAAGTGCGGCCTATTGACTGTCACTAACTAACACCTTCTGATTGAAAGTTTCCTTAAGCACACTTGGCTCTTAGGAGAGGAAGAGAGGAGAGACAGTAAGTTGGAGGTCTGACAGGCAACCTCCACCCACTCACTGCTGGGCCTTGGACTGCCACGTGGCCCTCTCTAAATGGATGCTGGATCACATGTGGGAAAGGTACAATACTAGGCTAGACGGCTCCTTCAGTGCACATGCTGATATAAAACCTGCCTCTTTCAGGGGAGGACTTTGTACAACCACCCACCAGGATTTGTGCTGGCTGTCCCATATCTATACCTGTCAACAGCCCAGAGCTGGAGGAGCCTCTGGATCATTCCATCGCAAAGCTTAATGTAGAGAATAATGGAACCTTCTATTTCAAGATTGACACTGTGGAAAAAGCAACAGTGCAGGTCTGTAAATTATGCTACAAAAATAGTGATTATCTATTGCAAATTGCTTACTAATTTTGCCACTGATCTTGGCTCTGGATTGGGAAACAGTATATCTGGTGAATGGGATTTGGTAGACTTGAATTTCGAGTCCCAACCTCGCTGCATGCTTGGTGTGTGATCTTGGACAAGTCATTTAAAATATTGTCTCTTTTATCCGTAAAGGACTACAGTGAGGGTTAAAAAAGATAATGTATGTCAATCACTTTTCAAAATCTAAAGTGCTATATAAATATTAACAATGATTATATATATAATTAATAAAATTCCGGGCTAGGAAAAGCGAGACTTATCCTCTGCCTGTCTAGACTCATCTCTCATTATAACATCACTTCATGCCTTGCGCTCAGCCACATCAGCCAATCGTCCCCCAGGCTCTCTTCACACATTCATCTTCATGTCATTTGTTCCCTGCCTGGGGTGTCATTCTCTCCTACAAATGTACCCTCTGGGGATTCATCTCTCTTGTCCATGCTTGTCAATAGAGGATAAGGAGTATCCTGGTCTGGAGGTCAGGAGACTCAGCTCTGCCACGGCATCCACCACTTGCATCCCAGGTGATCCTGGGCAGTCATTCAGACTCACACATCATCTGTAAAATGAGTGGCTGGATTAGAAGAGCCCAAATCCCTTCTAACTCCAATAGCCTATGACCAATGTACTCATGGACAATTCCTTTTATGGAACCTCAAAACGGGCTTCCCTAAATACAAGCTAAAAAAAGTAATCAAAGTAGAACCAAACTCCTATAGCAAACCAAGATGGTTTTTATAATCTATCAATACAAAGAAAATCTCACTAAAAATAAGTTTATAATTCTGGCTAAGTAATTGAATTTCTAGAAATCTAAAATAGAAAGAGTCTTTAAATACAATGATGTTCATTACAGCTCTAACTACAAAAGCAAAAAAAGTAAACCATAAAAATGATCAGTAATATAGACATGATCAGATAATGTCTGGTATATTTGTACAATGGAATATTAACCAGCAATTTTAAATCATCTTTGTGAGGAGTTCTTGATGTGGAAAATGCTTATGTTATAATATGCAGCGAAAAAAACAGGCCATACACGGGGAACTATATACAATATCCTGTGATAAAGCATAATGGGAAAGAATATGAGAAAGAATGTATATATATGTATAACTGAATCATTTTGCTGTACAGCAGAAATTAACACAACATTATAAATCAGCTATACTTCAGTAAAAAAAAAAAAAAAGAGGCCATAAAATTGAATAAACATTCTGTACTCAGTTGTGTTATTTTAAAAAGTTTAGGGACTTCCCTGGTGGTCCAGTGGTTAAGACTCTGCACTTCCACTGCAGATGGCACGGGTTCAATCCCTGGTCAGGGAACTAAGGTCCTGCATGCCACACTGTGCAGCCTAAAGAAAATAAATAAATAAAAACCAAAAATAAAACAGGAAACAATACTGAAAAGAAACAAATACCTCATATTATTCATAGTGGTAGCTTTTAGGTAATGGCACAATGGGCTGTTTATTTTCATCTTTCTTGTTTCCTGTAGTAGTTTTATAACTGGGGGGAAAAAAAGGACCTAAACAAACTGTATTAAAATAAATACAGTTTATTTATTTATTTATTATCTGTATTAAAATAAATACAGATCAAAATAAAACTTGATCTCTCTCCTACTCAGGCACTTACTCCTGTCCCGGTCGCTAACTCCTTTCCCTGATTTCACTGACATGTGACCCACATTAGGCTTACTTGAAGGAGTTACCAATCCCTACTACTCCTGTCTTTGTCAGCTTTTCTTCTCACTCTCTATTTCTGCTTTTCTGTGAAATTCCTTTCTTCCTAAGGATGCAGGAACAATCCTGTACTCCACCATATATTGCATGTCAGAGAGTTACTGTCAGGAGAGAACCATTCATTCTCAAGCGTGAACTACTAGTCTTGGTAGTCACAGTTCTTTCTGTAAATGAGTCAACACACTAGAATGGGTGTGTGTTTGTTTACGCTAAGGGTGCAAGGGGAACCACAATAGATTATGCTACGAATTGAAAGGGAATGACACCCCTTCATTTGCTAAATTAATCTGGAATATTGTGAGAATTTCAAATTTACTTTTAAGAGGTGACTCTTTACTGATTTTTGCATGTAAAGAGAGCAATTTGGTTACTCGAGGCAGCCTTAGTGGAAGCAGCCAATTTATTATTATTGGAAATCAACTTACCATAATGAATTTGCAATAGCCAATCTCCAAATGACCAATTTGCCAAATTGCTAGATTTGTTTTACAATTTTAGTCTTGCCTTGGCTTCGCACGTTTAGTCCTATTTGGGTGCATGTCCATTCCAGGTTGGTTTCACATTTCAGATACCAAACATCTCTTAAATCCTTCGTTTGCACATGTGAATGGTTGCGATTTCTGTTATATACCGTTCATTTTGCTGTGTCCCTACTGCCTCTGCCCCCGCTGCTGTCAGTGTCCTCCCTGCCTCTGCACAGATGAATACACTTCAAGGATCTGTGTGTGCACATTAGAATTTTTCCTTTGACAAAGTCCTAGAAATGTCAAGGAATACGTGGATGTCTAAGACTTATGATGCAAATTGACAAATCTCCAAGTGATCTGCAATTATGCCAATTTACATTCACACCACCTGGGTGTAAGACACTGGTTGATGGTCTTGATCTGAATTATATTCCTACCATCAGTGATTGAAGCTGCATGTTTCCCACACCTGGCCGACACCAGGTGTCATCGCTGTTTCTCATCTTTTCCAACACACAAGGTTAAAAATGATGCATTGTTTTTTAACGTACGTATCCTTGGTTATTAATGAAGGTAAACTTTTTTCAGGATTAATGACCATTTTAACTTCTCCAAAAGATCTGGTCATGTCCTTTGTCCAGTTTTTTAGTGTTGGGCTTTCTATGGCCAACACTAAATATTGGTCATATTGACCCTACATCATATTCTTCCCAGTTTACCCTTTTTACTTTATTTATGGTGACTTTTGAGAATCAGTTTTTATATTTGTCTAGTCAAATTTAGACATTTTTCCCTTCCTCCTGGTTCCTTCCTCTGCTTTTCACCTACAAAAAGCCTTCATCATCCTGAGAACTGATGAATGTTTTTTATATCCTTCCAGCTTATTTCTTTAATTTAAATGTTTTAATGCATTTGGAACTTATATTGCTACATAGTGTTCTCTACCTTAAAAACAAAACTTGGGCAGGATGGGCTTAAACAGGGAAGACTTCTGATAAGAATGGCACCTGATAAGCATGGCAATATGGATGCGATCTCGAGGCCCTCGAACAGAAGATGTTATTAGGTCTACTTTATTCCTCCCCTCTGGACCCGGAATAGTGTCGAGCCAGCAGCTGCAGTTTGTGTCATATACTGTCAGCTTTCTTAGGCAACATCACATAGATCAACTGTAATGTCAAACAAGCTGGATTAAAGTATACTCTGAAATAAGCAACAAAGTTCACAATCACCAAAGTATAGACTCAAAAACGCTTTTCAAACCTTCCTGCCCAACTTATACATATCTGGAGTTTTAAACGTTAATTACCAAATTTGTCCTAAAAATTTAGCTGTGCTTACCTAGCAAAATGATGCCAGAAAATGTAGAGGAGGAGTTTAGTTCTTCCTGGGATTCTTTGCTCTCCTCATCCTCCTCCCACCATAATTTCTCCATGCTTTTAAAAAACATAAAGAGAGCGGAAAGACTGTTATGATTTGCTTTTACAAAAATGGGATTATACTATCACCCTATAACTTTATTTTTTCAATAACAGTCAACCCTCCAGGTCAACATATATATGTGATATATTCTTTTTGATAGCTACTTAATATTAAACACACACACACACACACACACACACACACACACACACACACACAGACACACACAGTGTTAGTCTGCTTAGGCGGCCATAACGAATACCATAGACTAGGTGACAAACAACAGCAGTTTATTTCTTACAGTTCCGGAGGCTGGAAAGTCCAAAAACCAGCCAGTTTGTTTCCCTGGTAAGGACTGTCTTCTTGGCTTGCAGATGGCTGCCTTCTCACTGTGTCCTCACATTTCAGAGAGAGAACGGGGTCTAGTCTCTCTCTTATAAGGTCACTAATCCCATCATGGGGGCCCCACCATCATGACTTTATCTAAACCTAGCTGCCTACCAAAGGCTCCACCTCCTAATACCATCACCTTAGAGGTTAAGCCTTCAATATATGCATTTGGGAGGGATACATTCAGTCCGTAACACACACACACACACACACACACACACACACACACACACACA
>NW_020172364.1:5583275-5611970 GCF_003031525.2 Neophocaena asiaeorientalis asiaeorientalis
CCTAGAATGAAATACTGAATAACTTAGCCTGAAAATTGAGCCACATCAACTAACTGTTTTTTTTTTTTTTCTTTTGGATTGTGTTGGGTCTTCGTTGCAGTGCGTGGGCTTCTCATTGCGGTGGCTTCTCTTGTTGAAGAGCACAGGCTGTAGGCACATGGGCTTCAGTAGTTGTGGCACATGGGCTTAGTTGCTCCACAGCATGTGGGAATCTTCCCAGATCAGGGATCGAACCCATGTCCCCTGCCCTGGCAGGCAGATTCTTAACCACTGCGCCACCAGGGAAGTCCCTAACTTTTAAATTTATATATATAATTTAAAAACATTTTATAAACTGTGTTTTTCAAGTATATAAAGGCTGTAAGGCTTTAAAAAAAACTGTGCTTGGGATTTTGTTGAAGTCAGTGTATTAAAAAAAAAAGACACACACAATGATTTTTACTTTTTAAGTAAATAAAGTGTGCCTCTTCTAGACCAAAAAAAAAAAAAAAAGGAAAAAATTGGGCCACAAATGTTAACAGAAGACAGCATTGTGTAATGATTGAAAATATTGCTAGAGTGCTAGAGCTTAAAATAATTTCTTAATATTAAAAAACTCAGAGAAGCGAGCTAGAAATCCAGATAATTTTCCTATTCACATAATTTAATCCACATAACTTCTATAGTGGTACTAACTCAGTATTTCTCTGATTCAAGGTTTGGCAGGCCAATAAGATTGTGTTTAAAGGAAATGTTTAAGTTTTACTTCCTACTCTTCCTAGAGTCTATATATTATGACTTGAGGCTTAGAATTACTAGTGAATTTTGCAGCTGCTAAACAATAAAACTGAGAAAAATATAAAAATAAAAATTATAGCCTGGTTTTCTTTTCCCATTTAGAAAAGGAAATGAGCCCAACCAATAGCCAAATATTTTAACATGCGTACAAACAAAGTTTTGTTGTCAAATATTTGTGCTTTTTGAGTGTAGCTCTCACTTGGTCAATGTATAATTAAAATGTCAATATTCTCCCCTAAAAGCCCTTATGGTAAAATATATGATTTATTACACAGTGTTAATTAAGCTCCTATGTTGTACTAATTCATTTTCCAGGTGGTAGCTGGAAAAAAATATTCTATTGTGTTCACGGCCAGGGAAACCACATGTTCTAAGGAAAGTAATGAAGAGTTGACCAAAAGTTGTGAGATCAATAAACATAGTGTGAGTAGTAATGCAACCATCTTACTTATTCCCTGGAAACCTATATGATGTTTTATGCTTGTTTATGTATCTCATGAATAACACTGTTCTCTCTTTTGGCTTCTGTTTTCGTGGATAGTTAATTCTAAACTGTAAAGCTGATGTTTACGTGGTACCTTGGGAGAAAAAAATTTACCCTACTGTCAACTGTCAATCACTTGGACAGGTATGATTCTAATTACAGTTGGTTTGGTTTAGTTATGCTCATTCCAAAAAATAATATTTTGGGGTTGAAAATGAACCACTATTTAAGTGAATTGGGGGACTATCTTTTTAAAATGCAGAGAGCTCTCACATTTCTGTGCTGATCTCTTTTTTTTTATGACTAGAAAGGAGAGCAGCGGTCCTCTTAATCACTTCTCAGACACTGTCAGTGCCCCATGGGTCCACAGGCTCTCTTAGTGAAACACATCCAAGGAGCTTGGGAGAAACGCAGGTCTCATACTCCACTCCACATTTCCTGAATCAAAAGCTGCATTTTAACACAGTCCCCAAGGGAGTCATACCCATATTCAAGTTTGAGAAGCATTAGTTTGCATCATTTTTTTAATTCTTAAAAGAACCCTGGGAGGTAAGTAATACTTTCCCCACTGTCAAGGTTGAGACACTAAAAATTATGAAGATGCTAAAGTCCTAAAGTGAATAATAACTTTCTCAAGTGCTTCCTCCCTCCCAGGCACTGTACTGAGGACCTGACACATATGTTCCTCCTGACAACTCTATGAGGCAGGTGCTTTTATCATGCCTATTTTACACATGAGGAAAGTGAAGCTAGTGGTGCTCGGATTCAAATCTAGGTCAAATCAGAGCCCACTCTGTTCACCAAGATGCCGGTAACTAGTAGGGTCTGGCTTGTTTGACTTCAAGGACCATGCTCTTTGCATCACCAAACAGTGCCTCCGACTGCCACGTCCTCATAGGTAGTGAAAGTGTAGGTAGAAACAATCCACAAATCCATATCTTCAATGCAAGTTGCCTCCGCTCCCTTTGTTCTCATTTAGGTTTTCGCCATGTGTAGGTATGTATATACTCTAATACAAACATTATACAAAGGCTGTGTTTCAAGCTTATGAACATATATATTCTAATGTGTTTCAGTTCAGCAGAATGATTGTGGTATATGCTGCCTATATATTCCATTCTTAAAGCCAGGTAGGGCCCTTTTGGATAAAAGCAGTGATTGTGCTAATAGAAATAGCATCAACTAATAAGTAATATGCCGTGGCTTTACAGAATTATAGCCTTAGAAAGTACCCTAGAGATTATATAGTTAACCATCCAGTTTTTCCAGATAAATAAAAAATTCTCTAGTTTAGAGTATTATTAAGAAAAAGAATCAGTATCTACAAATTATAAAATCAATCAAAAAAGGAAAAATATTATTCATTTTCATCCTTTTTGGATTATTATTATAATATAGTACTTAAAATCTGGCAAAGACATGACCCACTGTAAACTGAGATAGCATTGCCAGGTCCCTGTCCCTTCTTTCTTCTTTGACAGTGTGGTTTTCACAGTAATGCATTCATCTTAATATCTCCTGTTTAGACCACACTGATGAAAAGGCCTCCAGGTTTTTCACCTTTCCGATCAGTACCAGTGGAGAAAACTAAAGAAGGAACAATCGTAAGTCCACCCCACACTTTCCTGGCACCTGTTCAAGATGAAGAGCGGGATTCAGGAATAGAACAAGGACCCACTCATAGGCATGGCTGGGGCTATGGAAAGCAAATAAAACATGGCCTTGGCCATGGCCATAAACATGAGCATGACCAAGGCCATGGACACCAAAGGGGTCATGATCTTGGCCATGGGCACCAAAGGGGTCATGGACATCAAAGGGGACATGGCCTAGCCCATGGACATAAGCATGGTCATGGCCACGGAAAACATAAAAATAGAGGAAAAAACAATGGAAAGCACGATGGTCAAAGAACAGAGTATTTGGCAAATTTTTATGAAGATAGTACTACCTCTTCTTCACAGGTACAAAAGAAGACAGAAGGGCCAACACCCCTCCCTTCCCTAGCCCAGCCAAGTGTAGCCAATATCTTTCCTAACTTTCAGGACTCAGATCTCGTTGCAACTGTGATGCCTAATACACTACCACCTCCCACAGAGAGTGATGATGATTGGATCCCTGACATCCAGATAGAGCCAAATAGCCTTGCATTTAAATTGCTTCCAGATTTTCCAGAAACAACTTCCCCCAAATGTCCTGGACGCCCCTGGAAGCCAGTTAATGGAGTGAATCCAACTGTAGAAATGAAAGAATTTCATGATTTCAGTCTCTCTGATGCTCTTTATTAATTTATGCAGCTACGGGTATTTCCTTAACATCTCATCATCCCCTCTCCCCATTGTCCAAATATCCTGATATAATACAACTAAGACCATGAACGTTCAGAGCAGCCTAGAGAGAAATGGTGAGACTCCTAATGGGGACACCCTCAATCTCTATGGACGACATAAAGCTGTGCGCAGAATTCAAACTCCTTTCTGAGTCTTCCTCACAAGTTTTCTCAACTAGCACAGAAAATGGACAAACTAATGTGACTCGTGGCCTACTGCAGTTTGCTTTTCTGATAACGAATGTGTACCTTAAAACGTACGTCATCAATTTTCATACAAAGATTCTTGACATTTTGAATAAACTGTGACATCTGGGCCCTGAACACATGTGAAAATAAGGGAAGTCAAGAGACTGAATGCTGAACTTCTTAATGGGGAAAAAACAATAATAAAAACCTCCAGAGGTCAAAGAGGGACAAGAGAGAAAGACAGACTGGCCACAGGCAGGAGAGAAAAAGTAAATTAATTGACTTTCTGTTTCCAAAATGGGCTAGTTATATTAAACAGTTACTCCCACTTGACAAAGCTATTCTGATAATTCTCCTTCTGGGTGACAGTGTTTCTTATAAGTCAGTAATTTCTGTTTACTCATTAACTGTGCTTTGCAACAGGGCTTTCAAATAGGAGTTTTCTGTTTGTTTATATGTTGCCAGGGCTAGATTGAGTAATCCTTAGTGTTTAGTAGCTCTGAGTTTAATGATAAGGATGCAAAGCAGAAGAAGTAATACAAAGGCAGGCCTGCTTAAGGAAATCTTTTTTTAATGATTGATAAGGGAATATCATGCGACGTGATGTAAATTTTGTTTACTATACTTACAGGAATTTTATGAGAAACTCCTCTCTAGCCTCACGTTATAACTGCATTTTTTTTTTTGCTACAACATTGAAGTGTACGGACTTTGCAAAAGAGAATAATATGATTATCTTTAGTTGCCTGATAATGTGAGGGAGGCATATATTTTATAACCCTTGCTGTGCTTTTGCCTAGGGAAACAGGTAGGGCTTCATACAGCTACACTCACTTGTGGATGCGTGTGTCACTGCTCCTTCAATTTACTGGATGCATTTGAGCGTCTGAGTTTTTATTTCATTTCAAATATTATCTGTACTTGCAAATAAATAACCTATGATGTCAGGAAAAAGTCTCATCTTGTTAACTGGTGGCTTCACTTTTCTCTTCTTGCATGATAACATCAGATTAATGGAGTTTTACTATACTTACAGAGGCACATAAAGTCTTGCGAGTACAAGGGCCGACCTCAAGAGACAGGGGCAGAGCCAGCATCTGAGAGTGAGGTCAATTGACCGGTGGGCAGAATCTCCACACCTGGCACAATTGCCCTGACAACCTCTGTCAGCAGCCCTGCGTGGAAGGACAAGATGGGATAGAATTTAAATAGAGAAGAATGCCGTTTTATCCCTCTGTGGCTGGGTAAAATAAAGTTCCAACTTGATGTTCTCCCTCCTAGTTAATTCAGTGGTCTCCTTTCAGTCACAACCAACCTGCAGCAAAGTCGAGCTGATCAGAGAGCGGGCAGTAGGGCTCTGCCCTGGGAGCTCACAGCCCAGCCCCGAAGCATTCTTACTCACCGAGAAAGGATCCCTTTGGTGGGGTTTCCCCACCACAGAGACCTCGTCACAGGTGCCCAATCAAGGGTTAGTGGGTTATGTTTCTGCCACCAGTCTAAGGACTCTCTTTCTCCCTTCCCTTCCTCCTCCTCCTGATTCCCAGCCCAAAGCTGAGAGAAATTCGTCTTGTTTTATTATTATTTGTTATGATCCAGGTAATTACCAAAAAAGGAAAAAAATCTTTTGTTAATATGATGTCTACCAACTTCGCATTATCAGAAAATATTAAGTTTCAAAAAAGTTGAAGGAAAATGTAAAATTATCTTTCTGATCCAGGTAAAGGAAAAAATAGAAAACCAGTAGAATAAAAAATAAAAGATTTAAAATTTTCTGTAGCAAAACACATTTATTGAATGCTCCTTTTCGTGTGTAACTTAGTCCTCACAACCACCCTGAGGTCCCCGTGATCACCTTTCTTTTACAATGAGGAAACTAGCTCACGGAGCCCTGCCCAGGGTCACAAAGTTAATATGTGACAGAGCTGGCATTCAAACTCAGTCCTTGAACACCTTTACACCATATTATCACGAGGCTTTATCATCAATGTTGTCATTACAAAGAACACATCAAGATAATTTCTGATTCTGAGATGATTATTATTTCGCTCCAAAACCTTTATGAAATATCTCATTGTGGCTGGTACTGTTCTGAGTCCTGCTCATGGTAAACTAGAATGGAGTCAAGCACAGGCATTGGCTATTTACCATAGTCAGTCCTGAGAAAAAGAGAAATACTTATTATTTTTTTTAATATTGAATTTTTATTTAAAACATCCCACTCCATTGTACTATCCAGATTGAAGAGAAAGTCAACAAAGAGAAACCTGTGCAATCATTTTAAAGAATTACTGAGTAAGGGACTTCCCTGGTGGCGCAGTGTTTAAGAATCCACCTGCCAATGCAGGGGACACGGGTTCAAGCCCTAGTCCAGGAAGATCCCACATGCCATGGAGCAAATAAGCCCGTGTGCCACAACTACTGAACCTGAGCTCTAGAGCCCACGAGCCACAACTACTGAGCCCATGCGCCTAGCGCCTGTGCTTCGAAACAAGAGAAGCCACCACAATGAGAAGCCTGTGCACCGCAACAAAGAGCCAATGCAGAAAAAAAAATAATAATAAATTTATATATAAAAAAGTTATTATGTATTTTTAAAAAAAGAAGAATTACGGAGTAAGATGAAGATGCCATCAGTAAGATGACAGAAATTGACGTAAGCCTTCTTTTTTGTCAGTCTTAGTTTAAATACCTGCCGGCTCATCACATTTTGGGGGTTCCCTGGGTCCTCAGAGCACGAGTGTGGTGATTGGGTGCTTCTACTCATCTTTAGTTGACTTGTGTTCACATATTCAGTCTATGGGAGCCTCAAGGCAAAAGAAGAGAAATAAAATTTAAAAGACATAAATGCTTTCCCTTGAAGAGCTTACAATCACTTTGGGAAGCCTAGACGAAAGCATATGAAACAGACATTTAATCCAAGTAGGATCTTTGTGGAGCAGTGAACCCAACTAATGTGACAGGAAGATGCTGAAGAGATGGAGGGACCAACTTGGAAAAGATAAAATGAAGCCCAAGTGGGACGGCTTTTAAAAAAAATTTTATTGAAATACAGTTGATTTATAATGTGTTAGTTTCAAGTATACAGCAAATAATTGATATATGTGTGTGTGTATGTGTGTATATATACATATATATATATTCTTTTTTAGATTCTTTTCCATTATAGGTTATTACAAGATATTGAGTATAGTTTCCTGTTCTACCAAGTGGGAGTTTATATTGAAGTAGGCAGTAGAGCACCTTTTACATGTCCTGAGCTAAGACAGGCTAAAAGAGCATTTAAGACCCAGTATGCTGAAGATTCTGGAGAGCACTGATTAGATGAGACAAGACTGGACTCAAGGCAGTGTTCTGGGTATCTCCAGACCATCACATCTCAGCAGAAGAATGACCACTCTCAGGGCTGGTATACAAAGTCTACAGGTCTCACTTTACTCGACAACAGGAAGTATTTCCACCTCAGACCCTTGTTAGATAAAATAATCATGAATTTCCTGAGACCCAGCACCTACCTTTCACTCTTCTGAAGTATCTACACCCTCTGCCTACTCCCAAGCCAAAGGCACACCCATGTTCATGACCTTGGCTCTGGAACCACACAGCTTCATCCATTTGTGCTTCTTTTTTTTTTTTTTTTTTTTTTTTTTTTTGCGGTACGCGGGCCTCTCCCTGTTGTGGCCTCTCCCGTTGCGGAGCACAGGCTCCGGAAGCGCAGGCTCAGCGGCCATGGCTCACGGGCCCAGCCGCTCCGCGGCATGTGGGATCTTCCCGGACCGGGACACGAACCCGTGTCCCCTGCATCGGCAGGCGGACTCTCAACCACTGCGCCACCAGGGAAGCCCTAAGGTAAATCTTTTGTATCGTAATCCTCACAGTGGTTCTGCTTACCTGATCAAACCTTGACTGACACCAGCCTTTTCCCTCCATCATTTTTCATTAGGGGAACACATTCCATTGGTCTTAAATGCAGAGCCAGGCCCAGCAATGCAACTGCTTTTGAGCATCTCTTAGGAAATGAGTACAGTCTGTTCCTGCTCTGAGGAGATCAGTTTCGTGGGGGACACAGACATATAAAAATATATATATAAATCAGCATAAAGTTTACAACGGTAGGTGCTTAAGGAGCAGTGAGAGCAGGAAGGAAGAGTTGAGTCTGAGAGGCTGCAAGCAACCTGAGGACAAGCACCTGTCTCGTACAGCATCGTATCCCCAGGACCAGGCACAATGCCTTGAAGAAAACTAGCACTCAATCGACAGTTCTTCATTTCTTTCTTTCTTTTAAAAAAAATTATTTATTTATTTATTTTTAATTTTGGCCGCGTTTGGTCTTCATTGCTGCGCACTGGCTTTCTCTAGTTGTGGCGAGCAGGGGCTACTCTTCATTGCAGTGCATGGGCTTCTCATTGCGATGGCTTCTCTTGTCATGGAGCACAGGCTCTAGGTGTGCGGGCTTCAGTAGTTGTGGCACGTGGCCTCAGTAGTTGTGGCTCACGGGCTCTAGAGCACAGGCTCAATAGTTGTGGCACACGGGCTTAGTTGCTCTGCGGCATGTGGGATTTTCCCGTACCAGGGCTCGAACCCATGTCTCCTGCATTGGCAGGTGGATTCTTAACCACTGCGCCAACAGGGAAGCTCTCTTTTTTTTTCCTTTCTTTTTTTTTTGCCCACACCATGCAGCTTGCAGGATCTTAATTCCCCAACCAGAGATTGAACCCAGGCCCCTTCTGTGGAAGCATGGAGTCGTAACCACTGGACCTCCAGGGAAGTCCCAACATTTCTTGGTTGAACTAAACTGAATTTGTGTATGGCACAGTGTCAAGCCCTAAGAATATGTACGGCATTGAACAAGACAAACAGTTCTTGCCTTTACTTAGCTTACAATCTAGTGCAGTGGTTCACAAATGTTAGCATGCCTCAGAATCTCCTGGGAGGCTTGTTAAAACCCAGATTGCTGGGGCTCACTTCCAGAGTTTCTCATTTGGTAGGTCTGCTAGGGGGCCCTGGAATTTGAGTTTCTAACAGTTTCCCTGGTGCTGTTGGTCCAGGTACCATACTTTCAAAACTGCTGGTGTAACCGTTCCCCACCTGGCAGGCTACACATTAGAATCACTTAGGCAACTTTCAAACAATGCAAACTTTGCCAGGAGCATCAGCCCAGACCTGTTAAATCATGTTTTAAAAGCTCTGCAGGTGATTTTAATCTGCAGGTCAGCGTTGAAACCACTGATGTTAGTGGTAGCAGTTACCATTTATTACTTGCTTGCTATGTACTGGACACCCCATGAAGAGCCCATACACATGACCACATCTGCGAACCCCATTTTACAGGTAAGAAAACCGAGGCTCAGAGAGGCGAGATAAACTGGCTAAGATCACACAGCAAGTGTTAGGAGAAGAGGCAGGATTGAACCCAGGTCTTTGTGACCCCAGAGTCCACACTCAGAAGCACCAATGACTGTGCCACATGGGCCTGAGAAACTGAGCACCTGATTTGAATATTGAATGATGAGTAGAAGTGCTGCAGGCAGAGAAAGGGGGAAAGCATTTCAGGCAAAAGTACTGAGCTCCACATTTCTGGAGGTGCTGAAGGAGAGGCCAGGAAGTTAGAGGTATTCTGGGAAGAGTCTCTGAGCTGGGTAGGAGGGCAGGACAGGATGACAGGGGTGGCCCATCCTCCTCCAAGATTCTAGAATCCTATAATGAGGAAATCTAGAACTGATGGACCAAGAGTAGAAGGAAAAAGACGTGGGCAGTGACATTTGCCCAGGTGCCCTGCAAGAGTAATAATGAGCAGATGCCTCTCTCCTGCATTTTTTCTCTCTGTTTTGAACATCTACTACCACTCAGTGCCAAAATCTTATTTACCCCCAAACAACTTTATGCTAGTTCTATATGATAGGTAAATATTAATAAATAAAAGCCAGGACATGTAACAGGAAAATGTAGGACTAACATGGAGACTATTCACATTTAAATATTCATTTAAATGTTGAATTTCACTATTATTTTTCTCTAAGGTTGATGATATCTCTATTCTTTATTTTATATACTATTTTATAGTACATACTTTAATGCTTAGTATGGAAAATTTAGAAAACACAGAAGAAGTTAAAGCCGGAAGTAAAAACTACTGTAATCTCACCAGCCAAAGGAAACTACTGTTGAAATTTTGGTTATGACTTTCCAGAAATATTTTCTCAAAATGCCTGTAGGTATGTGTATTCCAGAAAGGAAATCATGCTGTAAATATAAAATATAATCTCTATTTTTTTATTCAACAAGTATGACCATTTTTTATGCCCTTAGACTTGATTTTCATAAGTTCCTTCATAATTGTGATAAACATATGAATAACTTTTAATAATGATACACTGCTGAAAATCTTAGTAAGAAAATTCAGTAAGTATGGTATTTGTTGTTGCTGTTACTGTACTGATATTACAAAAGGTGGATCCATACGATAGGTGGAGACCCATCTGTGAGTAGCTGACTCAAAATAGTCCTTTCTGAATAAGTGTTTCTACATTTGAGAGGTGATTCAGCTTAAATCTTATTCAGGTGAGTGAGGATTTTTTTGTGAGTGTCCAGCCCCAGTAAGAAGCAAGTTTTCCCTCACCGCCAGGAAAAATGAGAAACAAAATGAATGACTGCCAGTGGCCCTCACCCTTCCCAAGGGTATCTTTCCTCCTTTACAGGGAACTGCTGACCCCCAGAGGATAAATGCAGAAGTGAAAGTCTTTACCGGACACCATAAAGCTCTTAGAGGAAAGCATAGGCAGAACACAGTTTGACAATAAATCACAGCAAGATCTTTTTTGACCCACCTCCTAGAGAAATGGAAATAAAAACAAAAATAAATAAACGGGACCTGATGAAACCTAAAAGCTTTTGCGCAGCAAAGGAAACCATAAACAAGATGAAAAAACTCTCAGAATGGGAGAAAATATTTGCAAATGAATCAACGGACAAAGGATTAATCTCCAAAATATATAAACAGCTCATGCAGCTCAATATCAAAAGACCAAACAACCCAATCAAAAAATGGGTGGAAGACATAAATAGACATTTCTCCAAAGAAGACATACAGATGGCCAACAAACACATGAAAAGCTGCTCAACATCACTAATTATTAGAGAAATGCAAATCAAAACTACAATGAGGTATCACCTCACACCAGTTAGAATGGGCATCATCAGAAAATCTACACACAACAAATGCTGGAGAGGGTGTGAGAAAAGGGAATCCTCTTGCACTGTTGGTGGGAATGTAAATTGATACAGCCACTATGGAGAACAGTATGGAGGTTTCTTAAAAAACTAAAAAAAGAACTACCATATGACACAGCAATCCCACTACTGGGCATATACCCAGAGAAAACCATAATTCAAAAAGACACATGCACCCCAATGTTCATTGCAACACTATTTACAATAGCCAGGTCATGGAAGCAACCTAAATGTCCATTGACAGATGAAGGGATAAAGAAGATGTGGTACATATATACAATGGAATATTTCTCAGCCATGAAAAGGAACAAAACTGGGTCATGTGTAGAGATGTGGATGGACTTAGAAACTGTCATACAGAATGAAGTAAGTCAGAAAGAGAAAAACAAATATCGTATATTAACCCATATATGTGTAGTTAGAAAAATGGTACAGATGAACTGGTTTGCAAGGCAGAAATAGAGACACAGATGTAGAGAACAAACGTATGGACACCAAGGGGGGAAGGGAGGGTGGTATGAATTGGGAGATGGGGATTGACATATATACACTAATATGTACAAAATAGATAACTAATGAAAACCTGCTGTATAGCACAGGGAGCTCCACTTCACTGTACAATAGAAACTAACACAACATTGTAAAACAACTATACCCCAATTTAAAAAATTAAAGATTGAAAAAAAAAAGAAGTGAAGGTCTTTATAGGAAACTCAAGGCCACTGGGAAAAAGGGCTTTCTCTTTTTAATGAATACATTTGCATCCTTTCTTTTCCTTTTTCTTACAGGGCTGCTGTATTATTTCACTTTGCCTAAGAGCTTACTGATTCCTTTTGTTATATGGCCGTGGTTACTTTTCTATGTGAAAGTCCATATGTACCCAGGAGGATGTAGGACCCCAAAAGGGACTCTAGCTTTTCTGAAGCCTTTGGCAGTAAAAGCTTTCTGTTCTGGCAGACCAGTGTAGATATGCCACTAAAGACAGAGGACAAGAGCCTCCCTTGGTGCCTTTGCATTATATAAGATGACTCACCCATGGAGGAAATTAGAAAATAAAGTCCAGTAAAATATCTCAAATTTAATGGGACTCCTATAATTGGTGACAAAATACCACTAAGACTTTATGAGTCTAGGGGAAGGGATCATAAAGATTTTCAAAAAAAATGAGACATTACGCCTGAGGAAAAAATCTCCAGGCTGTGAGGAAAGATAGATACTGGGCTGTCACTCAAGTGCCCAGCAGTAAACTTATACTCTATGGCCTATAGAAAGGCATCAAGTAGGTTAACGTGTAGTCTTCAGAAAACTGAAACTTAAAAAGTCTTTTTCCTAGGAAAAGGTGCCTTCCAAGTGGAAAAGTTTAAGTTTTAGATGAGAGTTAAAACTCTGAGCAAAATAAAACTTAAAACATATAAATTATGATATAAAGATAACTAAGTTATTAATGAAAATTTAAAGAGTATGTCTATTGTTTTCTAATATAAACACTCTCAAAAACATTTTTAGATGAGAAAAAGGAAAATTTAACGTTCATTGAATGACCTCTTGTCTCTCTTATTTATAACATAAAAAATAGAGGTAGGAAAATTGACGACAAGCCAACAATGAGTAGTTACAAAAAGGGAAAAAAAAAAAACAAATACAGGAGACCCTTTCCATTTGTAAGATGATGAATTATAAAGACACAGCTTCCTGGGACTTCCCTGGTGGCGCAGTGGTTAAGAATCTGCCTCCCAATGCAGGGGATGTGGGTTCGATCTCCGGTCAGGGAACTAGATCCCACATGCATGCCGCAGTTAAATAAAAAAGACACAGCTGCGCCCCCCGGGGGAGGAGAGAGGGAGCGAGGCCGCGCGCTCCGTCCCCTCCCCCGGGGCTGCCGCCGCCACCGCCGCCACCACCTCCTCGCCGCCTCACCCTGGCGGGGCGAGGGGGAGCAGCAGGCCTCCGGGCCCTGGCACCGCCGCCCGCAGGTTCAGCAGATGAAGGCGTCACTGAAGGGTTACCTACACTTCAGAGCACTTCTAGCACCAGTGCTCACGCAGATGATGATGATCACAGGACAGAACGGCCAAGTCCAAATGGTCCAGATAGACCTTTTCAGTGTCCAACATGTGGGGTGCGATTCAGAACCTGAAACAGCACATGCTCACCCACTCAGGAATTAAACCATTTCAGTATGACCGCTGTGGGAAAAAGTTCACCAGGGCTCACTCGCTAAAGATGCATCGCCTAAAGCATGAAGGTAAACGCTGTTTCCGGTGCCAGATATGTAGTGCCACTTTCACTTCCTTCGGGGAATATAAACACCACATGAGGGTTTCCCGGCACATTATCCGCAAGCCTCGGATTTACGAGTGCAAAACATGTGGCGCCATGTTCACCAACTCTGGAAATTTAATCGTGCACCTGAGGAGTCTGAACCATGAAACGTCAGAGCTAGCAAACTACTTCCAGAGCAGTGATTTCCTAGTACCGGACTACTTAAACCAGGAGCAAGAAGAGACCCTTGTTCAGTATGATCTTGGAGAACACAGTTTTGAAAACAACTCCTCTGTCCAGATGCCTGTAATTTCACAGGTCTCCTCGACCCAGAATTGTGAAAGCACTTTTCCCTTGGGGTCTCTTGGTGGGCTGACAGAAAAAGAGGAGGAAATGCCAGGGCAGCCAAAGACCAGTGCTTGTGCCGAGGCAACCAGAGAGGACCCCCCAAAATCAGAGCTGTCTTCTGTAACTATTGAGTAATTTCATGGTTTGGCTTCATTTTTGATTTTTGGAAAGTGCCTGTGCTTGGTCTTGTACATTTGAATTTAATTTAACTTTATAAGCAAAAAAGCGTTTGGGAAAGAATTTCCCTTTTTACTTTGTAAGGTCTGCAACTGATGTTTTATTTTTCATGACTGAGAGATTGCTTCTGTAACTGCACAATAACATGGTGTTGAAATATAATAGAAACCTTGAGGCTTAAGGAGAACCAGCTGACTTAAAACTGGTATCAGTTTCCTCTTCCATTATCAGGAGTAGGTTAACAACAGATCATTAGGTCAAGAAGAAATTAGGTGATTATTGACCTTCCTGAAATGAAAGCGTACACCAGAAACATATTACTGAGTGAATCTGGCAAATGGCCTGAATATCCTATATCCTACACACAGGATATTGTACAGTAATATTCTTAACCCAACTGAGATTGTTTACAAAATACCCATATGACAGTGATAAATTGTCCTTGCTCCAAAATATTTTAAGACATTGCCAAATGTCATATTAAAAGCAGTTAGGATAGTTTTTACGCAATGTGAGCAATAATGTAGAAGTAGAGGAGAGTCTATAAAATGTTGATCTATGACTCAAATCTATTTGGGGAAAAAAAAGAATTGTTAAGACTAAAGAAAAACTAAAAACCTTAAATTATTGACTATTACCTCTTGCTGCTAAAAAAAGAAAAGAAAAGAAAGAAACTTCGTGGTTTATAGTCGAAATATATATGATACTCTAGACTGGAATATACGTTTTTACCTGGTGCCATTAAAGCATCACTGACCTTGATCCTAAATATTCATGAGTCCATGAACAATGATCTTTTGAGTAACTCTTTTTTTCTATGTATATACCCAAAGTTTAATAATTATGAAAACACCTGATTAGGTTAGAAAAAGAAAATACAGTTTCTTATTCAAAACACAAGATCTCAGTTTTGTCTGGGTGCTAGTCGTTAATAATAAAATTTTTCTAAGTTATAAGAAAAAAAAGGACACAGCTTCCAACTGAAAAGACTTTTAAAAATCCGTTTAATGAAGATTAGAGTTTCCATATTACTTTTTAAATGCATGAATAAAAAGTAAAATATAAGCTAAGTTTATGTGATACTACTCAAATACTTTAATAAATGTTTTATGTATTCTGGATGTGAAAGATAGCTACATATCTTCTCCTGGTTTTGCTATATGAGAAATAAAAATGCAAACAGAGCAAATGTGAGAAATACAGCATTTTACAAAGTGCTAAATTAAATGAAAATTCCAAAATTCTAAACACTTGCCTTATAAATTACTATTGCTTAAAGTATATAAACATGAATATGGGTGTACAACTGAGTTGTGTTTTTATCTGAATGATTGGTGTCCTTAGAAACTGGTCTTGAAAACCTCAGATGATATTGAAATTTATGAGAACCTGGAGAGCTTCTCCACTTCCCTTTATGTGTAAACTTATAAGATGTGATATCTTTCTAATAAAAGTTTTTAAATAGTATTTAGTGAACTTTAATGCCAACTTAATATATTTTTCTAAAATCTTAAATTGTCTGTGGAAACAGACTAATAGTTTATTGAGAAACCTAGTTAAGAATCAATATTTACCTGGGACTTTGAAAAACATTAAAATTCAGAGTGCCAATGGACTTCCCTGGAGGTCCAGTGGTTAAGACTCTGTGCTTCCACTGCAGGGGGCCTGGGTTCGATCCCTGGTTCCAGGAACTAAGATCCTACATGCCCTGCAGCGTGGCCAAACAAATAAAATAATAAAATAAAATAAAATTCAGAGTGCCAAGAACTGTGAAGAATCTAAGATTTTACTCTAATTTCAGCCAACAAGCTAGCCTTCCACAGTTTCATGGACGGTGGCAGAAGACACAGGACACCTGGGTCAGAGATAGTATTACTCCCAGCAATCCCAGCATTTCACCAGTCCCCTAAGTGCCATTTCCCACAGAGTGACACAGAGAGGGTCAGGGGGTACCCGTATTGCCCACACAGTGGATTGCATTATAGGAGAGGAACCCTGAATTTGAAGAACACAAATATTTTATAATGAGCAGTAAGCCCACCTGAACTTTGTACTGGAGGGAGACATCACTACGATGGGCAATAAATAAAAACATCCTTTGCTCTGGAGGAAGACACAATCTCTATCTCCTGGTTGCTCACTGTACAAACATCTTTGAAAGAGAGTCCAGAGCAAAGTTAATCATTGCTTCTGCTCTTATGATGTGCAGAATCATGAGAACCCCATGGAGAATGGTCTCCCAACACAGAGAGAAATAAAAAATAAAATGCATAGCTCCTACACAACACCTATGCATGGTTTTATATATGTATTCTTATTTATGTGTGAACACTTTTTTCCTTCAGAATACTCAAATTAAGATTAAAAAGCATATAAACATCAAATTATGATATACTTGATAAAGTTGTTTTAAGAGCTGGAGTTTTAAAGATTTAAGTATTGTCATTTAAACTTACAGGACTATATATGTGTGTGAGTGCATATCAAAGTTATATTAAGGTTAATAATTTAAAAAAATTATATATAAGAGAGGAGAGATGACTTGCAGTTTGGGAAAAGAAAATTGGTCTCTGGGTATGTCATCTATTGTCAACATGAAGCAGGTAAAAGTTCTTTGCCTAAATTATATTCTGACATGGGAGCAGAGATTGTCAAACCTCTGTGTGTGCCCTCTCCTGTTTTGCAAGTGTGCCAATATTTATACTGATCCTTGTGATGCTTTTGAGTGCTCCATGATTGTACCCAAGTTCC
This sequence comes from Neophocaena asiaeorientalis asiaeorientalis, assembly GCF_003031525.2. Classification (NCBI taxonomy): domain Eukaryota; kingdom Metazoa; phylum Chordata; class Mammalia; order Artiodactyla; family Phocoenidae; genus Neophocaena; species Neophocaena asiaeorientalis. Next base: position 5,599,820 of record NW_020172364.1, read on the forward strand.
TGACTGCTAAAAGAATTATTATGATTTCCACTGTTATCTCTCTATGGCTGTTATAAAATATCCACTTCTAATTTTTAGTCACCTTTGCTATTATTTGTATCAACTCTCCAGTCTCTTAGGGCTACTTTTTCATATATTACCCATTTCTACAACTTGACCCAAAATTCAGAAGTTTTGGACACTCACAGGATGTCATTTTCACCTAAACTGTCTTTGCTGCTCCCCAGACTAACAAAGATTTGCTCCCTCGCCTTGTCCAGTTCAGCACTTGCCAACAAGGAAGAGAGTCCAGGAGTGAATGGGCATGATCTGTATGCTGCAGTTTTTTTCCAGACTTGCCCTGGAGTCTTGTAAAAGCTGCCCTTTTTTTTTTTGCCAGCCCCTCAATGTTGAAGAGTTGTTATGAGTATGCTCTCGTGATTGCAAGCATCTATTTAGGGTGAGTGGAAACAGCCACAAAGAGAGGTAGACACAATGACTATCCGCAAAAGACTTCTAAGGGACAGTTTATTCCCAGGTTTGGAATACCCTTGTCTGGTAACAATAGTTGGATACACTTCGCAGGAGAGATTGTAAAAGAATTTTGTTTTAAGGCCCTACACGTATATAGCAATGCCTTCATTGATTTTTCCATCTTAAATTAATCAAGGGTAATGTTAAAATAGAAATCTTAAAGAAGAAGAAAAAGGAGAAGGAGAAGGAGAAGGAGAAGGCAGGGAAGAAGGAAGGACCACCCCACTGGCTAAAGATTTTGAAAAACTGGATTAAAGTGGCCAAAAATATTGTCTATAGCCAAGAAGCAAGTAGCAGAGGTTACCTCTGGGGAGAGGAGCTAGAGGGAAAGGGTATGAGGAAGACTTCTTTTTCACCATTTACCCTTTTGTTCTTTTGCATTTTGTACAAAGTTTATAATTGCTTATCAAAAAGTTCATATAATAACACTCTTCCAAATTACAATGTCACATACATGACCCTTGAATTACATTTCTTGCAGATATAACTGCACATGTGCAAATAATGATGGGGGAAACCTGTTCATGGCAGCATCATGTGTAATAGAAAAGATGGGAGGTATCTAAATATCCATGAAGGGGATGAGTGAAAGGAACTGTGTACATCCATACAACAGGATAAAATGCAGACCCAAGAAAGGATCAAGAAGCCTATTATGCACTGATACAGAATCTGTATCTCCAAAATATATTAAGTAAAAAAATAAATTAATAAAAGAAAAAGATACAGAAGTAAACTATGCTATCACTCTCTGTAAAATAGACATGCATTTCCTTGCTTATGTATTAACAACTATACGTAAAGGATACAGAGGAATAATATTATTGGTTGAATCTGGGGAGAAAATTAGGTGGCAGTAAGACAAGAGTAAGAGGATGGCTCTTCACTATATACACTTTTGTACCTTTTAAACTTTAGATCTTATAAATATATTACCTATTCAAAAAATAAAATAAGCATTTTTTGAAGGGGATAATAGTAAATGTTACCAATTTCAGAAAGCCTCATCCATAGGCATTTTCTACACCTCCACCAAAGTTCAATTGGTATCCCAATAAAATCCATTTAGGCGATCTCTGAAATTATCCTGAGACTATAAGAAATAGAAAGAACATGGCAACTGAATTATTCTGTAGAGATAAATGAGGAAACCCAAGTAATTTTCTGCAGATGAAAACTTTTTTCGATATATAAGTATACATATATCAGAGTGCTCTTCTTGCTATGAGTTTTTAAAAACTTTTAAAATTGTGATATAATTTTAGACTTACAGAAGAATTGCAAGAATAATACAGATAGTTCTTGTACACCACCTTTCACCCAGCTTCCCCTAATGTTAACATCTTGCATAATCATATTACAATTATCAAAGATAAGAAATTAGCATTGCTGCATTACTACACCACAGACTTCATTCCAACTTCCTGTGAGATTTTAAATTATGTTTCAAAACCTACTTGATTCAGGCGGACTTCCCTGGTGGCGCAGTGGTTAAGAATCTGCCTGCTAATGCAGGGGACATGGATTCGAACCCTGGTCCGGGAAGATCCCACATGCCATGGAGCAACTAAGCCCGTGAGCCACCACTACTGAGCCTGTGCTCTAGAACCTGCGAGCCACAACTACTGAAGCCCGCGCCCTCTAGGGCCCGCCTGCCACAACTACTGAGCCTACATGCTGCAACTACTGAGCCTGCATGCTGCAACTACTGAAGTCCACGCGCCGAGAGCCTGTGCTCCACAAGAGAAGCCACCGCAATGAGAAGCCTGTGCACCACAACAAAGAGCAGCCCCTGCTCGCCTCAACTAGAGAAAGCCCGCGCACAGCAACAGAGACCCAACGCAGTCAAAAATAAAAAAATAAATAAAAATAAACCTACTTGATTCAAAAAGCAAGCCATTAAGAACATAAACATTATTTCTTTGTTACACAGCAAAACAAATTGTATTTTTGGTCTTCAGATTTTAATTTTTGTCACAAATATTTTTTGTAAATGTTCAAAATAGCTAGATAGTATTCTGAAGATTTTTAAATGTTTGTATAGGTGTACAATAAGGCAAACTGAATTCATGTTGGAAAAAGTGGCATCTGTAGAATTGTGGATTTGGCTTAAGGGACTTAAATTATGGCCTGAGAGAAGTATTCATGTTTCATCAATTGATCACAAGCTTTTGCTAGTCAAAAAATTTGTGAATTAGCCACTTAATTGAAGAGATTTCAATTCCATTCCTGAGTCTACCAACAAACGCAGTGGTTCTCAAAGTGTGGTCCCCAGACCAGCAGCATCAGTATCAGCTGGGAGCTTGTCAGAACGTGAATTTCCAGTCATCTGTGTTTTAGCAAGCCCTGGGTGATTCTGAAGGCTAAACTTTAAAAATCTCTGATTATAAGTGTTTCAATGACTAAAAGGAGGGGAGAAGGAGAAGGGAGGAACTAATAGAGAACAGGAAATTCTCAATGGAACATTCAACCTGCCTGCTTGTTAACAGGAAGGTCTTGGTTCAAACTTTACTTGTTTGTTTCCAAGAAATAGATTGTACTTCATTTCTCTTAAATACATACAGACTTACCTTTTCTATACATCAAGGTTTCACCTTTGACCTGAGTGAACTGGTTCCAAAGACTACAAAATGATTAATGTAGAACCTCTGCATTGATAACCTCTTCTGCCAGAAACCGATTTGATCACTTTCTCATTGGGAAATGAGTATAATAACTCCTCACTTTGCACAGTTCTGATATGCACACATTTCAGTCACAGCGGTCTAAATTAAGACCAGTCCCCCAATACCTGTAAGTAATGACATAGGAAAAACTTCACTATCCTCAAAGCACTAGGGAAATAAGAGATGTGTATCATGATCTGTAGCCAATCACATCAATTCTTTCAAAGTCTGTTGATGACTAGTCACCGTGCATTTGTTATTCAGTATACAGTTGCTGCTTTGTCTTCCAGTGATAAAGCCCACCTGACATTTTACAAAAGTGAATGACTGAAAGAATTGTCCAAGAAAGATTAAAGTGCAGCACCCCACCCCCCAAAAAAGGAAAAGTGATATCGCTAGAAGTGAAGTGAAATTGAAAGTGATTAGAAGATACCGCCAGGGGAATGTTGACACCGCTGCCATTCTTGAGACTCCAGGCATGCAGCCAGGGGAACTTTGTAAAGGTGAACTTAGCGACATAAATGAGGAAAGTGGTTGTGACACCAAGGATGAAGGTGTGCCAGTGGAAGTGATGTCTACAAAATCCTTCATGTTGAAGAATCTTCAGAGATTTCGTAACATAGAAATCACAAAAGATAAAATCTTGGAAGCAAAAATAAGTTGTCAAATTGTACTCCCCTGAGAGGGGGGGAGCTATATAAGTGGATTGGTGGACTTTCAGGGAATTAGGAGCTGAAAAATTGTGTAGTAAGTTGGAAATAGTTTAGTTCAGAGATTGTTGTTGTATCTCGTACGTTACCTTTGCTGACAGAAAACCAAGTCACAATCAAGCTAAGAAGAGGATTATAACCCGGGACACAGATTCTCAGAAGCTCTGACAACTGTTCCACCGGTCAAGAGTTAGAGGTGCAGTTTTATACATTCCTGAGACAGAATTTATGTATGACATTTACAGGTTAGCATTGTACATCAAGTTCATCAGAGATGTTTTGGTCAGTTATGTGTGTACAGAGTAAGCCTTTGGTCAATGTGACCGCCTGTATGGGATGAAAAAGAAATATTAATCTTAAAATTACCAGGCTGGTGTCTGAAGAAAGGGACCGTTTTTCTCAACAGTTGATTATATCGTCCTACTTTGAGGAGGTCTGGCTAATGTATCATGCTGATGCACATTGCGCGTTGGGAAAGGCCCACCACAAAGAGGGACGTTTTTCTTTTTTGTTTCCATCTTAGTTTGATTGTCTTGTCATAGAAAATTTGTGATTTTTCCTCATCACCTTTATCATCTAAAGTTTGATTTCTTTCTGGTTGTCATTCTCAGTAAGTTACTGGTCTGGTAATAATTAAATTATTGTCTTTTTTTTCTGAAATATATACCTATTTGTGAATTTTCTTTAGTAAGCTAGAATAGGATTTTGGGCTCTTCTCCCACATTTATGGTGGTTAAAAAGAAGGAAGGGGAGGAGAAAAAGGAGAGGACAAGGGAAGGGAGAGAGGGGGAAACTGGAGAAGAAGAGGTGCTCTGTTCACCCACCCATCCATCCCCCTTCCAGATTATTCTTTTATGGTATTTTATCTTTTTCTTAGGTATTCAGTTATTCAATGTCTTAGTCATTTTAAATTGTTCTATTTTGTGTTCTCTTTCAGATAGTCTTTCTAATACCAGAAGTTCATGGCCACTGAGTCCTACTGCTTGTTGTAAGTGCTGACTCTTAACAGGGTGAGTTGTTTCCACGTATGTTTTGATTATGATCAAAACGTATGATCTGTAGCAGGGCTTGCTTTTTCCTGAGAGAACCCATTGTGCCCTGGGTGAAGAAGAGTCCTGGCAGATCCATTCCCTGTTGACTTCCAACAGGAGTCTTGGGATGTCACTTGGATTTGGACACATTTTTATATTAAATTCCCACCTTGGGGTTGGGGGACTTCATTGGTAAAAGAAATTCAATCTCCAAACCTCTATGAGAAACTGGACTCTAAGATGTTAGCAATGGGGGAAACTGGGTAAGGGGTACATGGAGGAACTCTGTGTACTATCTTTACAACTTTTCTGCAAACCTAAAATGATTCCAAAATAAAAAGGTGATTTTTCAAAAGGGAAGCCCCTAGGTTAGACCCTTAGGTAGCCATGGAGTCAGCTTGCATGCATCCTGGTCCTGTGTTCATTTACATCTTCATTTTGTATATCTGCAATATCCCTTTTGCCTTGCAAGTTCAGCTATGAATTTAAAATAAATTTTGTTGTAATTCATCTAGCACGTCTGAGAGTTATTACAGGTAGATTTTCAGATCATATCAGTCCACTACACATGGAACTTAATTTCCTATTTTCTCTTTAATCCACACAAATCAGGCTTTTATCCCCACCAGTGAAACTGGTCCAGTCAACCTTACCAATAACATTCATCCTGCAAACCCAGTGGTAAATTCTTAGTAGTCAGATACTCAGTCTTTTGTTAGCATTTGAACAGTTGAGCATGCCTTCCTTGAAACCCTTTATTCTCTTGGTTTGTCAGACCTTCCTCTTATTTCTTGTACTTCAGTGGCCTCTCCTCAGACTTTTTTGTGGTCTCTCTCCTTTGCTGACCTTCAGATGTTGAGCGCCTCTGGACTCAATCTTCCACCCAGTCTCTTATAATTCTGCACTCATTCCATGGGTGATATTATTCAGTACAGTGATTTTAAATATTCATATGTCACAACTCCCAAATTGAGATCTTAGGACCTGATGACCTGACTTTTTCTCCTACCCCTGCCCCCCTGCTTCAGGTGCCCAGACTCATTTATACAACTGCCTACTCAATATCCCTGCTTAATGTCAAATTTAATAAAGCCCAAACAGAACTCTCCATCTGGCGCCAAAAATAACAGATATGTTGTTCAGTATATGCCTGTGGTAGGCCTTGACCAGGTCTGGCGATGTAGCAGCAAATAGAAAACTAAATCACTGTGGCATAGCAAAACCTCTTTATGGGGACTTCCCTGGCGGTCCACTGTTTAAGACTCCGTGCTCCCAATGCAAGGGCATGTGTTCGATCCCTGGTCAGGGAACTAAGATCCCGCATGCCGCAAAAAAGAAAACCTCTTTATGGAGTAGTAGGTAGACCTTTGAGTGGGAACATGGCCCTTCCCCAATAATAGTGTGAGATGGTAAAACCACAGTTCTCTACATTGACCACCAAATTTCAAGTATACCTTCATGAGGGCCTTCAATCCAGAGATCTACTATTTTATCAATACTATCTTTGGAGAGTAAACTTCTAGACTAGCCGGAGTAAAGGAGAGAAAGTTGCCTAACTACATGGAGTAGGGGAGGAATTCCTGAAGTCTGCTTTTTCTTTTTTCTTTTTTTCTCATTTAATTCCACATTTACTCTCATTGCTCTGGGCTGGGAAAGGAAGGAGTTGTGAGTGTATAGAATTGCACTATTGCACTTTCAGACAGAATTGGGATCCAGGTTCTAACTTCCTTTGAGTTCAGGATCTGAATCAGTCAGAGGAGGTTGACTGCAGCTGGAGGCTGGGGGCTGCTAGGAAAAAGGCAGGGAACAGGAATGTACTTGACCTTGGAGAATTGCTGTTCCAGGGCTCCCATCCAGGTACCTGAGGATCCTTCATGTAGATCACATGTTGGGGTGGTGGGCACAGCAGCTCCCCAAAGAGAATATGACTGGCACAGGCCTGGGACTGGTATTCAGGAGGTAGGAGGCTGGCCACATGTGCACAGGGAGGATCTGAGAAGACATTGTCCAACCATCTGTATCCCAGGATCCTGTGAAGGGGCCTCTCCATAGGGACAAGGCCAGGGCTTGCTCCTTGACCTCTGGTTGGCCTCATGAATAGTGGAGTCATGCAAATTTATAAGCACTTGGAGACATTGTTGCCACTCTTCTTTATGCCCCTGTGCTTGCCACCCTGGGCAATCGCTTTTGGCTGTACATGAGTCTTCTCACCACTTCACATTCAAGGAATTCCCATTCTTGTAGGAAACTCCCGATTTCCTGGTCACTCTAAGGTTTAATTAACTGGCCTGTTGGCTTTTCAGATCCCTGGGTTTATTTTTCCTCCTTTACTTCCTGGGGGGTTGCCAATGATTTCAGCCTGAAGTGTCTATTTTAATTCCTGATAAAAATGTCTATTTTCTCTGCAGCCACAGGGTTCTAATCCAGGGGCAGCAAAGAGCTGGTGTCCAGGGTCTTTTGAGCATGGGCCGCTGCCTGTACGCCTTGCTCGGCCCTTGCAGTAAACCTTTCTCTGCTCCAAAGCCCGATGTTTCAGTTTGTGCGGCTTCACTGTGCATTGTGCACACGAACCCGGGTTCGGCAGCACAGGCACTTACTCTGGCACACTGGAATTCAGCAGAGCCTGGACGTGCCCAAGTATAGAAATGTGTTTGCTCCTCTCTGCTCTGGCCGTTTCTAACTGCTTTTTCAACAGACTTTCAACCAGTGTTCATATTTTAATCTCACATCCCTATATGCAAAAAAACATGGTCCTACCAATTTCTGAGTCTTTTGGTTGTTCTGCAATACAAATGAGGTTGCTTATCAGCTTTCCATACTCTGAATTTAGGGCTTTCTCCCATCTGCTAATTTTCTCATCATTTTCTCATTTGCTTTCCAATTTAAGTTTTGTGAGCTGTTGTCTCTTTTCCAATTTTCTTGAGTGTTTAAGTCTTTTCAGCAAGACTTTTTACTATTATTTTGGTGAGCTTTCAAGAGACGGCAGAGGTTAAATATCAACCTTCTAACTTTAACCAAAATCAAGACTTTAATACATAGGGACAAAGGTCCCCATTTGAAGGAGGAGGGTGGGATGGAGCAAAGGCGGGGCCCCTGATACCCTTAGGAACCTAACAATCCACCTAGATCCACAAACTATTCAGAGTTGCCTGGGAAGCTTTGAAACCTCAGTTCACACTAGTTAGCCCAGGGGGAATTCTCATCACAGTTCTCTCAAGGAATGCATTCAAACGCAAGCATTTTGAAGTAAATCATTTAATCTCTATACAATCTCTGTACACTCTGTACAAATCTCTGTATAATCCCTCCACAGTTTTTTACCTCTAGGAACCAGGGTCACTGCAAAGAAGGAGGGCAACCCAAATTGGAAAATAGGCACCCCAAAGGAAAATTTAGTACCTATTCCTCAATCTGTATTCTGTTGAGAGTCTATCCCCTCAGTGATTCCCACTGTCCACAAGTATCGGCTATCTTATCAGACAGCCTTTGAGCTGGCTGATTAATCTAAACTCATAGAAATGCACTCCCTGACTCTACTTTTTAGCCTCAGAACTTCATTTAGTTCGTTTAATAGATTTTTCCTTTCTTTGTCTACTTCAGTGAGTCTAACAGATTGAACAGCTAATTCCAAATTAGAGAGAGCAGGAAAAACAAGAAGCTTCCCATTCAAGGTCCCAAAGGATCTTCTGCCTTTCCCCACCTTGGCAAGCCAGGGAGTTCAGTCCCAAGTGTCTCCTTGCCTGCTGGAAGGAGTTTGCCAGCTGACTTTACCACAGCACCACCTTGTCCAGGAACCAAGTTTTGAGGTGTGTTTAGAGTTAAATCTATTAGAATCATCTTTGGTGTTTTTGTTTTTTGACTTGCAGAGCCAGCAGAAAGGCAGCTAAACACAGGGTCTGGGTTTTTTTCATCAACTAACAGACATCAGCTTATAGAGAAAGATAGGTCATATAAAGTCAAGGCTATTAAAGTCAACTACAATTTAAGTGAACAAATTACATTTTCTACTGCAAACTCATTCTGCAGATTAAAGAAACACTGCAAAGTTATATTTGCTTTGCAGTAGAAGGGAGTTTAAACATGAATGATCAGCTCAGAGAAAACAGCTAGTAGCAGTGGACATCTCAGGAAAATTTTCGGTGTTTCTACTGAACATCGCAAGAGACAGCCTTACAAATTATAATTACATAAGACTTCTCCTCCACTGGTCTGGGCTGCTTATTCCTGATATCACCAGAGTGTACATATTCCTGGCTCTTGACTTCTGAGCTTACTGTGGAGGATAACGATCAGCCTAATACTTCGAAAATTTCAAGTATTTAACGTAATAGGTTTCTTGACCACCACCCCCCGCCAAAACATGACATTATGGCGCATATAATTTCTTTTATTTGGGTCAATTGTGAGTATAAAATTTTAAAGTTACTTTTCAAAGGAATTTTAAAGGAAAAGAAAAATGGAAGCCTCTAGCAAGCAAAGAGGCACTATGCCTTGACCATCTTCTCTTTTCAGAGGCGAAGGCCTTCCCAGAGACAGCCTCAGGGAATACCAGCTAGTTACACGCATCACCTCAGCCTTTCTACGGGAGTCAGGAAGATGACAGAGTGCCCACCCCCTTTATTTTTTCGAAGTCCTATTAATATAATTTTTTAAAAGTTTTCATCAGAAACAACTGACAACATTTAGTTGGTTATTTTCAGACTTTAGTTGGCCTATCATTCAGAATTCAGAACTGGAAACCAAGATCTAATTTGCCTCTGCCCTGGTCTGGCTAATGACTACAGATTTAGTAGGCCTACAATCCATCTGAAACAGTGTATCCCAAACAGAAAAGTTCAGATGAGCTATATTGACACACGGTATTTATTTTGATTTTTTTGGGTAATTAATCAGTATTAGAAAATACAAGAAATTAAACCTATGATTTCACTCAAGCGAAGTAAATGCAAATTGACTTAAAAATTAGGTAAATAATTCAGGTGGTACTCAAGTATGGCAAGAATCATGAAGCCTGAATAGTTGAAGAATGGCTGGATTTATTCCAAGGAAATGAGGTCTATTTACTGCCACTTCACTTCTACGTCTACTGCACCCGTTTCAGATGCAAGGAGTGGACCTAAGGACCACCACCACCCAGCCTATGCTCCAGGCCCACTTTCAAATGGGGGCAAATTCACCATACAAAATTCACAGACGGCATCAGCAGAAGTAACAATACCAAAGCAACTGACTGAGCAGTGAAGAGGAGGAAAATGCTGAGCTTTTTTCCTTAATGTAGTAGGGTTAGGAGAAATTTTATTTTTAAAATGCTCTGTGTTGTTCTTAAAGGATTGTTTGTGCAACAAAAAACATAAAAACTTGCAAGTAGAACTCATTTTGTTTTACAGTCCAGACAGTTTAAAACAGCTTCTTCTTAAAAGTACCTTTATGTAAATCATCACCATTTCAGTAAGTAAATGCAGGCCTACAAGTTCAGGGATAAAAATGGTCACATAAGCTGAAGGGGACATCAGGATGTGTCCTCTTTTGAATATGAATAGCAGGAGTAGTTTTACTCTTTAAAAGAAATTAAAACAGCATATCAACAGTACAACTCACTGTAGGAAATAGATAATATCCCTTCATCTTTGTAGTTCTACTCTTTATTCTTCTAGTTATTCACTCATTCATTCAAAAACATTTAAGGGCTTACTATATGTCTAAGGAATTACTGCCAGCAGTGAAAAAATTCTTTTCCTCATCAGTTTGTTTGACCTAAGAATAAAAGAAGCAAAAACATTATTTTGCCATTTTTGGATTAAAATTCACAACTTCCTAGAAGCTATTCTGGATCAACTCTACTCTATGCTAACAATGCCTTTACTGTCTCTTCTTGGTTCTTATTTTATACACTATTCAGCAAAGTTGGTTGCTGTGGCAGGCAGAATAATGTTTCCCCCAAATAGGTTGGCTTACAATCGCTAGAGGGCTTTACAATTGTCAGCAGAGGCTACTGGAGAGTAAAACTAAACTAGGTGGTCACACAGGGAAAGAAGCCGAGTTTTAGCATCACTTGCCATATAAATGGCCTCACATGTTCCAGGTTAGCAAAGAAGCATTGTAGTTGACTTAGAGATAGCCATCCAATTTTAGATCTCAGGTAAGTGGAAAAGTTTCACAGTATACTCTGTGTTGATATGCAAAACTTTGTTAATGTGTATGTTTTGTTTGGATCTTTATCTCATTTTTTACTTACTAATGCTATTTAGTAAGCACTTGAGAATGTGGCAAGCACAGCATTTATTAGAAATACATGGTAGAGTTGCTGGCAATGTGGGTCTGGATTTTTGCTGAATTTTGGATTAGGAAACTTTCTTACCTTGAAACCCCTTGAGCAATTGTGACTTAAACCAGAGTTTAGCCCTTGATTATTTCCTGTTAAGGGACTCTGGAAATCCTCCACCGCATGTAACAGTAGTGCTAAACCTAAAGAAAACACTCAACAATTAGGTGTTGATTGATTTCACCCTATGGTTGATTGATTTCACCCTGTAGACTCAAGTGAGACTAAATTGTTAGCCATTTTTCTCATTTAGTATTTTCTTCAGTTTCCTGGATCCCAGGAGATTTTTAGTAGGTTTTGGATGAGCCAACAAGGATTTCTGACCTCCATTCTCAGAAAATGTCTGGCATCACCTCAAATCTGGATTTGAACATTACACAGGGTGGATAGGGGGCATCATCACTAGACTGAGGGTCAAGTACACGTTGTCATCTTGGTATTCGTTTTTGTCACAGTTCCTAGCATGATAATTTTCAAATAAATGATTTTTGGAAAAAAATGTATTTACAACCAGGTATCATGTTGAATACACAAATATAGAAAATTAAGTCATTTTTTTCCCCGTTATCAGACTTTAGGTTGGCCTTCTGAATTAATGAGAAAATATTTTCTTGAGTATTTGTGTTATCTTGCAGGGTGGGTAGGACTGTATTTTAAAGTTAAACGACTAAAAATACTATTTTTGGTTTTTATTAACGAGCCTGGATTAGGGCTACAGTTGAAAACCTCTGGAGCTTTACAAATCATGCAGTTTATTTAAGCAGCAAGTGTTGTATTGCTCTCAATTTCACTAAATCAACATTCATTATGTATAAACAATTAAAGCGCAAAAAGCCTTAAAAAAAAAAAAAAAAAAAAAAAAGGAGCTATAAAGCCATAAAAAGACATGGAGTAACCTTAAATGCATAT
>NW_020172364.1:5612141-5631629 GCF_003031525.2 Neophocaena asiaeorientalis asiaeorientalis
TAAAAAAAAAAAAAAAAAAAGAAAGACCATAACCAAAACCTGTGTAGTCCCAAAGCAGCATGCAGGCCGGAAGCATCCATTTAAATTCCTGAGTTACAAGGAACATTACCCCTACATAAGCAAAAGTTTACAGTGATTTTATCAGGCATTTCCCACACTTGTTAAAATTATAAGCATTATTTTAAAAAGAGAGCGAGAGAAGAGCAGAGGCAACATAAGAAGAATGGAGTTGGCTGCTCCAGAGACATCTGCAGAGGACACTACATATTTCTTCTCGCCCGGCACGCTGGACGGTAAACCGGATCTTCTGGGGCTTGCTGGGCAGCCGACATTTTCCGTAGCAGGAGTTTCACTGTCAAGGTCTGAAGGATGTTAAACGCTCGGGCCAAAGGCCAGGCGGCTCTTTACCGTCAAGTTAAGTAGCGGTGGGAACGAGCGCAACAGCCCGATTCCCCTCCAGTGCAGAGTGTGGACGTGCCTGCCCCTCCGGTACCGAGCACTGCGGAACCGGCGAGCCTGGTCCCACTGTCCGGCGGGAAAGCCGGACTGCCAACCGTCCGGCGCGCCCCAGCCTTCCGCCTCCCGGTCTAGCCCGGCGGCCCGGCCGCCTCTGCTTCGGAGACGCGGAAACCCCGTAGGAGCAGGGCGGGCGGGGAAAGCGGTTCTTCCTATCGCTTGCTGCAATATTCTTCCGCCGCAGAGCAAAGAGTCCCAACATCCCCCGCCAGGGTCTTGGGATGTTCAGCAACGCCGTAAGATCGACAAATAACTAAATTTGGTTTTTCCCACCGATTTGCTCAGGATATTTTCTGAGATAAGCACCGCAGGATCACAATTTTGTGGCTGGTCGAAGAACGACGGGAAAATTCCTCCGCAGAAAACGGGTCCCGGCCGCGAGCCTATAAAAAACGGGTGGTGCGGCCCTTCTGCCTTTCCAGTCAGGCACTGAGTGGTTCCTCGGATCATGTCTGGTAGCTCCGCGGATTATAACAGGTATGCCGCTTCCTCGGTGGTGGTGGTGGTGCTCTGTGGTACAGGTCCTAAGGCGCTGGAGGAGGTTGTAATAGATGGAGAGGAGGCAGGGAACCCCGGGTTCATAGGCGTGGCTTTGGGGTACAGTACTCCTGTGTTTTGTCGAGAAGCTTCCATGATAGGTAGGGCCCAGATTGTGGGGAGACGGGTAAGAAAACGAGGTGGTGAAAGAGTGTGTTTTCCCGAAGACGCCTTGAAATCGCGGCCGTTTCCCCTGCCCATACGGAGCCCGGCATTTATTGGCAGCCGTGGCGCAGTCCGCAGTCGGTACGGTGTAACTGGGCTGTGTAAAGCTCTATTGGCGGCCAGCGGCGCGGTTTGGGAGCGCTAGGCAGTAGGTTGGGTGGGGGCAGGACGGCAGCGGCGGCCGGAGGCCGGATGGGGCCGGGCCGGCAAAGGGGCCCCGGCGAGCCGTTGGCAAGGCCTAGCCGGGCCTAGGCCCGCGTCAATCACTACGGCTTGCGCATTGTTAGGGGCGGAGCTCGGCGCGTGGAGCTCTCGCGAGACGGTGCACTGCCGAGAGGGGAGCGCCTGGCGCTCAGGCCTGGGGGGAAGGGCCGGCGTCCGTGGGGCCTTTCCGGGCGTCCCCGGTTCCTAACCTTTGAGCGGCCGCGCAGTACATCGTGTGCCCTGCGGCACCAGCTGCCTTGGCTCGTTTGGGAAGTGTACACGTGCGGGGGAGAGCGACCGGATGAGAAAGAGCTTCTCTTCCCCTCAGTGTGCAGTTGCAGGGGTTTGGGGAAGGGACGTTCTAACAGCAGTATTTTTGTCAGCAGAGAACATGGCGGCCCCGAGGGAATGGAGCCCGATGGTGTCATCGAGGTAAGAAATGGGTGTGGAATTTGGAACTTTGGAAAGGTGAGTTTGTTCATCCGTTTATTCCTTTTTTGTTTTTTTTTTTAACTTTTCAGAGTAACTGGAATGAAATTGTTGATAACTTTGATGATATGAATTTAAAGGAGTCTCTTCTTCGAGGCATCTATGCTTATGGTTTTGAGAAGCCATCAGCTATTCAGCAGAGAGCTATTATCCCGTGTATTAAAGGTAAAAGACTCGTTGGTGCTTCTTAAAAATGAATTCCCTGTTCTGCATAGGACGTGCACCTTTTTCTCTTTAATATGGGAAAATTACCTTCTGGGGGACTAGCACCTATTTGTATTCCTTAAAGTGAAATGATGGCAATCATCTTTCGGGACTGACCTGAAATGAAGAGAATACTCATTGCTGATCACTTGATTATTTGGGCATAATTCATGTTCCAAATGGAATACGTGGTGTAAACTAGAAGTGGCGGTTTGATGTGGGATCAGTAAATGTGTATCCTACTTTTTTTAGGGTATGATGTGATTGCTCAAGCTCAGTCAGGTACTGGCAAGACAGCCACATTTGCTATTTCCATCCTGCAACAGTTGGAGATTGAGTTCAAGGAGACCCAAGCACTAGTATTGGCCCCCACCAGAGAACTGGCTCAACAGGTATTGATAGTGTAGTTCAAAAAAACTGCTTGTGTGTTGTACAGGTTTCAGGTTTCACAATTGTGAAGAATTTAAAGCTTAGTATAAATTTGTCCTGCAGAGCCCTCCTTTTAACTGTGCATGCAGGGAGTTTGTTGAAAGCTAAACAGTCAGACGGGAACTGGGTGTGCAGGTATGGTTTGCAGGGTTGTGTAACAGATTGAGAAACAAGTTTTTGTTCAGGGTGGACTGGACCTGTTCTCATTTTCAAGTTTGAATGCAGTTGTGCAACATGAAAACTACAGTGACATGTTATTTGACTGTCTTAGTAGTTTGTGATGTATCTGTTGCATGCTATGTTTTCAGAGCTCACTGCCATATTGGTTTGAAGTAAAACCGTGCTAATACATCTGTAGGGTTTATTAAAGCCAAGATTACGTCGCAGTGCTACGGGAAAAATTGTTTTACCGTGGTTTACACTTTAATACACAATGAAGAATAACAGTAGGAAATGTTTTTAGTTACGTAGCTGGTACCTGGGGCAACAGGATCTCAAGTTTGACAGGGCACAAGATGTTTTCAGGGAAGTTTATCTTGAGGCATTTAGATTGGTCTGCATTTTAAGCTCGGAAGTAGTTAAATGCTCTGCATGCATTAGAGCTGTTTGTAGACCAGATATTTGCCATTATGCTTTGGAAGTTAAGTCACAGAACTAGTAATTCTGCTGGATAATAATCAGGCTTTTGGCTTTCAGATCCAAAAGGTAATTCTGGCACTTGGAGACTATATGGGAGCAACTTGTCATGCCTGCATTGGTGGAACCAATGTTCGAAATGAAATGCAGAAACTTCAGGCTGAAGCACCACATATTGTTGTTGGTACACCAGGGAGAGTGTTTGATATGTTAAACAGAAGATACCTTTGTAAGTATTGCTTGTCGAATATAGTTTGGTTTTACTATTATAAAGTAAATAGCATGCCTGAAAACCTAGAGATGATAGTATGACTTTATTTTAAACAGCTCCAAAATGGATCAAAATGTTTGTTTTGGATGAAGCAGATGAAATGCTGAGCCGAGGGTTTAAGGATCAAATCTATGAGATTTTCCAAAAATTAAATACAAGTATTCAGGTGAGCTTTATTTCACTCACACTCTTAAAATAGCTGGAGGTTAGGTTTAATGCAGGTATTATTACAACATAACTGAAGTGTTCTGTTGTCATTCCCCCTGAAAGCAAAAGCAACTGATGCATAACTGTCACAATTCCATGCTCAGAGATGCTTGGTCTCAAAAGATTTTTTTTCGTCGAGTATTGTGCCAAGTTGTGCTAACTACTTGCGTGACGTGTGACAGCATGGTGAATTTTTTTTTTAAGGTGGTGTTGCTTTCTGCCACAATGCCAACGGATGTGTTGGAAGTGACCAAAAAATTCATGAGAGATCCCATTCGAATTCTGGTGAAAAAGGAAGAATTGACCCTTGAAGGAATTAAACAGTTTTATATTAATGTTGAAAGAGAGGTAATTTGTCTAATTGTCAAACATAAAAATGTAGCCCCCTTTTTTTTTACCTTCTTGAATAAGCACTGTGCTAAAATTACAGAAACTAGGATCACATCTTGGTTTTTGTAATAATGCTAGCAGAGTACACACAAGAAGAAGAGTAACTGCACTAGGTTGTAAAAGACTGGGGTGGACCTCTTTCTTAATGTCCAATGT
Source organism: Neophocaena asiaeorientalis asiaeorientalis (assembly GCF_003031525.2). Taxonomy (NCBI): domain Eukaryota; kingdom Metazoa; phylum Chordata; class Mammalia; order Artiodactyla; family Phocoenidae; genus Neophocaena; species Neophocaena asiaeorientalis. Next base: position 5,616,346 of record NW_020172364.1, read on the forward strand.
CCTTTGTCTTAAGATTTGGTGCAATATGTCTTTAGACCAATCTAATAATGAGTTTCTAATGAATGTAAGTTGGAAACAATCATGTTCATTACTGTTAACTTTCTCTTTGAAATACTGTAGGAATGGAAGTTGGATACACTTTGTGACTTGTATGAGACACTGACGATTACACAGGCTGTTATTTTTCTCAATACAAGGCGTAAGGTGGACTGGCTCACTGAGAAAATGCATGCCAGGGATTTCACAGTTTCTGCTCTGGTAAGAGGTATTCTAACCTAGTAATGGTAACTTAAGTCTACCTTCATTAAAGCAGGATTTAGACTACAATATAGCTGCTAAGTGCTGTGTTGTCGTTCCCCCTGCTCAAAATAAAGTTGTTTCTTAACTATACCTGTCTGCTGTACCCCTGTAGCAGCCAGGGACGCTTGGTCTCATACATGTTGATAAGATTAAATGTTGATTTGATTGGTGATTCTTGAATTAATAGGTTTGTTCCTTTGCAGCATGGTGACATGGACCAGAAGGAAAGAGATGTTATCATGAGGGAATTCCGATCAGGGTCAAGCCGTGTTCTGATCACTACTGACTTGTTGGTAAGTCTTTCACTGCTCTTTTTAATTCACCAAAAGTTTGTTTGGGGGGAAGGTTTTTTAATAACCTTTACCAATTCTGTGCTATTTGGGAGAATAAAGAAAAGACCACACTCCACAGTGAGCTATACCACTTAGTATAGTTCATTACTATTTTGTGGCCTACATTACATAGGTGTCTAGTATTTCAGTTAGAATTTGAACATCGTCATTGTATTTCAGGCTCGTGGGATTGATGTGCAACAAGTGTCATTGGTTATAAACTATGATCTACCTACCAATCGTGAAAACTATATTCACAGGTAAGTAGATGGCATCTTGACTTTACTGTACTGGTAAAATTCATACTTTGCTTTTCTACTGACTGATTTGTCTGAAAGGTAACCTCAAATCAGGGAATTGAGTAATATGACATAGTAACTTGGTAGGGTGTAATTAAAATTGTACTTGGGAAGATTGGTCATACACAGTGGGAAAACAGTTGTGAATGTTGCCCAAATTGTGGACTCTATACATACAGATAAGGTTGTTTTAGATCAGTTGGTCTTAGCTTATTTTTGAGCTGTATTTTTTAGTGATGCTCGTGTCCGTGTCCATGTGCTTTCTTGGTGATTCCTCTATAGTTGGGATTTTCTTGGTGTCATCTGGTAGCAATTTGAGCAGTCCCTGGTTTAGTTATAGTGGCTTTATCCCTAAGTAAATTGAATTGTACTTTGTTATATGATGTAAAAAAAGACTTTTTAAAAAATACAGGGGTCGATAGCAGCAGTTGATGACGAGATGGCGCTCAGAAACGGCGTTGACGTAATTTAGGACGTGGAATCATAAGCGAAACAGCACACTGTTTGAATAAAGAGCGAGTCGGTATTTATATTTGTTTTTCTTTTGTCATGATTATTTGATATTTTAAGATGCTCCAGCCAAGGCATTTTGTATACTAGCCTATTAGGTGGTTTGTATTGTCTGGTTTCTATCAGGAAGGTTAGAAAGCTGTTTTTGGAGGTAAACACGTTTGAGTAATTTCAGTTATAACGTGTGAAACTGAGCAAAAAAGCAGTGATAAGTTTGGGTCACCATACCAAATATTTGTTTTCCCACTGGAAAAAGTTGTAAGTTTTAGACAGTAGTTAACCTTGCAGCATTTGTATTTGCAGTTTACAGTTCCAGAAGTGCGTCGAAATGGATTACATAACTGTTCTTTTTGTTTTATCCCTGGTGTTTTACATCTGTCCCAGGCTGACATCTGCTCTTGGCTGGCCCACTTTGGTATGGGCTTTAAATTCACTACCCCAAACACAATACTGTCATCTGCTTTAAAATAATAATAATAATAATAATGCTCAAGATACTTGATAAAATCTCATTTTGCAGCCAGACAAGCCTTGAATCCTTTTGGCACTAACTGCAAAGGAAGATTTTTTTCTCTAGATATTGATTAGCAGCTAGTGCTCCAATTAGAAGCACGAACTATAACCTTGATAAGTAAACAGCAGCTGCTGGTTAACAAGTGGATCATCATGTTCAGTAGTTCATGCAGCATGTGAAGTAGTATATTCTAATTGCTGATTTCTTTTTCTTACACAGAATTGGCAGAGGGGGTCGATTTGGGAGGAAAGGTGTGGCTATAAACTTTGTTACTGAAGAAGACAAGAGGATTCTTCGTGACATTGAGACTTTCTACAATACTACAGTGGAGGAAATGCCAATGAATGTGGCTGACCTTATTTAATTCCTGGGATGAGATAGTTTGGAATGCAGTGCTCGCTGTTGCTGAATAGGCGATCACAACGTGCATTGTGCTTCTTTCTTTGGAAATATTTGAATCTTGTCTCAATGCTCATAACGGATCAGAAATACAGATTTTGATAGCAAAGCGACGTTAGTCGTGAGCTCTTGTGAGGAAAGTCATTGGCTTTATCCTCTTTAGAGTTAGACTGTTGGGGTGGGTATAAAAGATGGGGTCTGTAAAATCTTTCTTCCTTAGAAATTTATTTCCTAGTTCTGTAGAAATGGTTGTATTAGATGTTCTCTATCATTTAATAATATACTTGTGGACTAAAAGATATAAGTGCTGTATAAAGTCAGCCAATTATGTTAAACTAGCATATCTACCTTTATTGTGTTTGGCATTAGCCTGAATAGAAAGGCCCTTAAAATTGATTTTTTTTAGAAAGCATTTGAATGCATTTTGTTTGGTATTATATTTATTCAATAAAGTATTTAATTAGTGCTAAGTGTGAACTGGACCCTGTTGCTAAGCCCCAGCAAGCAATCATCCTAGATAGGGTTAAACGTTTACCCCAGTAAAATTGCCATATTGCACATGTCTTAATGAAGTTTGAATGTTAAATAAATTGTATATTCACTTTAAAGGTGCTTTAGTCATTTTATTTTAAATTGTTCACAAAAATACATGCTGAATATGTTTTAACAATTCTGAGTTAACTGCTGCATGACAGTTGCGCAGAGGCCGATCAGCTGTAGATGTTCATCAGCACCATCTGCTAAACATTTATCAACTTCCTACAAGAAAATGAAAGATTAGTAAGTAATTTCCCTCTCAGGTGTGTATGCTGTGCTGAAATGTAGAAGATGCCTACTTACAGCGAGTTTTTCTGTAATGACAGATTTCTGTTTATCAGAAAGGTTATCATTTTCTACAACCCCATCATGAAGTTGATTTACAAGCTGAGTTGCTGCATGACCCTCATCTATTAAGTCCTGTAGCAGAAAAGAAAATGATTTTGGTATGATTTCCATCCCTCCCCGCCAGGTTAGTAAAGTGTCTTTACCTTTACCACAGCTTCTAGTTTGTCAAAAGAGCCACTCTGACATGCAGCAAATACTCCATCAATTGTTTCAGCTGGTATTACCTAAAATAATTAAAGAATGAATTAATTAAAAATAAAGCATAAAGTTTCTGGGTGAAGACAGTTGACTTGTTTCTCTGCCAAGCCTGTGCAAACTCCCTGGTGTTCTGTGCTAGGACATGTGCCACTTCAAGCGTGGAACTGTTACCTGATACTGAATCCATAAATACGGAGCTGGGTGGGCAAAGAACTGACAAAGGGTCAGCTTTAACCCTTATGCTTCATCTGGTCTTCAGATAGGTGATGGAGAAAGCTACTGGACCTGAAACAAACTCTGGAAACATCCTGTTTCTAAGATGCCACTAACAAAATGCAGAGATGGGTTGGTTTATGTTTCATTACAATACAAAATGAAACCTGAAGACAAGGGTGTGGCACAAGAGAATTCCTTTAATGATTTAATTATAAGTTGGATATGACCCTTTTTCCTTTATAAGAAAAGGGGTATCTGTTAACATCTGACATCTGTTAGATACATCTGCCACATCCCTGCTGCCTGAAGCATTCTGCTAACTCCCAGAATGGTACAAATGTTTATATTCCCTCAAAATTCATGTTAAAAATCCCTAATGTATTTGGAGGTGGCACCTTTGGCAGGTGATAGGAGAGTGGAACCCTCATGAATGGGATTAGTGCTCCTAAAAAAGGCTCAGAAAGCTGCTTTTTGCCACAGGACGGTGCAGGGAGGTAAAGGCCATGCGTGAACTAGGAGTCTACTCAACTAGGAAGTGTGTCCTCAGGCACTCAATCTGCGGGCACCTTGATCTTGGATTCCCAGCCTCTGGAACTGATTTTTGTTTATAAGCCACTCAGCCTATGGCATTTGTTACAGCAGCCTGAATGGGACTAAGCACATAATAAGCACTCCATATATATATAAGAATTAAAATTTTTCTAAAAGCCACAAAAAAGCAAATTAAAAATTTCAGAATATCCAGTGCTCTTACCCCAGCAATGTCTGTGATCACCTTTTCTGTGACCTCCTTTCCACCTGTTAATCGAGTAGCACTTTGAAGAAATGTAATGGCTTTCCTTAAGTCTCCTTCTGACACTTTAACAAGATGAGCTAGTCCCTGAAGAGAAAAAAGTTCTTTAACCTGTTAATGGCCAATTAAGGATGTATTGGGGGAAAAACAAAATCTATTTCCATTTTTGAAGGAACGTCAGTTCTATAGTGGCAGAATTCATGGAGACAGCCATGATTACATACATCAAGGAGAATTCAAATTACAGTTAAGTTCTGTTATAATGAATAAGGGCCTATACATTCTATTACTGCCAGAATTTCATCATACCAAATTAGTCCTTGCAGTGGAGTATGGGTAATGACAAGTGGAGTACGCTGTCATGCAGAGATTGGCTGTCGCAGAATTTGCATCCTAACGTGAAATCTGCCTCAGCTTTGGGTCTCTGAAGTATTGACAGATAATAAACTTCTAGTAGCAACAGAAAGGCTGAACCAGTAATTCCTAGACATTGTTTATTTAGCTTAACTTTGCCTGAAGAATCGGCATCAGAAATTGAAGCAACACAAATTTGACTTTCAGGAAGTGCCTCTTCATAGGCATTCATCAAAGGAATTAGTAATTTACAATAGTAATAAGTGATTACCTCATTGCTAATTTTGATATGTTCTTTATCAGCGATGTCTAGTAATCGCTGCTGTTGAATTTTATCTGACAGAGGTTTGAAGCGGAACTTAGAACATCTAGAGGTCAGAGGTTCAATTATTCTGTAAAATATTGGAAAAAACAACTCAGCGTCTAAAGAAGAAACTCCCCAGAAGAACTCATTTTTGTCAAGAACAAATCAAGATTTGATGGAGATAACTGATTCACTTTGTTACAAAGCAGAAACTAACACACCTTTGTAAAGCAATTTTACCCCAATAAAGATGTTAAAAAAAAAACAAGATGTGATGGAGAAACTAATGTAGCCTTGAAACATTTAAATTTTTTCTCTCCCTATTTGGGGCTATCAAAATAAGGCTGCCGTGCATCCACCTTGAGGGCATTACACATACCGACTGACATAGTTACAGATGAGACAGAATCGGGTGGTTTTAGACTCTTTCTCCATGGTACGTCTTAAAGCTGCCTGAGCAGCTGAGGTCATAGAATCTGCTTCATCCAGGATCACAATTTTAAAAGGAGGACATGGCTTCCCACTGATTCAGAGAAACACAAAGGAGTTATAATTCACACATCATTATCACAATCTAATTTTAGAACATTCTCATCACCCCAAAAGGAAACCCTGTGACCCTTAGGAGTCATTTTTTTCTCTCCCAACTGTCCCAGCCATAGGCAATCAGGAATCTCTTTGTTTCCACAGATTTGTCTGTTCTGGACACTTCATATAAATGGAACCACATGTTGTCAACTTAATACATTGTCTTTTGTGATTGGCTTCTTTCGCTTAATGTTTTCGAGGTTCATCCATGTTGTTATGTTGTTGTATATCATTACTTCATTTCTTTTTATTGTCAAATACTATGGCAAATGGATGGATATACTACGTTTCATTCATTCTTTAGTTGATGGATACTGGGTTGTTTCCATGTTTTGACTACTGTGAATAATGCTGATATGAACATTTGTGTACATGTGTATATGTTTTCATTTCTTGTCAGTATATATTCTAGGACTGGAATTGCTGGGTCATATGGTAACTCATAGGAGAACTGCCAAACTGTTTTCAAGATGGCTGCACCATTTTACATTCCAACCAGCAATGTATAAGGGTTCCAATTTCTCCACATCCTTGCTGATACTTATTTTCTGTCTTTTTGATTACAGCCATCCTAGTGGGTGTAAAGTGGTATTTCATCATGGGTTTGATTTGCATTTCTCTAATGGCTCATGATGTTGACGAGCATGTTTTGATATGCTTATTGACCATTTGTGTATTTTCCTTAGAGTAATGTCTATTCAGATCCTTTGCCCATTTTTAAATTGGGTTGTCTTTGTGCTCCGCACGCGCAGGCTCAGCAGCCATGGCTCACGGTCCCAGCCGCTCCGCGGCATGTGGGATCCTCCCGGACCGGGGCACGAACCCGTGTCCCCTGCATCAGCAGGCGGACTCTCAACCACTGCGCCACCAGGGAAGCCCCGTAAGGGTTCTTTATTCTTGATCTAAGTCCCTTATCATGTATGTGATTTATATACATTGTCAATCCAAGGTGGATATCAAAAATTGTGTTATTCACTTTCTACAAATTCCTAAGTGTGCTCTGATACAAATTTAAATATATGCCAGGTACCAAAAATTTAACCTTGGAACTTTGCAACCTAAGGAGTATACACAGTTGCGTAAACACCCCTATTGAATTATTATTAGTAACAACTCCTTTTTCACTCAAATGTGTCCCAGTTTGGACAAGGTTTTACACTGTCACCAACTATGAAATATACACTGAAGTTTAAGATATATGATAGGACTTTTAAAAAATAACATAATGGCAAACATCACAGGATTTTTATTATAAGTGTACAACCAAACCATCACATTTGATTAATAAATACTCCTTAGACAAATATCGATTAAAACCCCTTGACAGCTAAATAACTTAAAATTAGTTACTATAATGGAAATGTCATTTCTAGGTTTAAATAATTTAGATAAAAATACAATCTAACATGAAAAAGAAGTTGAAAATCTGGCAGAAACATGTTTTTTAAACAAATACAATGACATGGTATAGAGAAGGGAAGGTGAGCTTACTTACTCTGAACGGCTTCCTGTCACAGTTAATTGGGCAAAATTCTTCACTTTCTCTCTAACTACTTGTATTCCACGTTCATCAGATGCATTTAACTCAAGAACTCTTAATCGAAAAAGTTCAGGCCTATGTCAAAATGAAAAAAAATTATGAAACATCATAGAGCATATAAGTAACCCAGGTTTATACCATATTTTAACATTTATACGTTTTTCAGTAGTTTAAAATACACCTAGTAAACAATATGAATAGAAGGTATACAATTCATTATGTATTTTCTCTTTTGCAAAGGCATACAGTTAACATTCTGGCTTTTTTCCATGCATTTAAAAAAATAGATGATAATGTACTAAATTTTAAGTCAATTTTCCACTTTGGACTGTATCATAAGCGTCTTGCCATGTCATGATAAACACTGTAAAAACCATTTTAATAGCTATATGACTTTCTAACCTAAGATTGTACCATCATTTACTTAACATCCTTCTGTTATTAGACATTTAGATAGTTTTAAATGTTACAATTTTAAATAATGCTGCAATGTAGCATATTTTGAATTATTTCCATAAAGTAGTTTGCTGTAAGGAAAATTACTGGATCAAAAATGAACAGTTAATTTTTAAGTGAGTTTTTTAAAAAAAAACTATTAAAAGTTACTGTAGGAAAATCTGAGAACTCAAAAGAAAATAAAAATACCTGGCACACACTGCCAAACCCTGTTTTGAAGACTTCCTTCTAGTTATTTTTCTATATATATGTGTATATTTTTTTTAATAGAAAAAAAAGAGCTGGGATTTCGTCTTTATTTTTCCTAAATAGCATGATATCCTACGCATTTTTCTATGGGCATAAACATCTAGAAAGCTCTGTGCATGTATTTTCTATTTTAAAACCACATATACTATTAAATGTGGAATTTATAGTTAAGGCCTTTTAGGTCTATCAAGACAAACATTTAAAAAAAATATTTTACAAGTTATATAATTTGGACTAACCTACTGTAGAACAACCAATAATAAACTATACTTAACAGTTTCATGATGACTACATCGCTAAGGATGATTCAGACTGGATCTAACTGATTGAGTTGTAGAATAATCAAAAAACCTCTCTTAAAATTTCCTTGGGAAAATGAAAGTTGCTGTCAAATAAAATCCTCAGTTCAGAGCAGCTTCCCCCTTTTGTCCTCCTTCACATTTCAACAGAACTGATTATCCTTATATATTTGGTGGTTTCAGAGGCATCTAATTATCTTCATGTGTAGGATTTCAGATGTACCCTTAGGCCATATGCCTGATATTAAAATTCTGGATTAATTAAAGATAGGCTTTGTTATGTTGGTGCATGTTGCATAGATATCAGACATGGCTGATACGTGTCTTTTAACCTTAGGTAAAGGGCTCCTCTACTACAACAGTTGGCTAAGCCGAGACAGTCAGTCTAGGACTGAATAAGAAGGTGGCTCATAGAGATTTTCTGCTGTACCTGGACTACCACACACTCTGCTTATACTCAGGATACTTGAGGGCAAGGAGCTGGCCCAGCCACTCGAGAGGCAGGCCCTGGCAAGTCCAGAGCAAGAAGGAACTCAAGAAGGGGTGGTGCGCATCAGTAGCATCAACTAGCAAATTCCACGACAGATGTGAACACGACCACTAAAAGTCATGAAACTATCAGCATGACTGGAGATAGGCTCTTCTGGTTTCCAAAATCATAATGAAAGAGTTAAAGTGATGAAAAAAATCACAAGGCTCCTTGTAGTACACTCAAACATTTGAACACGGTTCAGAATAAAGGTTACAAAAGATACAGGCAAGCTAATTTATTGGAGAGGAGGAACTGGAAATGGGCCAGCTGGATTATTAAAAAATTCAGAACAGAAATAAACCCAACAACCTCACAGAAAAACCAAATGCAAAGTTTTAGAGAATGAAAAGCAGTACCAGAGATTCTTAGCATCAAGTCTTTAAAAAAGAGAGAGAGAGAGATTTCAACTTACCCAAAGAGTTCCCTAGCTGCTGCCAAAATAGTGGATGTTTTTCCAGTTCCAGGTGGGCCATAAAACAAGAGATTAGGGAGCTGTAGAAGTTAAATTTTATTTTTTTTAAAATTGTATTCTGGCACAAATAGGTGAAAGTGACTGAAAATGTCTATGGAACAGTGCAATGACTTCCCTAATAGGGCACATATATCTGAATACAAGGATTTCTTAATATAACTGGTATCATAGTAACAACAGTACTAAATCCTGCTTTTTCACAAACACCATCATTTTTCCCTAAGAGATCTTTCTAATATCTTAAGCTGAATCAATATTTATGATTGTTCTACACCTAATCTAATACTTAGGTGGGATTTTCAAAGCTGGAATTAAAAACCTCTTATTTCTGAAGGGAATACTAGGCTTCTGTCAGTTCCCTGTCCCACACCTAGGCTCAGGACTGGGCAAGATTTTATATTTTATAAAGATGTCAGTTGCTTCAAAAGGAACACAGACCAAATTGGATTTGGCCAATACTGAGGAAAAAGGAATGAAAATGGCATACTGGGGCTTTGCATGAGCTAAAGTTCCAAGAACAGAAATATTAAAAAAAACCAAGCATCTTTTAAGTGCCAGGCCGTGGTCCACATCATGATTACATACCCTGCCTGTACGGATACCCGCATGTATCAGGGAGATTTCATCAGTGGAAGACAGGATAAGATTAAATAACTAGTTATCTTCTTTTATACCTTAAGCCTAGCTGGCTTGGCGCCTATCAAATAGCCAACTGATCTGTGGTACAGATTAACAAATGTACTAAATTCTAATGAGCACTGTAATTAAACTGGACATTCTTTTTTTCTTTTAATTTTATTTCATATTGGAGTACAGCTGATATACAATGTTGTGTGTTTCAGGTGTACAGCAGAGTGATTCAGTTATACATATATCTATTCTTTTTCAAATTCTTTTCCCATTTAGGTTATTACAGAGTATTGAGCAGAGTTCCCTATGCTATATAGCAGGTCCTTGTTGATTATCTATTTTAAATATAGCAATGTGTACATGTCAACCCTAAACTCCCAATCTATCCCCCCACCACCGCTTCCGCCCTGGTAACCATTAAGTTTGTTCACTAATTCTGTTTCTGTTTTGTAAATAAGTTCATTTGTATCATTTTCTTTTAGATTCCGAATATAAGTGATATATATTTGTCTTTCTCCATGAAACTATACATTTCTTTCATGTACGGAAATCACTGCACATAGGAAACTAAGCAGTATAGTTTATTTGCTTCCACTCTTGCCTAACCTTCCCCCCTCCCAGCCATTCATTCTTCACCCAAATCAGATGCCACTCTGCTTGCTACTTAAAGCTATTCACCCTATTCATACTCCACTTAGAAAAACAAAACAGACAAAAAAATCACCCTGCTTACCATAACCTACAAGGATGTCCATGATCTGCTCACCACCTCTCACACTTTCTAAGTTCCAACTTACAATGGCCTCCAACAGCTAAGCACTTTCTGGCCTGCACATATGCTGTCCCCCATGAGCTGGGGTCTGACTCCATTCTTCTGTCTGGCAACTCCTACTGCATTACAAGTCAGAAGCCTTCCCTGACCTCCCAGTCTAAAGAGGGTTTCCTCTGTTATTCTCTCACTGGTCTTTGTTGCACTTGATGTAATTTGCAATTATTTATTGTTATTTATGTAACTGTTAGGTTTAATTGTAAAATACCCATTCACCTCACTATATGAGAAGCTTGAGAAGGTCAAGAACCTTATTTGTTCTATTCACATCTATATTCTCAGCATCTCCTACAGTACTCAGTATGCACCAAGTAAATAAACCAACATATAAATGTATTAGTTAAAAGACTATTACTGTTACACTGGTAACATACAGCTTAAGATACAAACTATGAGATTCACTATTTAAAAACAAAAGCAAAAGCAAAACCTCCTAGGCGTCTTCATTTTTAAGGTTGTAACTGTTATTTTGATCCAACTACCTCAGTAGTTGTAATGATTCATCCAGTCAACTAATAAAATAATTTAAATCCTTTAAAACATGGTTAAATTACTAAACCCTACATTATGTAACAGTCTGATGTGTGTGTGTGTATATATATATATATATATATATATATATATATATATGCATTTAAGAACTGTACATGGACTAGCAGTTCTAAAAATTGATTTCTGAAAAATCTCTTATAATTCTACTGTAAAACCCTTTAATATAAATGAAGGATTGAATTTTTTCCTTTACTCTTTAGAGTTAAAAAAATTACTTCAACTTTAAGTTTCAAAAAACTTAAGTCTGAAAAGAAACAAATCATTAAACAAGTGGATAAAGAAGAAAGTTCTTAGTTCAGCCTCATAAATTAGATGGTATAAAGAACTGGATCATAATCCCACTACATTTGCCAAAAGAGCTGAGAATCCCAGCAATTAAAATAAATCATGGGGCTTCCCTGGTGGCGCAGTGGTTGAGAGTCCGCCTGCCGATGCGGGGGACACGGGTTCGTACCCCGGTCCGGGAAGATCCCACATGCCGCGGAGCGGCTGGGCCCGTGAGCCATGGCCGCTGAGCCTGCGCGTCCGGAGCCTGTGCTCCGCAACGGGAGAGGCCACAACAGTGAGAGGCACGCATACCGAAAAAAAAAAAAAAAATACATCATGTCCTGCAATCTGTGTAAATATTACCATGCAATTTAAATTATATACTATTATAAAATTAAAAGCTAAAGATATTTGGATCAAATCAAAAAAACACTGGTAAAGAAAAAGATTTTCAACAGTTTTATAAATATAACTTCTTTCAAAATATATACTGTTGCAGTGTAATTCCAGGAAGAGACCAATGGCAGCAAAAACCAAGGAACCTCTAATTCAAAGCAGCCAGGTTGAGAGGAGGGAAGAAAATCTTGGGAATAAAGTAAAAACCACATCCCACTTTCACCTGCAACTGTTTCCCTTCTTCCACTAAGTTCTGAAAACACTTTATCATATACAATTTTAAATTGCTAATTCTTCATATGGTTTGTCTCTGAATTAATCTAAAATGCAAGTCACTCAATGACATTTTATCCCACATATCACAGCAGGGGACATGATGCCATAAGCAGAACTAAAGACTCAATTTTTTTTGTATTGTAGTTCAAACCAAATCCTAAAATTAGGTGAGCAATCATACGGTCAAAGAATCTTTGACTCTCCCTTATAGTGCCTATATCATTATCTATAATTCTATAATTTATTTTGCTTACGTGTTTATTCTTCTGTGTCTCTCCCCACCAAAATAAAAGCTCACGAGCAAAGGGACCTAGTCTGTCTTGCTCAATGATCTCCACTTGAGTACCATATAACAATGCCATAGAACAGAAAGGAGATGCTCAACAAATATTTGTTGAACTAATCATCCATTGTACAAATAGTAATCAAGGGCCTACTGTATATACAGGATAGTATTTAAAGGGGGCCGGAGGCTATAAAGGAAGAGGGTGAATAAATTAAATCTCCCAATGACTTTAGACAGCATCTGCTACTCACATCAGCTCCTTCTAAAGACTTTTTTAGCACTGCAACCACTTCTTCCTGGAAAGCAACTTCATCCACATATTTTGGGCGACTGGAGAAAAGAGAGAGAGAAGTTATTCAGTGTATTATAGTAGCCACAGAAGTCTCTCCTTTTGCTAAAATATCAATGATAACTCTCTCGTATCAGTATGAAATGAGAAACTTTCATAATTGGATGTGGAAACCCCATCTATATTTACTTTATGCAAATATATACTGAGGAATGAAGTAATTTTTCACTTTTCCAGATGCATTGCTTATATCTGTTGTGCTTATAAAAACTATGCAAAAGGATTTTATAACATCACAAATGCAAACTGGTTCAAAATGTAAAATGAACATTTGCCTAGAAAGTAATATTATGTTTTGACAACATGCCCCTAAACTGAAAAGGGAGACCTATTTAGCAACCTAAAGATAGGTAACAAAGTTACATATATGTTACTATGTTGTTAATGGGTTAATACCAATTTCTCCTATCACCTAACTGCACAAAAAATGCATACCTATTCACTTCATTGAGGGTTAACAAAATAACCAGCTTAACCAATATGGAGGGTAATTTTTGTCTTACATTGTTAACTAATGATGTTAAACGAAGTTATACTCCCAACCCTAAGTCAGGCTCTGTGCTTAGCTAACTAAACAAAAGTTTTTCTTTGATTTATACTTTTCTAACTAATCAGGCCAACGCCGGGCAGATATTTTATGTCAGATAATGTTATCTTGGAAAACCAGTGTATATTATAAACCAGGGTTTCATATTCAAATACCTGCAGAGTCCAGGCAGATAACAAGAGTGAAGAATTCGAGTGTAAGACAAGAGACACTAGTAGGGACTATGGTGAAGTGAGGAATATATGACCTTTCCAAAATGAGTAGTACACACATCCATCTAAGTGTTTTCAGGTGATAACTTGCATCTAGTGCTGCCTAGTCTCCTGAGTCTGAAAATCTAGATTTTTTTCCCCTTGTCTAATTTATTTAATGAAAAGTTTCTAGACTTTTATGTGAAATTTCCCATTTTTAAAAGCATTGTTGGTGCCAAACAAAACTTATGAGGGCCTTACTTGCCTTATAAGTAATCTGTAATCCTTTGGTAATAACTGAGGGTACACCAGGGGTTCCAACTACCTGTTATAATATCACTTAGCTGACTGAAATTTAAGAGCCACTTCAGGGGCTTCCCTGGTGGCGCAGTGGTTCGGAGTCCGCCTGCCGATGCAGGGGACGTGGGTTCGTGCCCTGGTCCGGGAAGATCCCATGTGCCACAGAGCGGCTGGGCCCGTGAGCCATGGCCGCTAACCGAAAAAAAAAAAAAAAAAAAGAACCATTCCAGGTGCTGTTTTTGCCAAAAATGTATAAACAAAAACTCAACAATTTTCAGCTATCAGTAATGAAAAGAGGAACAGATTATTTGGACTTAAGTCGAACTCCTAAGAGCGTATAGAAACTGTTTTCTTCACTGCTGTATCCCAGCCCCAAAAACCGTAGACCTGAGTTACAGAGAAGGCTGTAGTTCATTCAGAAAATACGTGAATTCAACTAGATTATTCTAAGGTACATTTCAGTTCCAAGGTTCTATGACTTATTTAATTGGGTGACTTTTAAGGCAACATTTAAACAAGGCAAATCATCCTCCTCTTAAATTAAAAAAAAAAAAGTGATCAAAACTGGTCAGAGAGATAATGTATTAACTATTTCAACAAAAACAAAAGCGTTCTTACTATTTTTCCACCCACGGAACAGGTTTAGCTTTCTTGTTCTCTCCACTACTTCTGGCAGTGGCAGCTACTCCTCGATCCTTAGTCAATGGTGGTTTACTGCTGATAGATGTGCCTTTTAGAAATGCCTGCATGGTTACTTCACCCTGACCAGGTGCAAGACAGAAAAGGAAAAGCTCTTTTGAAACCATCATGAGGAAGTACAGCCTGAAAGCACACTTAACCTTGTGCAAAGACATTCAAAAAATATTAAATGAAGGACATCACCCCATGATCTAGCATCCTTTGAATGCATTCTACTGAGGACTACAGGGACAGAAAAAAGGCCAAAGTGCTGAAGGAACTTAAAATCTACTTATAGGGACTTCCCTGATGGCACAGTGGGTAAGACTCAGGGCTCTCAATGCAGGGGGCCCGGGTTTGAACCCTGGTCGGGGAATTCGATCCCACATGCATGCCACAAGCTAAAGATCCTGTGTGCTGCAACGAAGATCCTGTATGCCGCAACTAAGACCCGGCACAACCAAAATCTATAAAATATTTTTTACAAATCTACTTATAGTGAGGGACTTATAGAACAAAGTTCTATAACTTTAACAAACTTTTTGATAACTATGATGGCATTAATGGCTAAACTGTACATGGGTCTCAACAGTCTCTTCCGTCATGGGCCTAACTCTAGCTCAGACCCTGGAATGAACTCAGCAATCAGGAGTAGTACTGCGACCAAAAATGAGAACCTCCACTTCTCTTGGGCCTAAAGCGCCACTGGAGAGCCTATTTTATGGGCAGAGCCCGTGCCTGCT
>NW_020172364.1:5631654-5714542 GCF_003031525.2 Neophocaena asiaeorientalis asiaeorientalis
AATGGAAACAGCTGTTTTTCTCACAGCATGGTCATTTGAAGAAACCAAAACAATTTGGAAAAGCATGAGGAGTTTTAAAAATTCAAAATCTCACCCAGAAGATAAGCACTATTAACATTCAGGTAAACGTTTTCCAGGCAGCAAAAGGCTGTTTTTAGGGATAGTTTGTCTGAAAACCCCCAGCATTAATGGCAATTCTATTTTTTTCACTGCTGTGTCTCCAGTGCCTGGTACAGAATAGATGCTCCATAAGATTTGGTGACTGAATTACCACTTATCAGACTCAGTTTCGCCTTCTGTAAATGAGCTAAGGCCCATTTCATAAGGCAACTGGGTCAAATAAAAGAATCGTGCAAACACACAGCTCTGTGCTTGGCATATGGGTATAATCAATAAATAAAATAAATTGTTAACATCTGTAAACAACTAAGGTTTTTAACGTTATTGGATTACTCAGTCCCTGCCACAGGCTGCCAAACAGTAATACCGCCCAAAGCAGGGCTCTGAAGGATGCTGGATTGAGCCACCCATAGACCAAGGAATGCGCAAGAGGTGGAAGACATCACAGGGGTATCGAGGGCACAGGAGTAAAGGAAAGCGAAGGCAGTCCTCGCAATTTCTCCGGCTGGTCACCTGTTCTCCCCGGCTCCCCGCGTGTGTCCCCGGGCACTGCCTGGGCCTTTTAGCTGCACGTCTTGAGAGCTAGGACGCCACCGGCTCGTTCCTGAGGTTTCCGCAGCAGGGAAAAGGCGAGGTGGTCGCGAAGTCTTAGCCCCGTTCCCCAAGCGGAGACTCTCAGGCCCAGGAAGTCCCGAGCCGCCAGAATGGCGGGGGGAAACCCTTACGGTAGCCGCCGTCTGCAAGCAGCCCAAGTTCCCGCCACCGAACAGCGGCGAAAGGCAGGGCGGGAACACGCCGCACGTCAAACGTCACTTCCGGCCTGCTGCGCGCGCCCCGCCTTAAGGGAGCCGTATCCTCCTATTCTGTGGTGTTTACGCTGAGACACGCGGACTCTCGGGGATGCTGGGGCTGGATGGGAATGAGTCCAGAGGTGTAAATAAATCTCCATCCTGTCCCGACGTAGCCCTCCAACTAGAGGCTGCGGGGCAAGGGAACTTGACAGCTGCCGTCTGCAGGAGAGGCTGGGGCCGAGGACCCGCCTGCTCAGCGGACGGGGGCGGGGAGGGCTCCGGGAGCCCTGACCCGCTAGGGCGGTTGAGGAGGGGCTTGTGGGCCTCGAATCGTGGAGGTCCACTCTCTTTTGTAGGTACGAGCCTGCAGAACCTGTAATTCATTGGCAGTCATGGACATGTCACTGACATTTCTGCGGCGACACAATTCGGCGGGCAACCTGCTTCATCCCAAAGAAGGACGGGGATTGGGGAGGGTGGAGTCTATCCTTCGCCAGAAGAGGGCGCCGTAAAGATCCCCGCCCTCTCCCTCCGGCTTGGTCGTCGCGGAGTAAACCGTGTGTGCTTTAAGGGCGGAGACGTCGGAAGAAGATGCCTTTCCTTGCCCTTTTGGGTGCATGTGGCTTATATCTCTATTAGTGTCTGCCCGTTGGTGAGAGGGAGGGCCTTGCCGCGCAGCTATGGTCAGCTAATCCCAGGGCCCTGCCCAGAAATCTGGTGGTGCAGACGCTCAATAAAGGTTACAAGATTGATAATGTTAACGCCACCAGGGTACATGCAATGTGTGCTCTAGGCAAGTGTTTGAGGCCACCCTTTTAATCTTTACCCCCTGCTTGTCTTAACTCTGGAGTTTTCCTAAATATTATTGAAATCTGAGCCTTTTGAAATGCTGCCTTCGCTGCAGACCTTTACTAATTACCCTAACCCACAGGGTTGATCTGGGTCTTCTCCGGATGAATGACTTTTATTTCGCACATACTCATCATGACACTCACTGTTAACTTTACATGTTCATTTGTCTTTCAACAAATGCTTATGGAGTGCCCATACCTACACTGCGAGGTGCTGGGGATACGGCAGAGAACAAGCTGGAAGGTCTTGCCCTCAGGAGAGTGACAGTGTGATTTGTTATGCAGAGGAAGTAGGGGCTCTGAATATATACATCCCAGGCCTAACCTAATCCAGGGGTTAACCAGATTAAGGACTTTGTAACTCGCACAGGTAGGGCCTGGTACAATCTCTGGACAGTATAAAAAGCACACAGTTTACCTATCTGGTCACTGGTTTACATTGTCAAAACTCATCACAACGTACATTTAATGTTTGTACATTTTATGTAAATTATACCTAAATAAGGTTGATAAAAACAAAGATCTGTGAAGGTAGGTGGCATTCATTTGCTACCTGAACACCACAACCACACAGAGGGAGATATAATCCCATTTTACAAAGGAGACTCAGCCTTAGATGGATAAGGTTAACAGCAAGTAAGCAGCAAAGCCAGAATCCACATCTAGGACTGTCTGGCTCTGGAGTTGAGGCTTGTACTTAGTCACGAGGCAGCTCCAAGGCTGGCATAGAGGTGCCTTTATCCTAAGTAGAAAAAAAGAGACCTGAATGGTAGCCTGTTAGGGCAACTGGTTTAGAAAAAGTCCCACGTTCCTTCAGTACAGTCAGCCCTATGATGGGGTGAAAGTCTTGGTGATTAGAGGTTGGGCTGGATTTTGGCCTCCACCTGCTGTTCCATTCAGCTGGCCGTTCCATTCTTGAACACAAGTATAGGTAGCATCCTAATCCAGGTATTTCGTGAGTTTATGTGTGCACCAAGTACTGTCTCTGTCACCAGAACAAGAAATGTCATTATATAAATACATAACATTTTTTTGTATTATACATGGGTGCTCATGTGATTAAACCAGTTACTAAATTTATAATAGCTTTTATTATTTTTTAATGGATATTCATTTAGTTACTATTATGGTACTATAATGTGGAAATTTGTGACGTTTTTCAATGTTAAAAGAGGGCTTTCAAAAGTTGAGTACAACTCTACTTAGTATGTTGCCAAGACAGTACTGTACCTGGATTATGATTTATGGGTCCATTAGAAAAGGAAAAGACGTGGATGGAAATTAAGATTGCTGTCAGGAGTGGGAAGAACTAGACAGTGGATGGCCGTGTCATTTTTAAAATCAGGAAATGCAGGTGTAGTGGATGCTATGGTGTGCCACCTTTCAGGACTGAGACACTCACTCCCGTAGCTGCTTTGAGTGTCAACAGCTGATAGCTCTCAGCTGAGTCCTCTCTAGCAACTGTCCTCAGCCAAACACAGCCACTTTGCCCAAAGTCACTCTCCTTCCTTGGGGCAGTCCACCTCCAAGGACAAATCTAGGAGAGTTATAAAGGCTAAGCCATTTCGCCTTATGTGGCACAACTCATGGATTGTCCCAGCCCCAGATCTCTGTGCACTTGCAGTACAACCTCTGCCCAGTCCTGCTTCCCTGACCCCTCTCAGGTGTTGGTCCCTAGAGTACCACTTAATTAAAAACCTACATGCGAATCTCAAAATCTCAGAATCTGTTTTCCTAAGGAATTCAACCCATATGGTTGCTACAAAAAGTAGTCCTAGAAAAAGATTCTAAGACGAAATTTTGAAGTTGGATTACCTACCAGCCTTCTGGTAATGAGAACCCCATCTCCGGTGACAGTGGGGACTGATAGCCCCTGGAATGGTATGGCAATTGTTAAAATTTTCACCAGTGGAAGACTGGAATGGGATGCCAGTGGAAGGGAATGTACCAACAGATGCAAAATCCCAGATGTTTTAGGGAAAATCAATTATAAGAACATTGGAGTTGGATGGCCACTGGGGGAGGCGGGGCTCGTTAATTTATTAAATTAATCTAATAATTTAATAAATTATTAAATTAATTTATTAAATGACAGTGATTAATTGCCTATTTCAGCCCAAGTGTGAAAGCCAGAGGATCTATTTGACAGCTTATAAAATGATTCACATATCCTGCAGCCAGAGGGCAAAAAAATCTGGGGCTGGACCAAAAAACTAAATGTTAGGAGTATCAGAGTTCCAGAGAAGTTTAAATTCTCAGCCTCACCAAGTCTGCCACACTAAGGTCAAGGCCTTGACTGGGAGAAAAATGGGATGCTGATACCTGAAATGAAGTCACCTGGGTTGATGTATTTGAAAATCTTAAATTTCCCTGAATGTTTTCGATCTATAGAAGTAGCTCATTCTTCCCTGTTAGAGGTTGATGCTAGTCTCTTGGGGATGTATGTATATGCTTGATGATGTAGAGGCTTCTGCCTTGTACATGTCTGCCCTCACCCCCAACCATCTATTCCACTTTCCACTCACAACCACCAGAATGATAGCCAGGATTAAGTCACAATGTAGCCCACCTGGGGAAATGCTGTGATGGCTCAAGGTAGAAGAGGACTATATGGAAGAGCTGCAGGACTGCAGCGTGAACTGGCAAAGCAGGAGAGCATATATGGGACTGTGCTGGATGAAGAGGAACAGAATACACAGTTGGAAAAGGGAGATAAACCTACAACACAGGATTTAATAGCTTGGCAAAGACCCCAGGTAATAGTATTTGGTGGGCCCTTGGAAGCTTGGAAAAAGAAATAGCCCACACTAAATAGGTAGAAATGCCAGAACTACAGTGGTAAACACTGGCAGAAGAAGTAAAAAGACTGACAGAAGTAGGATATACTATGTAAGGCCAAAAAACCACTAGCCAACTCAGTTCCTGGGATACAGTGTTCTTGTCCAAAGCGATAAGGATCGTGCTGATGAGGAGGCCTCCAGCTCAGTGGTGGGCTGTCCTCTGTAGGCCAAGGCTGCTGGTAGCAGATGCTGGGACAGAGCAGGATTTTCTGATAGCAATGGAGACAACAGACTTCCAAAATAACAGAGGCCAGATGGCAATGCTTAACTCTCAAAAACAAGATAGGTGCAATTGTCATCATGAGTGGCGAGGTCAGAGGCAGTCAGGGAGGTCTGACTCACAGAGAACTCGGGAGGTGGTTGATACAGCACCACATCCCAAAGGACATGACAGATGGGCAGCAAATGAGACTATTGCTCAGTCTATACAACCGAAGCAAGGAGGCTGAACGCAGCCACAAGAGTAAAAAGTCATGATCACTTTCTAAGTTTCCAGACCTGAGCCAGTTCTCTGACCCAAATTCCACTGACTGATGGAGAAACTAGGTCCTTATGAATCATGGCATGCATGTAACTGAGCAGGACCGTATGAGGCCTTCCCAGAATAGACCCCCACTCGTGTCCTCCGCCTGCATTTTGCCTGCAGAAAAACTTTAAAGAATAAATTTAATCAGAGAAGTGAGGAAATGCAGAAAGGAAAACAGTCAAGCAAGACAAAATAATAATACTTTAGCCATTAAACAAAGTCAAGGACCTTTAGTTCTTCCTTAAGGACTACAGATAATATTCTGAGCCATGTCCTTGGAGCTGTTTTGCAGATACTGAAACCCCCACCAGGTGGAAGAAGTTAACTGTCTGCTGCCCACAAGCATGTAGACCCCAGACCGGTTGGAAAAAGGTTGACGCTGACTCCCAAATACTTCACCTCCAACCCATCAGCAGAATGTCCACGAGCTGATCACGCCCTGCTTCGTGAACAATATGAGACTCCTCACTATCCCCTCCAGGGTGGGACACACAGTTCTGAGGGCATTCGTCCATTGTGGCCCCCTTTGCCTGGCAAAGCAATAAAGCTATTTCTTTCTACTTCACCCAAAACTCTGTCTCCAAGATTTGATCCACCACTTGTGTACGGAGGCCGAATTTCGGCAACCTGAGTAGAGATTTCTTCAGTCCTTGCCCAAAGCCATTTATTCATGAGACTATACACTGGGGGGAAAGAAGGATACAAAATTCTTTCAAGGACAGTTGGATACAAGGTGTGAGTTGAGGAATCCAGGGACCCAAAGCATCCTCATAACTCCCTTGTTGGAATGGGTGGATAAGGGGTCAGGTAGTAAATGGAGTTTGGACTCAGGTCTGGCTCATGGTAGGTCACGGGCTCCACAGACTCACTCACTGATCATTTCCTCGGTTCTCAAAGGAATAACTGGACTAGCCATACTTAGGTACTGGCAATAACCACATTGGCTCCTTGTCCTGTGCAGTACGGGCTAGTAGCAAAAACCAAGTAGAAGCCTTTGAAACCCCCTTACCCTCCCCAGCCAAGATGGTAAATCAAAAACAATACCATATGAAGTATATGGCTAATATAAGCGCCACCCCACTCCCACTTAAACACCAGAGTCGGCAGGAATGGTGGTTCTCATCACACGCCTTTTCTATTCATCAGTATGGCCGCTATAAAAACTAGATATATCCTGGAGGACAGCAGTGGGTTACCATAAACTCAACCAAGTAGTAGACTCCCAATTACAGTTGTGAGCTAGATATGGTATCTTTGCTAGATCAGGTTAAAATGGCCTTATATATATAGCATATGGCCATCAATCTGAAAAATGTATTATTTTCCATCCTTATCAGAGGACCGAAGCAGCTCACATCCTGATAGGACAGGACACAGTATCAACTCACAGTGTTGCCTGGAAGCTAAATCTGCCCTTTGCCCTAATATAGTCTTAAGGACCTGGGCCATCTGGACACTCTGCAGAAGATCACATTGTTTACTATATTAAACGGTCAAATGAGTAAGAAGTGGCAAAGGCATTGGAAGACTGGATAAGACACATGCATTCCGGAGGGCAGAATAAAGACTAGATGAAGATTCAGGGGGTCACTACTTCAGTGAAGTTTTTAGAGATCCAGTGGTTTGGGGCAAGCTGGAACATATCCTCCCATCTCCACTGCATTAGGACAAATCGTTATCTCATATCTCACACAACTAAGAAGAAAGCACGATGCCTGGCAGGCCTTCTGGATTCTGGAGGCAGCATGTTCCATATTTAGAAATACTGCTCTCACTTATTTCCTTAGTGACAAGGAAAACTGCCAACAGGAACGGGTTGTGTAGCAGATCTAGGCTGAGGTACAAGCACCCCTGCTCCTGGGGAATACAACCAGTGGGCTACACAACCAGGTAGACGCTACGGGATTAGAGTTATCTGGGGTGAGAAAAGATGCCATGTGGAGGAGAGCAGAACCACAGCATAAGGCCCTGGGGTCCTGATGCAAATCTATGCCACCTGCGGCAGAGAATCATTCAGGAAAGAGATGCTCCTCTGCTGATGGGCCCTGGTAGAGATTATGCACCTAACCATGGGACACGAAGGGACCGAGTGTCCAGATTTGCCATCAGGAGCTGGGTTCTGTCACCTTCACCAAGCTTTAGGGCCCGGGAGGAGTCTGCAGCATTCCATCATAAGGTGGAGGTGGAGGCCTGGGAACAGCCATGCATAGGACCGGATACAAGCAGGCTGCATGAGCAGGTGACCCAGGCTCCCGTGTCACCTACACTTTGTACCAGTGCCTCTCTCTCAGCTCGTATTTATGATTGTGTATTGGTTTTCTATTGCTGCATAGCAACTTTATAAACTTAGCAGCTTACATTAGTACATATTTACTACTTCCCCGTTTTTGTGGGTCAGGACTCGGGCATGACTTAGTTGTCTCCTCTTCTTCAGGTTCTCACAAAGCTGCAATTGAGACATTGACTGGGGCTGTGATATTATCTGAGGATCGGCTGGGGAGCTATTCACTCCCAGCCTCACGTGTTTATAGTCGGAATCCAGTTCCTTGCCCGTGGCCACAATGAGGGGTTTCGTTTCTTGTTGGCTGTTGGAGAGATGCCCCCTTCAGCTCCTGGTTCCCGGTTCCTTTCCACATGGCAGCTCATAACACAGTCACTTGCTCCTTCAAAGCAAACACGTCACGGGGAGTGCCCTCGTGAGATAGGCCTTACCATCTTATGTCATGTATCATGTACACATTCTAATGCTCATCCCATCACCTTTGCCATATCCCACTGATGAGAAGCAAGTCCGAGAACTTTCCCACACTGAAGAGGAGGGGATTACCTAAGAGAGTGAACACCAGGAGGCAGGGGTCCTGGGGGCCGCTCTAGAATCTGCCTGCCTCAGACTGCGTGAAGGGTTCTGAAGACAAGCTGACAGAGAAGGAAAAGCTAAGCTTGGTTCATGGACGGGTCAGTTGTTATGTGGGTGCAAGATAAAAATGGACCGCAGCTGCTCTGCAGCCTCACTTGGGGTGGCTCCTTTGGCCTGCAGGAGAGAGTTTCCTCCTAACGACAGCTACAGGCAGTACATCTGGTCATCCACTTGGTGGAGAAAGAGAAGATGCCTGGGGCAAGGATGCCCAGAGACTCATGGGCACTGGTCATGCTGGCTGGTTGGCCAGAGACTTGAAAGGAGAAAGACAGGAAGACTGGGGATGAAGGTGTCTGGGGAAGAGGTGTGTGGCATGCGGACCAAAGCAGTGGGCTTGGAATGTGAACATCTATGTAATATATGTTAACACCCAGCAGGGAGCATCTCCCATGGGTGTTAATCAACCAAACAGAGTGACTTCCAGGGGTCCTGAGCCAGCCTCTGCCCTTGGCCACCCTAGTGTTGGCACAATAATTTCATGAACAGAGAGGACACGGTGGCAGAGATGGAGGCTATGCATGAGTCCAACAGCATGGGCTGTTCTAGCTTCTGCACTGCTTAAAGGCCAGCCTGCCGTTTACAGAAACCAACGCGCACTCCTCTCCCCTCAAGCACCAGCTCTCAAGGAGACCTACCACCCTGTTCCTCATAAAGAAAGAAAACATCACAGAAACAAATTTCTACTCTTTAGATTGTCCTAGAGATCCTTTCTCCCTAGAGTAATGTTTCTCAGGACCATAGCTTCAGAATTACTTGGGCTTGTCACTACTGTGGATTTCCAGACCCCACCCAACCTACTGAAACAGAATCTCTAGATTGGGTGCCTGGGAATCTGCATTTGTGGAATATGGAGGGTTTAGTCAGTGGCCTTTGACTACAATTCAGTATCCTAGCTAAATTTCTCCCAGAAAACAATCCAGTTGTTATGAGATGGGGAAAGAAAATATAAACTTAGGAGTGTCAAATTGAAAAATCACCATATTAGTAGGACAAACCCGTTATTCAGTCACCAATTTAGAAACACATTTATAGGGTCCCTGTGAGCCTGGAACTGTGCTCTAGGTTGTGGTGGGAACGAAGAGCATAAAGTTCAGATAAGAAGGAAAACGTCTACACACATAAAGCCTCAGAATTGGAGGACAGCCCCAGAGGTGTGGTCCCAGCCCCTTCCTTTCACAGGCAGGCCAACTGAGGGTCAATTTCACACAGCTTTCCTGCAGCAGGACCAGGTCTCCTGAGCCTGGCTCACCAAGCAGGGTCTGATGAAATGTCACTGCGAGTGATGCCCCCAGCAAGGGCTCTAGGAATTCAGAGGGGCCTCCGCGCCCTGTGGGTGAGTGAGCAGGAGTGGGGCCTTGGGCTGGTCCCCGAGAGATGAGACTCCAGGGCCGAACACAGACTCAGGGGCATCAGGCAACAGGGGAGGGAGGTTTCAGAGGCTGCCAGATCAGGAACATCAGGACCTCACCCCTGCCCAGCACTCACACGGCTCTGACACCTATGCATCATCACCCCAGTTCATTCCTACACCGCCCGACCCCACCTTCAACCACCGGGACTGCTGGGCATGATAACTCCGTGCCCTCTGGGCAAGGCCTCCGGGCCCCCAGCGACGAGGGCCTCTAAGGCGACAGGACGGGCCCTGGGAGCCGCTGAGGGTGTGGAGATAGGGCCTCTGGAGACAGCCAGGCAGAAGGGGCTTGTGCCCAGAGGGAGTTACAGAGTCAGAGAGGCTCTGGGCTGGGAAGAGAAGAGCGTAACCCGATGCGTGGGACGCGGCGGTGCAAGTCAAGGAGGGCGGCTGGCCCTGTGGGGGGCCTGGGACAACCTCCTCCCGTGTGGCCTGACCCCGTGTGACAGGGAGGCCTAGGGACACTGGGAGATCAGGCTCACCGGGCAGGGGCTCTGGCGGCAGGCGGCTTCGCAGGGGCAGCACGGTGCGTGGTACAAGGCAAAGCCCCTTTGTGGTACAAGGCATCGTGCTCCAGGCCGCAGGCCCATCCTAGCAACTGGGCAACTCGTGCCGTCACATGGGTAATAAAGGTGGACCCACGAACCTTTGAAATCGCTGAGCTGCCGCCAAGGGAGCATGTTCAGTGACGACTTGGAGCCTGGCTTGAGAGGTTCATGGGTAGAGTGGAAGGAAATGAGGTTGAGAGAAAAGGAGGTAAGCCTCGAGCATCAGGCTGAGGTGGACAACACCTGAACAGAGAATGTGATCACTGACCCAGGGATGTGTAAGTTTACCCCACCAACTTATACAGTTTGGGCTCATCTATATTCTCTTTTGGTACACATAGGGAAGAATGGAGAATGGTGGGAGCTCTGCTATTATTTATTCATTATTAACAGAGCTAACTACCACAACTTGGATGGGCTGAGAATCAAGGCGTGCAGGGAACACAGCACGATGGGCTGAGAGGTGGGAGAGGATGCCAGGACCAAGTGAGCCAGGACTGTAGAAATGTCTTCTGAATGTAAGAGGAAGAAAAGATCAAATGCATGCATTCATATACATTTAAGTATGTGGTTATAATGTTTTTTGTGTGTGGTGGCCTTGTTCCTTTAATACTTGCTTACCCGTGTGTGTGTGTGTGTGTGTGTGTGTGTGTGTGTGTGTAAAATAAATGAAAACTGGCTTCACTGCATAGCACAGGGAGATCAGCTCAGTGCTTTGTGACCACCTAGAGGGGTGGGATAGAGGAGGTGAGAGGGAGACGCAAGAGGGAGGAGATATGGGGATATATGTATATGTATAGTTGATTCACTTTGTTATAAAGCAGAAACTAACACACCATTGTAAAGCAATTATACTCCAATAAAGATGTTAAAAAAAAAAACCCAAAAACTGGCTTCAATTTGAGTGCCGATTTTTTTTTTTCTTTCAGCCTAAAATCAGCTTCTGTATGAAGCATGCAAAAAATTGCTGGCTTGGGTAAATACTATTTTTATCTTTAAAAGAAGCATGATATTTGGAGAGTTCATGTTGATTACTGACTTTCTTAGCTTACTGCAAGGAATTTTTGATGTTTATAAGAACGATACCAATGCCCTCTCAGTGTTTACTAGCAACTCTGATTCCTCTTGGTTCTAGACTGGTTTGAAAAGGAAATACACACTTCAGAGATATACTGGTCTAAATGTACAAGCTTAAACTCTGGTTTGCAGAGCAAAACTTTGCAAAAGGTCCTAATCTAGCCTAGTAACCTACACTAATCCTGAGACTCCTGCTTTCCTGAGATCTAGGTTACTATTAGGGCAGATTAGGCAGAAATTAGCCCTGTGATTTAACACCCACCAGGCAGCAGTCACTTAGGTGGCAGTAGCACAGGGTTAAGTGCAAGTGCTCAAGCCAGCCCTGTTCCTTTGGTCAAGTTAACTAATCTCAATGTGCCTTAAATTCTTAATCTTTAACTTTACAAAATGGGGGTGACAGCTCGTAGTCTCCCTATGAAGATTCAGGTAGATGGAGCTCTTAGCACAGCACCTGGCTCAGGTAGGACTTACCTTCACATTATCACAATGGTACTGTCCAATATTTCTCCAAAGGCAAAGAAGTCCCAGGCTTCTTTAAGGCAACTCCAGCCCCCTAGTCAAAATGACTCTGTTGATATGCTAGAAACGGTCCTAAATTTTGCATATACAATGCTTACCTTTCTTTTCCATTAGACGAAAGAAAAATCTGGAAGGAACCAAAACATAGTTTAACCATTTAAAATCTGTGCAGGAAGAGCTGCCTCCCAACCAGCAGGATCCAGAGTGGTTTCGTTCTGCCATCTAGAGGACAGGAAGGTTAAAGAGAAATTTCAAACAAAATAATTGCTCTTAGATTTTTGTTGTCAACATCCGTAATTTACCAAAAAAGTATTTTCTTTCTTCTTTTTTTAACTATAAAACATAATAGTTAGCATTTTTTAAAGGCGTACAGTCTGCCAGAGTCATGCTGAAATCTTTATAGGTATTTCCCTTATCACTACATTAACCCCATGAAATATTGATAGGTCCCATATTTAATTCCTATTTTGGAAGTTAGGTAAGAGAGGAACAGAGAGGTGAAGGAACTTGCCCCATATTATACAGGTAAGAAGTGGAAGAATAAAAAAGTGTTTCCTGAATAGTGTAACTTAAACTCTTTTTTTTTTTTTTAATTTTTATTATTTTTTTTTGCGGTACGCGGGCCTCTCACTGTTGTGGCCTCTCCCGTTGCGGAGCACAGGCTCCGGACGCGCAGGCCCAGCGGCCATGGCTCACAGGCCCAGCCGCTCCGCGGCATGTGGGATCCTCCCGGACCGGGGCACGAACCCGTGTCCCCTACATCGGCAGGCGGACTCTCAACCACTGCACCATCAGGGAAGCCCTAAACTCTCTTCTGAGTTCACTTATTAATAGATTCATTTAACTTTTTAAAAGCAAAACAACAACCCAGTATTCTAAACATTAAGAATTAAAACTAAGTTCCCCCAAATGTTTATATTTACAAAGTGTGAGTTTCAACTATTGTCTGTGGAAGGAAGAGAATGCTCTCAAGTTCTTATCATCGTGAATTTTTCTGGCCACCGTTCCCATTTATCAGACCCATTTCTGCAAAGCACTCTGCATTTATTTTGGCACACAGACTGGGAGTAGCCCAGAGCCTCTGAGGTTTATGTCTTCCCCAAAATACTGGGTGAAATCAGTGGGGAAATAAAATAGTTCCATTCACATAAAAAATGTACACTAACATAAAACGTTGGTGTAACCAAGATGAATATTTGTTAAGGCCCGTGTGTTTGAATTAGTTTTTTGCTGGTGTATGTATGCACAAATTTCCTGTTTTTATTTCTAAAGTCATTTCCTTAGGTGTCTATGAGGATTTCTATTTTGTCTGGGATGAAGACGTTGGCAGCCAAACTGCCCCCCAAATTTAGTGACAGCAGCATACCTGAAGTGGCCAATGCTGTTCCCAGACAGTTTTTCACTCCTGTTACTACTAATAATAATAGCAGGGGCTATTTATTAAGCTTCTATGATGTGTCAGGCACCATTCTTGATGGATATACATAATGTTAATCCTCCCACTAAACCTCTAAAGTAAATATTGTTATCTTCACTTTGGATGAAAAACTGATGCTTGTGACCCACCAGGAGCAAATCCTGACTGTGCCCAGGGCCTGACTGTAGTGAATAATCACTGACTGGCTGGCTGACCCTTCCAGGTCAGTTTCCTCCCCTGGAAAATGAGAAGATTTGACTAAGAGACGTTCTTTCAGGTTTTGCCTGATTCTAAAGAATTCCTCTGCCAGGAGCTGTGGGGTTTTCAGAAGTGAAAAGATTTTGTCCCTGCCACCAAGCAGCCCAGGGTCCAATGAAGCGCTGAGGGCACACACAGAGTGGGATGTTGTGTAAGAGCAGATGACCTCAAAAGGACATCATGGCAAGCAGCTGTGTGACCTCCCACCACCTCTCACACCGCCCCCCTCTTCATTCTGTCCTGTCTTCTTTCTCTGTTCTTCCTTTCCCGTGTCCCTTCCATTTCCCTTCTGCTCCTCTTTCTTTCTCCCTCCGCTTTGCCCTAGAAAGGTGCTTTTCTCACTGTGGGTTTTAACTCATTAGTGGATCATAAAATCAACTCAGTGCGTCTGGACCAGCATTAATAAAAATGAATGGACACAATACAAACTGTTAAAGAGTATCAATCACAGGGTAATAGTGCGTACAACTTGTTTTAACGTGTCTGCGCGTGCATGTACACTGTATCAAGATGTAAACTTTACATCTTATTTTACCACATTAGGAAAACCCTGCTCTAGACTAAAATGGGGGCCCCACCCCCAGCTGTGGCCTCTCCAGTGAGGAGCCCATGTGCACCGCCGGCCCCAGCAGGGAGGTGGCGTCTGGGTCTTGACTGTGCTCGGAGGATTGGTCCTCTTGCCAGCCCAGGCAAATCCGTACCTGGAGGCAGGGGATGATGGCCTGGATGACCCTGAAATAATGCAGTCAACGCGTGGCCAAGTGTGCGAGGGCCACTCTGTGCCAGCCCTGTGCCCGGCTGAGGCCCCCGCACACTCCCCAGCCCGCAGGGTCCACAGGAGAGAGGGGAAAGCAGCCCCTTACCTCGAGGAATGGCTGGACCTCGTCCTCACGTCTTTCAGTTCCCAGGTTACCGCCCAGCCCCGCTACCACCCCAGGCTCTTCCCAGCGGGCGGCTCTGGGAGCCCTGGCACCCGGCATTGCCTGAGGCACTGAGGCCACGGCCCCTGGAGACACAGTTCTTCTATCCACGCAGGGGCTGGTCAAGGGCGCAACAGCTCCTGCTCTGTCCCTCCCTAAGAGCTTTCCAGCAAGACGGCCATCCCTCCGTCCTCACTGTCTGCTCCTGGTCCAAGGGGACCCACGCGGGATGGCGGCCCTAAAGAGGCGTCTCTGGGGGTTACCGCGGGTGCCCCGCAGTTACACCTGGAGGAGGGCGGTGGGAGGCGCCTCCCAGAGCCACTTTCGCCTCCGCGCTCCCTCCGCTCGCCCCACCACGTCCCAGGAGCAGGAGTTAAACCAGGTGTTGCCCCTGCGTCGTCCCGCGGCGTCTCTGGAGGCCTCCAGGAAGCGGCTGCCCGGCTGCTCCCCGTCGTGCTCGCACAGCCCTCACGGCCCTGCTCCGGGGAGGACCCCGGGCCCCGAACGCAGCTGGTGGGGGGGTGGCTCTGGGCGGCAGGTCGGGAGCTCCCTCTTGCTGGATGCCTGCTCCCGGAGATACTGTGCCCCACCCACCCCAACTTCAGGCTACTTCCGCTCCGCTCCTGTGCTCCCACAAGGCCCCTCCCCCTGAATTCTCAGTGGAACTGAAACTCTCCTGTGCTCAGATTCCTGCGGGATGGATTGGACTCAGCTGACGCTCAACCTGGGGCTCCCTCAGATCAAAATCTTTCTGCAGATGCTCGCCTCCCTTACCTGATTTGGGAGACCACGCCTTTAGTGTGGGGTAGATTCCAGCTGCGGTGTTTACAGGCCAAGGGAACTTGGCCAAGTGATTAATCCTCCCTCATGTGAGTTTCTCATCTGTAAAATGGGGCTAAGGTCCTTACACAGTTGTGTGAGACTTAACTTTTGACAAATAACTGACATCCTAGCAGGCACAGAGCAGGGTCGGAATTTGGTGGGCGTTGCTGTTCCCCCCCGCCCCAGTGTCTTTAACAGCCCTGGCACGTGACAGGTGCACAATGGTGTGGCTGACTGGTTAATTAATCAGTTCAGTGGCGAGAGAGGCACGATGTATTCATCCCTCTGATTTTCCCACGGGGAGAGCAGTGACTTTTGGCAGAGGCTGCCAAGGAAATGGGAAATGGGCAGTAATCAGGGGAGAGAAGGAGGTAAGGAAGAAAGGAGGGCGGGAAGGAGGGAAGGCAGGAAGGTCGTCAAGCACAAAAAGACAATGACTGTTTTCTTGGAGGACAAGGAGGTAGGACTGTGAACACCATGTGGACATGTCTTCTCACAGTTACAGAATTTTGAGCTGGAAAAGGGAACGTGGAGATCACAGGCCCCCTCCTCCCGGCCCAGGTGAAGCAGTGCAGTCCTGGGAGAGGAGGGAGAGATGGCGAGAATGGGTTCCTGGAGACCGGTGCTGCCCATTCCGTCCTGCCATAGGCTGCGTGGCCTGTCCTCCCACACCCTCTCCCCCACGGCCGGCCAAATTCTTCCCTTTCTTTCCCTAAGGTTGCTCCAGTAGGGAGTTTATCTCCATGGAAACCTTTGATGATAGTGAAGGTGCAGAAGATATGGAAAAGGAGAGCAGTGCTCTGAGTGTAAATTTATTTCCTTCTTTTTTTAAAATTAATTTTTATTGGAGTATAGTTGATTTACAATGTTCTGTTAGTTTCTGCTGTACAGCAAACTGAATCAGTTATACATACACATATATACTCTTTCTTAGATTCTTTTCTCATATAGGTCATTACA
Source organism: Neophocaena asiaeorientalis asiaeorientalis (assembly GCF_003031525.2). NCBI lineage: Eukaryota > Metazoa > Chordata > Mammalia > Artiodactyla > Phocoenidae > Neophocaena > Neophocaena asiaeorientalis. The sequence goes on from NW_020172364.1 coordinate 5,647,632, forward strand.
GAGTACTGAGTTCCCTGTGCTATACGGTAGGTTATTATTAGTTATCTATTTTATATATAGTAGGGTGTATATGTCAATCCCAATCTCCCAATTTATCCCTCCCCCTTTTCCCCCCTGGTAACCATAAGTTTGTTTTCTACATCTGTGATTCTATTTCTGTTTTGTAAATAAGTTCATTTCTACCATTTTTTTTAGATTCCACATATAAGCAATATCATATATTTGTCTTTGTCTGACTTCCTTCACTCAGTGTGACAATCTCTAGGTCCATCCATGTCGCTGCAAATGTCATAATTTCATTCTTTTTTATGGCTAATAGTCCTTGCATATATGTACCACATCTTCTTTATCCATTCATCCATAGATGGTCAATTAGGTTGCTTCCATGTCCTGCCTATTGTTAAGTAGTGCTGCAATGAATCCTTCTTACCTCTTTTCATATTTTCCCTCATTTCTGTTCATCAGCTTCTCCTGTCCTCTCTTCCTCTCCTCCTTCCCTCTCCCTCCTTTTCATGATTCTCACCCATAAAGACTAGGCCTATGGGAGCATCCAGGGAGAGAAAGAGGGAAGTGAAGAGACAGACACGTGAGTTAGAAGCGGAAAGAAAAGTAAGCGAACTTGTTAGCCATTGCTCCTCTTTCTTCTTGGAATTTCAGGGCCACAAACAAAACTGAGGAGAGCCTTGGGATGTCCGCTGGCTTGCTCGTCCCCAGTGGGGAGACCGGTTTTCGAGCGGAGGCAGTGCGGGCGCGGGAAGGTGGCCTGAGGCCGCCCTGCGCAGAGAACTGATACTCGCCTGCATTCCGGGGAGCCGCTGCTGTGCATGCGGAGGCCGGCCCGCCCTTAAGCAGAAGCAGCAAAGGGGCCTTGGCGCCTGGGGATCCGCTGCCCTGCCCGGGGGCGATTAGGCCGTCCTAGTGGGGCCTGAAGCTCGGTCCACGTCCGCCGCGGAGCCCACGCCTCCCGGTACAGTCCCGCGGCGAACCTCGCGCTGTCTTACCTGCGCAAGCGCGAGCGCAGGGACTCGGCGCAGACGTCGCGCAGAACCCGGAACTATTGACGCGCTCCTGCGCAGGGCACGCGACGTGGGTGCAGACTCCGCGGAGGCCGCGCCCGGGAGGAACCGGAAGTGGCTCCCGGCGGCAGCAGGCAATCGATCCCGCCGGACTGTTTTTTCATTTCTATTTAGCTGTTTAGTATTCCAGTTATTTGACTTTTCAGTTTATTTTCAAAGTTATTTTTTTTCAAAGTTTGTTTTTAGTTATCTTCAGTTATTTTCGAATTAGCTTTGAGAATTATTTACTTAATGTTATTTATTTTTAGACTTGGTGTGTGAGTTTTTCAGTTACTCTTCAGTTGTAATTTTGAGTTATTTATTTTTAGTTTTGTTTTTATCTATTTGTGTTATTTAACTTTTGACTTATTTAATTTTGTTATTTGTTTTCAGTGTGACTTGTTTAGTTACTGTAATTTTAGCTATATAGTTTTACATTTATTTAGATTTGAATGATTTCGTTTTTAGTTATTTTTGAATTATTTTCAGACTTATTTAAGTTTTTTTATTTCCTCAAAATTTGGTATTATTTAGTTTTAAGTTATCTTCAGAGCTATTTATTGTCAATTTCTTAACTTTTTTAATGAAATTTTTTTCTGTTCTTTATTTTTACTTATTAGTTTTAAAGTTTATTTATTTTTTTAATTTTTTTTTTGTGGTACGCGGGCCTCTCACTGTTGTGGCCTCTCCCATTGCGGGGCACAGGCTCCGGACGCGCAGGCTCAGCGGCCATGGCTCACCGGCCCAGCCGCTCCGCGGCATGTGGGATCTTCCCGGACCGGGGCACGACCCCGCATCCCCTGCATTGGCAGGCGGACTCTCAACCACTGCGCCACCAGGGAAGCCCAAGTTTATTTATTTTTAAAATTGCTTAGTTTTAGAGTTACTGTCAGGGTCCAAACACTGATAGAGACACAATACTGATAATAAAGAAAAAAAATTTTAGATAAAGAATTGTTACTTGGCTATTGGAGAACGAAAAAGGCAAAAAAACACAAAAAACCCACCCCCAAATATTGGAGTATAATGGAAATTTTAACTGCAAGAAGCAGCTACCAGCCCAAGGGCTGAGGGAACAAAGGGAAGAGGTTGGTGGCCCCATATGGCTGGGGGTAGCCCTCTGAGTGGGTGGCACTGCCCAATGGGACAGGTGCCCCAGGAACTCAAAGACGAGCCCGGGAACTGGATACAGAACTCTGGGGAGGGTGCGCTGCCAGCTGGTGCTAGAGGAAGGGGCATGATGAGGCTGGTTGTGAAAGTGTTGGGGAAAATGGTAAATTGCAGCTCCTGGAACCCACTGGGGCTCTTGAGGTGAAGGCCAGTTGCTAGGGCAATGCTGAGAGGAACCCAGGCACACAGGGAGGAGCAAAGCCCTCTCCCTCTGCCAACCTCTGCTCCTCTGCCCTGTTGGCCCAGGCTGACAGGGAGCAGCTGGCAAAGGAGGCGAATGGCCCCAACCACAAAGCAGAGAGCAGAAGGGTGGGCAGGGAGCTGAGCGATCATGGCTAATAACCAGCACCCTGAACTCTGGAGTTGTTTAGTTTTAGAGGTAGTTTTGGATTTACTTAGTTTGGGAATTGTTAAGATGATTTGATTTTAACTTTTTACTGGACAAGGGATCTGGCTGAGTCTTCTGTCCCCTGATTCGTTCCTGGGATGGAGTGGGTCAGCAGGCACCTGGGGAGTGTCTCCCATGAGACTCAGGACCATAATTGTAGAATTCAAGAAAACCAAAATAGTGTGTCCACAAAGAAGCCCTTTGTGTGGCCAAAAAAGGGCAGAGACTGAGGGACACACCGTCAGGGAGGGGCTCCTTGGCACGACTGTCCAGCAGAGTGTTCTTCTTGGAAATTATTCAGAAAGCTAAGCTATGTGGTGGTTCCACGCTCTCATGCCCCCTTTCCTAACAACAAAGTATCTGTCTTGGTAGAGTGTTTCAAATTGGTAGGATAAAATATTTATTATTTGCACACTAAAATAAAGTTCTCCCCAAGTCTTTGGGAAATTTTATTTCCTTCTACCCACATTATTTTCCAATCCACATTGTTCCATTTTGACCATAAGAATATTTATTTATTTACATACGTATTCACTCATTTAATTCAACATCTATTTCCTGGGCACCCCCATCCTAAGGAAGGTGCTGGCACCAGGAGAGACCAGGGAGGTATAAAGATGAGTGAGAAGCTCTCAGTCCAATTGCGGGAGACAAATGTGGAAACAGATCATCAGATAACATGGTATGACATATACTATAGGGACATAGCACCGTGCCACTGATCTTCCTGATGTAGTCAAGGAAGGGGTGATGTCTGAGCTCGGTCTCCTGGAGCAAGCATTTTCTCCAGGTGGAGAGGAAGGAGAAGGACATCCTGTGCACAGGCACAGAGAAGTGATGCACAGCAGGGAGGAGGCATTGGCAGAGGCTGCTGGGCCACGGGGTTCAGAAAGGCACTAACATTAAGGGCTGGCCCCAGTGCTTGACAGATATGGCCTCCTTTGGTCCTCATAGCCAGTCTGCAAGAGGCTAGGGGGCAACCCCACAGCCAGTGCTCTTCCTGACCTTACTGTTCCAACCACAGTTTACAAGACCCTCTGACTTGCCATGTCTGGAATTCTCCAGCTCATTCCTTGGTCCATTCACTCCTTCCCACTCACTCTTGGGGGGTGAGTCCCTCCCCCTCCATCTTTCGGTTGCTGCGTCTTAAACATCTGCAGGGAAGGAGGAGGGTTGAGACCAGTCAGCTGTGAAGTGCAGCTGCAGAAGAGGCAGAGCAGAGCAGAGGGACCTGCAGCGGGATCTCTCAGGGGAGTTCTGCAGACCAAGATGGTGGGAGTGGACTCTTGGTGAACCAATCCTAACATCCTCCACCTGCATTCAGAAACCCTTGAAAGGTTGTGTGGAGTCCTTTCCCAAAGCGGGGAACCTGTTTTAGATCCAATCCAAGCTTGTGGATCAACAGATTGGGATTTTCTAAGCACGCAGAGCCCTTTGCTGCATTAACAGCATTGGACATGTCTAATCTACTAAGTCAATCTACCAGGTCAAAAGAAGGTTAGTCCTGCATAATCTAGGATGGCATGTTTTCACACTTTTTATAATACACATTCAGATAGTCAGTCTTGAATGTATAGATTTCCCAGTGGACTTCTCTCCTTTGGTCTCTCCAGTTATCTTATCAATCACAATAATACATTTCTCAATGAGAATATGTAAGAACTACATCTGGACAGAAGAATCTTCAGGATTCTGACTAGTAGCCTTAGGAAACACATCACTTGGATCCCCTCAAATACTCTTGATCATTGACTGGCCAGTTGCCCATTACAGAAATAGCCCCAAACTTCCTCAATCTTTTGCACCTCAGTCATTTTATGAATCTACAGAAATGGCCACACTTGATGGTGCTGGCAGAATGCGAAGTGCTCAAACCTCCGAGTCCTCCCAGGAAGAACCTCTCCACAAATCTCCTGGGCTGCCAGAGGAGCCATTTCAATACCAGTCATCACTGCCGATGTTCGAGGATGCTGTCCCCAGGTGTTCTGGGACAGGTCCATTCTGTCCTTCCACTGTTCCCCGTGGGCACTGTGCCTGCTTTTCCAGGGCCTTACACACAGTAGCCACGAACTGTGGTTGCAGTACCTTTTGCAAGCCCTTTGAAAGTAAGACCAAAAAAACCAAGAAAAAAAACAAAAAAAACCCAAACTCCTCTGTGGGTAAAACATTTGTCATCTTTCCATTTGATTAGATGAGAAAGAATACAAAACAATGAGATCAAAATCTCCTAAAACATTTTTTCCTAAAACTTTTGGAAGAATTATTCATATTCTCTATGGTTTTATAATATTGCCTGTTGTGCCTAGAGATAACATGCTCTGACTGAAGTAGTTGGACTAAAGGCAGCCTTGATTCTGTAAAATTTGGTGGTGTTCTGAATGCATACTAACACTGGCCATGCATTATGCAATATTTAGAGAAAATAGAAATCATCTAAATCAGCATTTTCCAGATGTGCTTTTCAGAAACAGTAAGAGAATACAAGAGATCAGCAATTTTCTCCCTCAAGCTGTGACATATATGAGAAAAGGAAACACTTATACAGGTGCAGAGAAGTCCTATAGGAAGAGAACCTGCATACTTTTAGTACACCCTTTATTTCCCAGACTCTTTGCAGAACTGTTTCCTTTGTGGGATACCTGTGCCAAGTAGAATAGTAAGCTGTTGCAACAAAGACCCAACAATATAATGACTTGATAGACTTATTTCTATCTCAAGTAACAGTCCAGGGCAGGTTGGAAGACTACTCTGTTCCACACAGCCATTCAGGACTCCCAGGTTTCTTTCCTCTGGTTTTTCCACCGTCCTCTGGAACATCATCTTTGTATGATCAAAACTGGGTCACAGGCCTATAGTTAATAATATGTATTGTGTACTTGGAAGTTACTGAGCGTAGATCTTAAACATTCTCACCACACACACACACATACACACACAAAGAGTTAACTATGTCTGGTGATAGAGGTGTTAATTATCTTGATCTTGGTAATCATTTCACAATGTATACATATACATATATCACATCAGCACATTGTATACTTTAAATATATACAATTATGTTTTTCAATAATGCCTCAATAAACTTGGGGAAAAAAGTAATATGTTCTTAAAAAGTTCTTAAAAAGAAAAACGCTTCCCCCAAAAAACTGGGTCACAGGCATATCTGCACTCCTGTTCACAGGGAAGAAATTGAAAGATCACATGTGTAATATTTTAAGACTCAGCCTGGAATAGCTGAGTCTCTCATATTTTATAGGTGAAAACTTTGTCATATGGTAACTCCTAGCTTTAAGGAGTGATGGGAATTATAGTCCCCAACATTGGAGGCCATTTCCCAGCTCCCAGGCCATTAATGTGTAGCATGGTCACCCAACCAGCCTGCAGTGAAGCAGAGACTGGAATCTAGGTCTTCCAACTCCTGGCCCAGAGTCCTCATTGCCACACTAGCATTTCTGGACTCAGCCAACATATATGAAGACCTCCTGTATGCCAGGCTCCATGTCAGAGTACGACGTTGGAAAATTTTATTAAATACAGTCTCCCAATTACATATTTACTCTTGTATCAAGCCTTATAAATGGATAAACTTTCAGATATGACTTTAATACTTATATCTTAGAGCTTTGCATCATGCTGCTTTCGTTTGCCAAGAGGATACTTACTCCTGATGAGGAATAAACACACACAATGAACAGGGTAGAGAATCCTGAAATAGACTGCCCCCCCATGCATTTGAAAAGTATATGAAAAAGACATTTAAAATTAGAATTTAAAAGATAAATATGTATTAAAATGGGTACTGGGTTCAGTAAGAATACAGAAAAAAATGGATTTTATCTTATTTTTTAAAACATGAATTGCTAATGTAAGACTTCAAAGCCAGGGACCAGATTTTCTTTCAGGTGAAGCAGAATAACCCATATGACCCTACCCAGCCTGGAAAGCCCCCATTTATGTACAGGTAGATAGTGGACCAATTGAAGACTGCCAAATGTACTTGAAAGCCAATCAGAAAGCTTCCCACACTTTCAAAAAATCCCACCCTGCTAGAATTAGAAAATCCCATCTTAAAAGAACACTCGCCAAAGACTGTCGTAGGACTTCCTCCTTTCAGCCTATAAAATTCACTCTCCTTTAACCCCCTTCCAATCTCTACTGGAATGAAAGTGATGGTAGTGACCCCCTTACAATAGTAAGATTTGAATAAACAGCCCTTGATTAACTCTATAGGTGGTCTTTGCCCTTTTGACAAAATAATTACAGATTGGTCAAATAGTGAATTAAAAGGAAAAGAAATCATGAACATTCTAGAAGAAAACATATTTTAAAGAATATCTTTAAAATGGGAGGAATCTTTCAGGCAACACAGAAAAATCTAGAGGCCAAAATGAAAATGTTAAAAAATTAAGCTAACCAAATAGGAAGCAAAAATTTTTGTATAAAACGTTTTTTAAAAGGCAAGAGCTAAATAAAATTTCAAAAGGATTAATTTCCTTGATATACAAAGAACTTTTAAAAATTAATAAAAATGACAAAGTAGGAAAAATAGACAAATAGAAATTCGCACACAATTCACAGGAACATAAATACAAACAACCAATAAATATTTGAAAAGATATTCTCCTCACACATAACCAAAGAGATAACTTTAAAAATTCTATTAGAAAGCCAAATATTTAAATATTTGACAGTATCCAATATTGGTGAGGGTATAGGGAAACAGGTATTCTCATACCATTTTTGGAGCACTATAAATTATTGTTGAATTTTTGAAAGTCAATTTACAGCTATCAAAATTTAAGATGTGCATACCCCTTGATCCTACAATTCCATTTCTAGAAATTTACCCTTAAGAGTTACTCACACAAATGAGCAAAGGTATATATGTACATGAATATTCAGGTTTTTGTTTGGACATGGTTTTCATTTCTTTGGGATAAATGTTCAGGAGTGTGACTGCTGCTTAATTTTTTAAGAACTGCCAAACTGTTTTCCAGAGTGGCTGTACCATTTTCCATTCCCATTGGCAAATTATGAGTGATCCGTTTTCATCGTCTCTTCCAAATTTAGTATTCTCACTATTTTTTTGATTTTTAAAAAATTGTGTGCTCTTTTCCCCACCTTTAAAAAAATATCCAAAGTCCATAGCTTATATTAGGGTTCACCCTTGGTGTTGTACATTCTATGGGTTTTGACAAATGTATAATGACGTGTTTCCACGATTATATTAGTATTTCTTACTGTTTTTAATTTTAGCCATTCTAGTAGATGTGTAGTGATACTTCATTGTGGTTTTAATTTGCATTTCTGTAATGGCTAATAATGTTGAACGTTTTTTCATGTGTTTATTTGCCATCCATATATCCTATTTCATGAAATATCTTTCATGTCTGTCGCCCGCTTTCTACTTGGGTTTGTTTGTTCTTTGTTTTACTGTTTAGTTTTGAGAGTTTGTTATATAATCTAAATACAAATCCTTTGTCAGATGTATGGTTTGCAAATATTTTCTCCCAGTCTGTAGCTCTAAACAGGGTCTTTCATAGAGCAACAGTTTTCATTTTGATGAAGTCTTATTTACCATGATTTTTCTTTAATGGATCATGCCTTTGATGCTGTGTGTAAGAATTTGCCTAGCTCTAATTCCCCATGTTAGTTTCCTAGGGTTGCCATAACAAATCACCACAAACTTGATGACTTAAAGAAGAGAAAATTATTTTCATCTCCTACTGTGGCAGAATATCCATTAATTATTTTCACATATGTTCTTTCCTGTCATCTCTCTAAATATAATAATTATACTTATTTTAAAGTTTTGCTCCCCCCTCCCTTTTTTTTTTTTCTGTTAGCTTTGCTTCCTTGGGTGTGAATTCTTCTATTTATTAAAGTTGTGGCCTATGTCTGATCATGTCTATTGATACTTAGCCCTATATCCACTTTTCTGTAATCCCCTTTGTACTCCTGAAGCTGGTGTCTGAAATGACATATCCTAGACTCCCTTACTGGATAAGTTCCAATTAGCTTCTGCAAATGGGAGACAATGGTGCCAGATTGAAGGCGTGGGGGGGGAGTACCAAAAAAAAAAAAAAAGATTGAAGGGGGATGATGGGAGAAGCTATTGTGTTTCAGGCAGTGCCCTGGCAGTGTCAGTAGCCCGGCTTCTTTTCAGGTCAGTGAGTGCAGGCTTTTAGGCTAGAGCCCAGGGGCAGTAACAACTTCCTGAACTCTGAGCAACACCATCTCCATCTCTTTGTTTCTCTAGCCTTTCCAAAATGATTGTGGGAAATTCTTTGACTGATACAGTATTTTGGTATGAGGAGTGGTCAAAGGAAAGGGCTCTCAAAGATATGAATCTAGGGTTGCTTATCTGAACTGGCCTCCTTGCCAGTGGAAGTGGATTGCTGTTAGTCCAAAGAATGAGTGACAAAACAGATTCTTATATTTGTATCTGAGGGTGCCTTAGATAAAGTGCAATTGTAGTCGAGTCTTTGGAAGAGATAAAGGAATTAAAACTTTTTTTTTGCCATTTCTAGGAATTTGGGGATGGAGTGGAAGGAAGGCTGCCGGGTGTGTTTCCTCTATGTCTTGCTCTAATCTTCTAGATTATTTTTCAAAACACACGGGTTATACTTAGTTATTTCAATTAAGATTTTTAAAAAAAAATCACAATAAAGCAGAAATATATGGCAATACTTAAACATATTTATGGGAAGGAAATCATGTGACCTGCTGTTTCAATATCCCAGTTCCCATGCTGACAGGGGATTGAACAGTAGCCATGATACCCTGGAGGAAACGATGATGTTTATTTGATTATTTTATTTTAGATAGTAACAGTTCTATCCTGGGAAAAAAAAACTAGCCTCAAGGTATCTCTGGCTGAATGTTTTTCAGTTGCAGTCTCTAAACCAGTATGCCACAGAATTGCTTCTTTCCACATGATGAACTTTGTGGTGAATGGCAGATTTCCCTGAGGCCTCTAAATGACAGGCTTTCACAGTGTCACTGGCAGACGGCCAGACCAGCACAGTCTTCGTGTGATTTTGGAGCTAAAGTCATTCCACCTTGTGCAATAGTTAAAGCCTGCTGTAAACAGCTGTATTCCCATAAGATCGGAAGAAACTACTTTTCATGCCAACCCCAAAGCTACCCTGAAGTACACGCATGAATCTTAGGGTATTATAGTCCATCAGGAGGGGTGAGAGACATAAGGTACTAGAGAGCAAACAGGTTTTATAGCCAGACAGACTGGGTTCAAATCTTGGATCTGTGCCTTGGACAAATCACTTAACCTCATTGAACTGAAGATACTTGATTTGTAAACTGGAAGACAGTCAGAGCTATCTCCGAGGGGCAGATCAAATATGATCACTCCCTTATTTTTGATTCAGCAATTATCATTGCCCACCTTATACCGGATCTTATTCTAAGGGCTTGAGGATAAAACATTGAACAGGCAAGGCACCTGCTCTCGTGAAGTTTACAGTCTAGTAAGGAGAGACAGATAGTAACACAAACCCAAAATCAATAAAAGATGCCACAATAAAAATAAAATACTGAAGTAATTGAGGGTTGCTGTAGTTTCTGTGTGTTTTCTCCTTGGTCCAACCTATCTAGTAAACCAGAACCTCATTTTCATAAGCCCCTTACCTAAGTCAGTGGGCCCTTGGGAAGAGACTCATGACTCCAATCTCAAAGGCCTAAAGTAACTTCTCTAGAAATAGTTGCATATTAGTAAGAGGTTAAACCTTAGATCAGATTTTTACTTTACTTTGCTGGTGGGCTTTTAGGCTTTTTGTGGCCAGGAGAGGTGGTATTTAGGGCCAGGTAGATACTTGCCCAGGCTCTGCCTGAGAACATTCTGTTTCTGTATGTCTTGCAGAAGTTATTGCTGGGATCCTGAGCCCTTGCTGGGGTCATGATTTAATGCATCAGAATCTGTGGCTGGCAGGAACTGGCTCCGATCCTGCACTTCAAAAACAAAACGTGGGTTTGCCAAGCAAGAGTCCAAGGTGATGAGCATTGCCACTTTTAGCCTAAGCCTTCTAGGAACACCTCTGTGGGTTACAGCCACTCCAGGCCACTCCTAGCCCGGAGCAGTGTTCACCAGTAGGTGGAACAGGCACACATTTAAGGTGCTGGCAAAATGGGGACTCACACATGCATGAAAAGTTAGTTTTCAAAAACTTATCCAGAATTTTGAAACCACAAAATCCTTGAAAGATGGTATTCTCTCCTAGTTAATATGTTTTCTGATATACTGAATTTGAATCACATACAGATGGGGACTTCAAAATCATTTGGGATTCAGGGCCTTTAACGGTCTTAATCTGCCCTACACCAGCCCAGAAACGTCCCCTCACCTCAGTTCTCAAAATTGGCCTGCAAAGTCTTTCCCCAATCTGGGGTTCAGGCCAGAGAACAGAGGATGTGTTATATTCCTTGTTATACTGTAGTTCCCTAGCATGCATTGTGAGCAGGAGGTGATGGTTGTTATTGGTGCCCTGGATTTATTAGGGCAAATCTCCAGGAAGATGGAGGTCTCCTGGACCACAGGGCAATTCATTTTACATAAGGAAATATCTTGTTTTCCTGCTTCTGGTCTTGACCCTTGGCCCCGTCGCCGTTGTAAGAGGCAAAAATAAGAGCCAAAGTCTGGAGACAAGACTGTGGTGACTGAAGCTCCACTTGGCTTCCCAAGCCCAAGCTGGTTGCACCAGGTTCCCCAGGGTGGACCTGAGGTATTTGCCAGGGGCACATGCCTGCCCATTGGTCTCTGGTCCTCGCCATGCTGGCCAATAGGAAAGGACAGCTGTGAGGTGGGGACCACCTTCCCCCATGAGTACCAGGCTGCTGAGACTGGGCCATCTCCTCCTCACTTCCATCCTGACTGAAGTCTGTGGCTCTGATTCCACACCTGAGGGTAAGGACAACTGATTCAAGTTCTAGGCTGGAGGGGAAGTGGCTGCCCTGCCGTGGAGCCCCTGACTGGCGTGTGCCCACACTGTCCTGTTAGCAGGGTAGGGAGGGATACAGGCAAAACCCCGGCCAGGGTAGCACTGACGGATGCAGACAGGTCTTGGGATTCTTCCTCGATTCTCCCACGGCTCCAAGAGAAAAGGGACTGTTCCTTCTGGTCAAAATGCCTGGGACCATCCTGAATTTTGCCCAGTTCACTCTGTGGTAAGATGCCTAATCAAAGAGAAGGTTGGGGTCAGTGAAGTTGGAGGGATGGTCCAGTGATAAAGTCCAATTAGATAAGAGGAGAAGGGGACAAATCACTTAGCTTGACCAGGTAGGGCGGAGAAAGAAGCACATGAAGAGGCAGCCTGGGGAAAGCCTGAGCTCCGATCTCAGCCTGAGTTTGGAATCCAACTCCAACGCTGGATTCTACTCAGCAATACTTATTGAGCAGATTCCACGGGCCAGACACTCGGTAGTGTCCGTGAGGTACAAAGATGGGTGAGGCATGGTTAGTATGTGTAGATTTGGGGGTATCTGTAAATATGGGAATATCTACCCCGCTGTGGGGATATCTCACAGGATGATTGAGAAGTGCAAATGAGGTAAAGTGAGCAAGGGGCCTGGCATAGGCTGGCAGCTTATGAAAAATCTTATTTTTAGCAGACATCTTCTGACAGAAACAACTGGATCTACCTGGTCTTTGTCAAGCCCAATCCTGCTTGCCCCAGTGAGCACTGCACGTGCGGCCTTCTGGTTGTTTCCGGCCATTGATGCAGAGACCTGCGTGGGAGGGATTTTAGAGATCAGGCCAGCCCTTGTCTGAGGATGTGGGTCCCTGGTCTGGGGAGGTTCTGGTTTTCAGATCAAGCCTTACGAGGGGTGCAGCTACCTCACTCCTGGTGACTCCTGCCATTGGGGGTAAGGCCACCTCCTCCTGACAAGGTTGGAAACAGGGAGGCCTTGATGCTGACAGAATGTGTCCAAAGGAGCGTGAGGGTGTCAGCTTTGTTCCTGAAGCTGAGCAGTGGAAAGGGAGCCTGCAGCTTAATTGTCTGTCCTTGTTGCCTCCCTCCTTCCATTCTTGAGGAGTTGTAAAGAGGGCCACAGGACTTGCTTCTTGTCCTTTCAAAGGTGGCTGTGGGGACAGACTTCCGTCCTACTCCTTGTCAAGCTGGGGACCTGTGGCCCCAGACACTTTGCTGAGGACAGGAGGTAGAAGCTTTGGAGACTAGAAGCTTTCAGTCAGGAACTCCTTCAAGTGGAGAGAGACTGATGCCAAAAATGTGTGTGTGTGTGTGTGTGTGTGTGTGTGTGTGTGTTGGGCACAAGGATGCTGAATAGAAGCTTTCATGTCACCCTCCTGGGAGCCAGGCAGAGCCTAGCTGATTCCTGGTTCTGCCATTCATCATTAGGTTGCACCATGTGAAATTGCCAATATTCTACCATTTCCGACCTTTAAAAAGGGCAATTTCATTTAATTCAACCCAAGAGTTGCATGATCTTAAGCCAGCATCTTGGTCTCTTTGAGTCTCAGATTCTTCTAGAGAGTGGAGTCAAAAGCAGGGCTATGAGGAGGATTAAACAAAATACAGTCTGAAACTGCCTTATGCAATTTATACTGCAAAGGACCCTTACCAATTTCAAAGTGTTCTCATGTTCCTCGTGATCTCATTTAGCAGATTATGAAGCTGAGCCTGAGAGGCCTTTTTTGAGGCAGTGTAATGTGATGGGAAACTCTCACTGATGTTCTCCTTAATCTCTCAGTTTCCCCATCTCTACAGTGGGGGTTATTTTCCTTGCTTCATGGAGTTTTTGTAGAGATTAAAATAAATAACAAATAGCATAAGTAATGTGTAAAAGTTCCTAGTGTGAGAGCTGGTTTCTATGAGGATGCGATAAATGCATCCCTTTCCTCCCCCTTAGCCTCCCATTTGTAAAAGCAGGGCAGGGGTGAGATGATTTCTGGGGTACCTGTCAGCTCTCTGGGACTCTGTGATCTATGCTTTAATGTCCTTTCCTGCTGGAGGAATTGGCACTGGGTCTGGTGACCTCTTTCCCCCATCCCACTCTGTCTCCTGCCTGTCCCAGAGGAGACCCCATCCTTGCATTTCACAAGATTCTGCTGTTGTTACTTTAATTCCAGCAGGTCAAAGTGGAATTTCTCATACACTTAACAAGTGAAAATGAGAGATTGTAATATGGCCCTTTAGGATCCAGAGATCATCATGGTCATCCCCTTGCATTATTTTGAAAGCAAGGAGAGCCATGCCTGTACACAGTGCACCACGAAAGTTAGTACGGTAGAAAGAACTCAGGTTTTGGATTTCAAATTTCACCTCTGCACTCTTTTACTTGTGATCCTTGAGCAGAAATTACTAAACCTCTTTGGTCCTCGGATTTCTCGTGTGGGACCTGAGTCCTAACCCCCAGGAGCTGTGGAGGTTAAATGAGATTAAAGGGGTGGTGAGTGTACAGTGGGGATCCACAGCAAGTCATCCATAAATATTTGCTTGCTTCTCTTCACTTGTATGTGTGGAACTCTTTATAAGTTTTAAAAATACTTCTTCATAATTTTAGTCTACTGGTTCTCACAACAATATTATGAAATAAACTAAGAATAAATTCATTAATAATCACATTTGGGGAATTCCCCAGTGGTCCAGTGGTTAGGACTCTGCGCTTCCACTGCAAGGGGGCATGGATGGGTTCGATCCCTGGTCGGGGAGCTAAGATCCCCCAAGCTGCACATGGTGCCGCCAAAAAAAAAAAGAGTTAAAAAAAAGAAATAATCACCTTTTCCTGCAAAGAGCATGAGGTCTGGAAAGTGGGTGGGGACAGGTAAGTCACCCAGTAAGTCACTGGTGGAGCCCATACTAGAAGCCAGGTCACTGCTTCATAGTCTGGAGGTTTCTTCACATTATTTTCTCTTCTATCCCCCATCCCATGGAGTGGAATATTAAAAGGCAGGTGTGTGACCTTGATGCTGCTTTCCTTTTTGGGGATATGCCAAAGGGTCCATTGCTGGGTTTCAGAAAACCAGAATTTGATATCCAGCTCCTCTACATTTAGCTCTGGGATCTTGGACGAGTCACTTAACCACCCTGAAACCCACTTTTCTCATCTCTAGAATGGGTACATTCATACAATAGATGACATTTATTGAGCGCTGACACATGCCTGGCACTGTTCTAAGTATTTTACGTGGATTGTGCCTTTTAATCCTCCAACAAACATATTACTGAAACATGTTACGAGGAAGAACAAATTATTTTCACCCAACCACTGAGGTCATAGAACCTGTGCTCTGTATTCTACCTCAACCTGTCCCTCAAAATTTTGAGAATGAGGTGGGATATTAAGTGAGGTGAGGAATTTACAAAAGGCATTCTACAAAGACAAGGAATTATAGGTGGTACTTGGGATTAGCTTCATGACCCATGTAAATGGTTTCTTTATAGGCACGATTGAATCTTAGAATATAGTTCTAGATTACAGTTTTATTTAATAATGTTTTCGCCTTTAGAAAGAGAGGTCTTTCAAAATCAACATGTAAAAATTGCTATATCTAAACAGAGAGCACATATAACTTTGGAATAAATTGTTTGAAATTTCGGCATCTCTGCACTGACCTTCAATTATTATCAATTGCTAATTTTTCCATCCAGAACTTGGTTAGACGACAACCTTCTTCTTCAATCAGAATCGCTTCTTAGCATCAGAAACATCCTAGGATGGTGTGCCCAACTGCCCCCAATCCCTCCTTCCATTACTGTCACCCCATGTTACTGTCACGGGACCCAGATTGGTTGCCCCTCTGAATGGAGAGATCTGTCCATAACACTGTAGTGTTGAGTACAGAATGCCTTCCCTTGGGCTGGGAAAACAGAATCTTTTCTTTTCAAATTTATTTATTTTTTATTTTATTTTATTTATTTTTGGCTGTGTTGGGTCTTCATTGCTGCGCACGGGCTATCTCTAGTTGGGGCCAGCGGGGGCTACTCTTCGTTGTGGTGCATGGGCTTCTTGTTGTGGTGGCTTCTCTTGTTGCGGAGCACAGGCTCCAGAGCGCAGGCTCTGTAGTTGTGGCGCATGGGCTTAATTGCTCCGCGGCATGTGGTATCTTCCCGGACCAGGGCTCGAACCCGTGTCCCCTGCACTGGCAGGCAGACTCTTGACCACTGAGCCACCAGGGAAGCCCAGGAAAATAGAATTTTTATTTTTAAAAGAGGAGGAGGAACCAGAGAACTCTAGAGACCTGACTTTTCACTCCTTCTAATGGTTTGGAGGAAGCCCCCAGTCACCCTTCTTCTTTGGGGCCCTCTGTAGCTGCCTTCCCTGGTTCTTTATTCTGGATTCTCTCCTTCTGTTTCTCTGTGGAAAAGAGCATAGCCCTCCTCATTTCTGGAAAAAGCAGGCACAGAGCCTCTCGGTGGTCTTCTTAGGAGTTTTACTGCTAACCCCATAGAAAAAAAGGATGGAGATGACAAATTGTGGGAAGTTTGGATGACATATAGTCTTAAAAACCTCAGAACAAGTATTCTCCTTAAACACAAAAGGGGCTTGGCTGGTCTTTTCTCCTTGGCTTCTCGTCTAACTCCCCTCTTTCTTCTCATCTTGGGAAAGGCCAAGCTTAAACTATCTCTCATTTTCATTTTATTTCCGGCTGTTATTGAGAACACCCCTTGAGACCTCCAATTCCAGTAGAGGGGGACAAAGGTACATGTTAATGGTAAAAGAAAACCTTGGCTAGGGACTCATGACCACCAGGGAGCAGCATCTATCGCTATCGGCACCTGTCTCAGTTGTCTTGCCTGTCTCTCCTCCTCTCTGTCTGCTGGTCTCATTCTCAATTCTCACTCTACTTAAGATGATATTAGAACTTGATATTTGATAAATGATGCATCAGACCAACAGAGATAAAAAAGGTTAATTTAATTAAATGTCTTTTAAACAGTTTTCAAATAGGAAGAAATCATTTGAGTATCTTAGATCACAGTTTACACCAACACAAAATATCAGAGATGGATTAAAGAGTAAAATTTAAAATACACCAAACAATAGAAGAAAATAAAGTACTCACCAAGCTCTAGTATGGAGAAGGACCATTTAACACTTAGAAGCAAAAAAAAAAAAACCCAACAGAGTTGGCTATATAAAAACTAAAACTTCTGTCACCTAAAACTCAGGACAAGCAAGACAAAAGAATAATCTTTACACTAGAGTTAATAGTCATAGCACATATGACAAAGTGTTGGCATAAAGAACTCACACAAATTAATTCAAAAAGCACATTGTGTCCCTAATAAATTAACTGATAAAGAACACTTAACAGAGATATCAAAAATGAGGAAATTAAATTAGGAAATAGGCCTTTAATAAAATGTACAACTCACTAATGATCATAATGCTCACTAAACTAAGAACAACAAAAATGTTTGTAATCATTATATCCAAAGCTGGAGGGTAGCTAAGACAGGCTCTTTATGTACACACTGACGTATTACCGGGGAACAGCATGACAAACTGTAATTTGGGAATATCCATCATAAGCCTTAAAAATGTTCATACCTTTTGGTCCAGAAATTTTACTTCTGGGAATATGTCATAGCAGAACAATAATTTGAGGATAAACTATGTGCCTAAGGGTGTTTGTTACAGATTTAAAATGTTTTAAAATGAAAATATGTTCAAAGTTCAGTAAAATGGGAACGTTGACATATATCTTGGCTATATCCACTTGATGGACTAGTGCACACACACGTTTAAAATGACGATTATAAAAATTAGAAAATTGCAAGGCAAAAATTGGGGAATAAAATTTCTATGTAAAGTATTATTTCCACCATGTTTAAAAATAAACGGATTCTTGGGAGTGGGGATTGTTTTGTTTTCTGTAGTTTTCAAAGTATTTATCTTACTATTTTGCTTTCTTGGCTGTGCCTCATGGCTTGTGGGATTCCGCGACCAGGGATTGAACCCGTGCCCCCTGTAGTGGAAGCTCAGAGTCCGTTAACCACTGGACTGCCAGGGAATTCCCTCTCTTACTATTTTTAATGAACACACACGTGTGTGTGTATGAAAGATGAGCATATATATATATATATAAATACAGTAAACATATATATATGTTTATATATAACATATATAAACTTATCATACATATATGATGTTTCACATATACATATGAAAGATGAGTGGGTTGTGTCACATGGAGGGGGCATTACAGAGCCCCAGGCAATGGGCCATAGGGGTAGGATTCCAGACACCATGCATGTCTTTGGGGTAAGATTTCTCATCAGGGTCTTTTCTCCATCCTTCACAGAGGAAACATCTCCTGAAGCCAAACTCAATTCTGGAGGCTTTGTGAAATCTATGGGACAAGCAAACTGATGAAAAATATTGAGTGTTTAGGGTAAAAAAATACATATAGACCATGTTTTATTTAGAATCAAGTTCTTGGGATTAGCTACCTTTCAAACTCCACAGAGGGTCTTAGTGATGCCTGTGATCCAGGATCCTAGGCCCTGTTCCCCTCTGTGGTGCTTTCTCTCCACTCCCTAGTGAGAGAGGGATGGGGAGACTAACACCCTGGCAATCAGAGGTGAGGGGCTAAGATCACCTAATAACAGAGGCAGGGATGGATGGGGACCAGAGTCCCGTACATGTAAAGGACTGTCTTCCGGGAGGGGATATGGAGGGCCAGTTCTGAGACAGGGAGTCCCTAGGCCATCTGTGCCCCTTGAGCTTTTTGCTAGGGTACCCAGAATATATGTTCTAAACGTACTCCATCCTCTTTCCCTCGTTCCCCCTTCCTTTCGCTTTTCCTTCCTCCTTCCCTTCTCTCTGGCTCTCTTGCTCTATTTTTTTTTTTTTTCTACAGAACTATTTATTTAGTCCCTACTCTGTGCTGGTAGTGGGTTAGGCTTTGCCCCATGGTGCTTGTAGTTTAATGGCTGAAATGGGTAAGCAAGTCAGGAATTATAGTATGGTGCAAGATGTGCCATGCTAGAGATAAGCGAGGGCACTGGGGGAGCACAGAGGAGGAACAGCAGACCAGACTGGGGAAGGAGGACTGGGAAGACTTCCTAAAAGAGAGGACAGCCCACTGTGTCCTGAAGGCTGCGTGGGGATCAGGCAGGTGACGAGGTGCAACTAAGTGTGGCCCAGGCAGCGGTCAGTGGATATTCTCATGGGGCAGCGTGTCGCTGGTTGTCTGACTAAGGCTGTGCGCGTGCACATTGTGCAAGTGTGTGTATGGGTGTACATGTGTATATGTGCGTTTGTGAGTACGTGTGTGTGCACGTACATAATATACCAAATGGTCTAACATGTGGCCCAGGGAATGGGGAGAGGAAGAAAGAGAATGGGAAAGAAAGGAGGAGGAACAGACATAGAAAATGAGGAAAAGGGAAGTAGAGAAGGAAAAGAAGGAGCCGGAGAGAGGGAAGTTGGTTAGAGTTGAATGGGATGATCTGAATCATCATTCTTGGACGATTCAAGGGATAGGCTCATGACAAGTTGACTCTTGGAGCCTTCCCTGTGCCTCGTACTGTGCTCAGATATGAGGAATTAGAGGAGTGTTGTCTCACCATCACCGATGGTGGAAGAAAGGAGATCCCACACACAAAGAATAATGCTAAATACTGCAAATTTCAGGGCAGAGAGAAATCAAGGTGGGCTGAAAGAGTCAGAAGAGTCTCCCTGGAAGAGGTGAGTACTGAGAGAGCAGGTCTCAGAGGCAGACTCTGCGGAACTGGCCAGAGTCCTGCTTGGGTCCTGACTGGGTGAGCCATGTGGGGTCCACTCTTCTGTGTCTGACAGCACAGTTCTGGGTTCCAGGACTCAGGATGCTGCTGCTGGGAGCTGTTCTACTACTGCTACTAGCCCTGCCCAGTCATGGCCAGGAAAACATTGAAGCACCTGAAGTCCTTCCCATCCCCAAGGGGGCCTGCGCAGGTTGGATGGCAGGCATCCCGGGGCATCCTGGCCACAACGGGACTCCAGGCCGTGATGGCAGAGATGGCACCCCTGGCGAGAAGGGTGAGAAAGGAGATCCAGGTAAGAATAAGGTCTTTAGTCTCCTCTGTCACAGACTTCTCCTGGGTAGAAGAGGGCTTCTAGCACTATAGGAGGGCAATAGTTATTAACTTAAGGTCTACACACAGGGAAGAAACAAAGCTTTTTAATGTGACCTATAAGCAACATGAAGTGGATTTTGGATTGGCCTTTCAAAGGTAAACACACGTGGTACCTTTAAAACTAAGTACCCTTGACTGTGCTATACCCACACCACCTTCCGCATCCTCTTTCCATCCCCGCCCTCATCCATCCCTATTCCCAGTCTGCTCATATTCCTGTTTCCCTTAATTTTCCCTTAATTCCCGTTCCATCCAGTGGCATTCAACCGTACTTCCTGGTACCTCCTGCAGGCCACAGTCCTTCTCTTGGAGAACTCTTGCTCTGGTGCACAGGACTGTTAGAGGTTACTACAAGAGAGTCTACTCCAAATATGCTGAAGGGAATGTGGACAAGTGCCTAAACAGTGGAATAGAGAGAAAATGCCCTCAGTGCAGACCTGGGTTAACAATGAAGGCTTTCAGGAGGAGGTGGGGCTTGAGCGAGGCCTTGAAGGATGTGTGGACAGAGTAAAGGAAGGAGGGCAGCCTAGACGGAGGGCAGAGAAAAGCAGATGTGTAGTTGGTTGAGCTGGCACATAAAGTGTTGGCAGGGTGGAGCATCGGTGATGGAGATGTATAGGAGATAAGGTTGGAGATGAATTTATGGGAGCCGGCTGTGGGGCAGGGGATGTGGAGGGGGAAGTGACAGCTGTCCCCTTTGGGAGCTCTCATTGGTTCCTTGCTCAAGCAGTTTGTAGGTAGGGGGCCACAGGGACAGTGATTTAGGCTGGAACCAACCTAAACAGGAGTTCTGTTTTTGTGGTCACTAAGGTCTTCTCGTTCTCTAGGTTTTGCTGGTCCTAAGGGTGACACTGGTGAAACTGGAGTGACTGGGGTTGAAGGTCCCCGAGGCTTTCCAGGAATCCCAGGCAGAAAAGGAGAACCTGGAGAAAGTGCCTATGTATACCGCTCAGCATTCAGTGTGGGACTGGAGACCCGGGTCACCATTCCCAACATTCCCATTCGCTTTACCAAGATCTTCTACAATCAGCAAAACCACTATGATGGCACCACTGGCAAATTCTACTGCAACATTCCCGGGCTGTACTACTTCTCCTACCACATCACAGTTTACTTGAAGGATGTGAAGGTCAGCCTCTACAAGAAGGACAAGGCCGTGCTCTTCACCTATGACCAGTTCCAGGACAAGAACGTGGACCAGGCCTCTGGCTCTGTGCTCCTCTATCTGGAGAAGGGTGACCAGGTCTGGCTCCAGGTGTATGGGGATGGAGAGAACAATGGGGTCTATGCAGATAATGTCCATGACTCCACCTTCACAGGCTTCCTTCTCTACCATGACATTGAATGAGCACCACTAACTCAGAGCCTCAACTGGGCCAAGCAGCCCGGAGTCAAAGAACAGTCCACAGGTCTTCAGTGTAGTTAGGAGACTGATTTTATTAACTAGTTGGAGGACTCTGAACATTATTCATTCATTCATTCATCAAGTGCCTTTTCAAAAAATCATATACTGTGTTCCCAGACAGTCCTGAAGAAGACACATCCCTTGGCCTCAAAAATCTATCATGTAGTGGTAATACTAGAAGGATGGTAACATCTACTGGGGAGTTTCAAAACATGACAAGATAACCAACTACAAGAAAGTATTTGACAGTGCTCCTCTGTGCCCACTGTTTTTCCTTATGTTCATGCCAATCCTGTGAAGTACACAGGAAAGATACTATTCTCCTCTTTTTACACTTGGGGTCCTGAGGATGAGAGAGTTAAGTGAATGCCTAAAGTCACACAGGCATTTAGCGGCAGAGTTAGAGATCCAACCCAGGGCCGTTTTAAGGAGTGTATGGCCTTTTGGAGGGTATTGGTAGGGGTCTCTCACCCAGCTTGCCTGAAGGCCTTTGGACTGGCCTTCACCATGCATTAAACCTTTCCCCAGTAGCGCTCCCTCGGAGAAGGTGGTTCTATGACTACGTCCCTTTCCAACTGGACTACTCAGCGGCTCCTGCACTACTCTGTACTTCCTCTTCTCTGTGTCTTTCCTCATGCTCTTCTCTCTGGCCCAGCAAGTCGACTCCATCTCCATATGTTGACATCTTCCCTGTTTCTCAAGTCCACCTGGTCAGGA
This sequence comes from Neophocaena asiaeorientalis asiaeorientalis, assembly GCF_003031525.2. NCBI lineage: Eukaryota > Metazoa > Chordata > Mammalia > Artiodactyla > Phocoenidae > Neophocaena > Neophocaena asiaeorientalis. The sequence goes on from NW_020172364.1 coordinate 5,669,466, forward strand.
AGCTTCTCTGATGTGATGTCTCTTTCCTGCAAGCCTTCCTCACACCTGTGCCGCTCTACATGTTACCCTGGATAAGAGTCCTAGGTCTGTGAAACATCCTCCCACAGGCAAGGGACAACTGCCTAGAAAGGACTGTGCTTCCTTCATCCCAAGTCCCCTTGTAGGTCCTTGATAAATGCCTCATGAAGAGCAAGCACTAGAACCTCAAATCTACCCAGAGTTAACTCCATTTCAGTCTCTCCATATAACTAATACCTATCTAAGAAAACAGTTTCATTTTAGGAACTCCTTGATTTTAAACACCCAATCTTTGTTCCACTGGACAGCTTGAATCTTTTCCACCGAGGTTTGGGGTGACTGTGCTTTCTAGAACACTCAAAGAATTTTCCCTCAAGGAAGTAGCTTGAGCCTTCAATGCAAAACCCATGAAGGAATTTGGAAACCATTCTTTCTTTGAGCACCAACAGGGTCTGGGAAGACCTGGGCTTCCTGAATCTACTCGTGTTCTTTAAGAAGTATAAAGAAAGAAAGAAAAGGAATAAAGAACAGATAACTGTCTGAGGTGATAGATACGTTAATTAGCTTGATTGTGGTGAATATTTCACAACATATAACTATATCAAATCATCACATTGTACACCTTAAATATACACATCTTTAATTGTCAAATATTCCTCAAAAAAAGTGGGGGTAGATTACAGATGATTGATGGTGGTAAACATCCTCTCAGGAGACAATAGCTTGAGAGATGCTCTTCAAAGATTTTAGCCAAAGCAGAGCTAATACCATTCTGTATAAATGTAGAAACGGAAAACTTAGTTTTTTGCTTCCAGTTTTAAATTCTGAATGATTTTCTTTTATATGTGTATGACTATCCCTTAGGTGATTATTATTTCTGCCTATAAAGTTTTGGTTTTTAAAATGTTTGTATATCATTATTTTCTACAAGCAAAGATACTGTTGGTCAGCATTAAAAGTAGAAACACCTGTGTCATGTGGCTTTTGTTTTCATTTTTGGAGAAATATGTGGGATTTAGAGAGGGATGAAGGGGTAAACTTTGTGTTAATAAGGACTCTATTTTGTGAATGATGAATGAGATTTACTTGCATGTCATTGGCTCTGGCTGGACTGTGTGTTCGTCTCTGACCAATCACTGGAGTCAGGAGGATGGAATATATTTATTGACTTAATTGATTATGGCTAAGCTAGAGAAGGGGTATTTTCATTAAAGCAAAATCTGGACACAGTTACCAGAGTGGGAGAATGGATGATGAATGCAAAAACAACTGTCCACAACAAACTTTTAATGTTATGTTTGAATTTTCTCAGGTTTCTCAGAGAGGCATTGCTGGAAAATTGCTATTGATTTTTTCTAAAATTTCCACAAATAGCTAATGTCTGGCCATGCTCACAGTCCCACATCTGGCTCGGGTGGGATCCTCACAGCACTGGACACAGTGTCACACATACTCTAAGCTCTCTGGAACAGGGGTTGGCTTAAGTTCAGACTACAAGTTGTGTCTCACCTTCTAAGGGTGGTAATTCCAATGTTAACTCAGTTTTCAAGACTTTGCTGTGCTATTGGGTCTATCTGTCACACGCACCACTCAGAGTTTGGTCTGGGACTTTAGTAGTTTAATTCTTGAAGCCTTTGCTATGCTTCTTTGGGTCTGTTCTGCATGTGTACGCTGGGAGTTGAGTCTGGGACTTACGTAGGGTCCCGAACAGAATTAGAAGATGTCCTTTCTCAGCTCTTTCCTCTCTGGCATGTCCCTATATTCTCCAGCCCCCAGGGACCCTCCTTTTCTTGATTCTTAATGCCAGGAAGCTAGCATTCTCTCTCAGTTTTATTTTCTCGCACTGGGGCTGTCTTTGGGGATAAAGCAACAAGAGAAAAGAAAGAAAAAAAAATAACAGGGATCACCCACACTATTTGAACAGCGTGGTCCATTTCACTGGTTTCTCTGGTCAGAGAGAGAGATTTTGCAGGGGGTTAATTTTAGATGCTTGTGTTGCCGCTGCTTCTGTGGCAATGCAGCCCAGTGCTTGGAGCTGATCTCAGGGCAGAGCTGGGGGAGAACAGAGAAAAGAAAACATGTTAGAAAAAGAAGTGGGATTTCTCTTACACGTCTGTCATTCAGGAATTGCTGTTCCTGGTCTGGTTAGCAAGAGGTGATTTCACCCAGGCTATGAGTTGCTATTCACGTTTTGACTTTAGTCCTCAATCTGCCTGCTGTTATTTACTGTTTAGACTCTTCAGGTATTTGTTTTTTGCATTTTGTCTAGAGTTTTTGGTTGTAATCAGTGGGAAAGGTAGCCTGTAGTTAGTTTAGTTTGGCTAGTACCAGGCACCCGATGTCCCATGATAGTCCTGAAGAAGGATAAAGGGAAGGAATTGAGGGATAGCAGGAGGCCCAAGGAGGCATATACATTACGCTGAAGTTGATGGAAGTCAAAGAAAATAAGTTCAATCTTGAGACAGACCACTGTTGAAGAAAGGACGTGGAGGGTGCCAAAATCTCCTTAACCAAGGGAGGCTGGGGCCAAGTATGGTCTTGATTATAACCCCAGCCTCTAATTCTTCCTGTGCATGGAGCGACCAATGAGAATACATCCCATGCTGTGCAGTGATGAAAGCAGTCAGCATGACCCCACCACAGGCATCAAAGCAGAAATATTTACCTTCAAATTCAGCAATTTTATTCATTTAGTGCTTTATTTAGGAATGTTTGGAAATGTACAGGTTTTTAGTGAGATTTGGAAAGAACTAGATTTTTTCCTTTGACCTTCTCAGTTTTCACTCAGGTATTTTACAGCAACTAAACATGATTTTGAACGAAATTCACTATGTAAAAACCACATTTTCCCAAAAGTAGGTGAAGCAATGAAAATGCAGAGACCACTTCCCTTTATTTGCTATGTGTGCTTCACAAGATCAGTGTAAGTGGAATTCCGGGACAAGGATTAAGGGGTTTTTTTTGTTTTGTTTTGTTTTTAAAATTTATTTATTTTTGGCTGTGTTGGGTCTTTGTTTCTGTGCGAGGGCTTTCTCTAGTTGCGGCGAGTGGGGGCCCCTCTTCATAGCAGTGCACGGGCCTCTCACTGTCGCGGCCTCTCTTGTTGCGGAGCACAGGCTCCAGACGCGCAGGCTCAGTAGTTGTGGCTCACGGGCCCAGTTGCTCTGCGGCATGTGGGATCTTCCCAGACCAGGGCTCGAACCCGTGTCCCCTACATTGACAGGCAGATTCTCAACCACTGCGCCACCAGGGAAGCCCAGGATTAAGGTTTAATGTGCAGCTCAGTTTGTGGTGAGAGTTAGGGCTATAAAGAGGTCAAGCGTCAGTCTGTACTGAGTGTGGTGGACACCTGCTGGGTGTTCTTCCATTTCTCCCTTCATGATGGAGCCACCCTATGGCCACACCCTTCAGGCCACCCTCTAGTCCAGTCTGATCCCTTTCTCCTAGAGGCCATTGAATGGACCAAGGCAGATGCTTGATCTAAGCTGAGCCATCCAGAGTTCCTCCAGGAATATGAATTAGGATGGATGCAAAATATGCAGATTTGAGACTCGGGGGTGGCCACCTTCTGCCCTGCAGCCTAGAGATAGAAGAAGGCCAGCTGTGCAGAAAAAAAAGCAGGCTCAGAGAGAAACAAAACTGAAAGAGAAAGTAAGATAGAGGGAGAGAGAGAGAAACTCTTGTTCTCAAAAGTTTTCCACTTTTTGGTTCCAGTCCTTCTTGACATTCAGTTGTATACTTGCCCATGGGTCACATGAGACAGCAGTTCCTGGATTTTTGTATAATTTTCTCTTTTAACTTATGCTAGCTTGAGTTGATTTCTGCTATCTATATCCAAAGAGTATAATGGATCAGGAGTTAATCTATGACTGTGCCCAGGTACCAGGCTGAGGTCTAGTTAGGAAGAATATTTGGTAATGGGGTAACAGAATTAAGTCATCAGGCCCCATGAAATCAAACCTAGAACTCAAGTTCATTTATATTTATTTTATTGGCAATTAATTTCCTAGCTTGGAAATTTCTTATGGGCAGAGACTTCCTATTTCATCTTTGAATTCTTTCTAGAGATCATTCATTCATTCAGTAAATATTTATTAAGTATATACTACGTGCCAAACACATAATAATTTTAAAAATAACAATAATATAAGTCATCATTTGAAGTACCTGCTTGAAACACACTCTTTTATTTAATCCTTATAACGCCCTGTACATTAAATAGCCTAGACCCAAATTTCAGATAAGAAAACTGGTGAAGCTGTGATCCAAAGCCACAATTAGTAAATTGTAGAGCAAGGATTCATACTCAGAGCTGTCTGACTCTAAAGCTTATGCTTGTCGAAAGAGTGAACCCAAAGACATTTGGGTGATGGGGTATTTGTACAACCTGTAGCCCTAATGGTGGCAGTCCTGTAAATAACAGCAGTGGAAAATCTGGCCTTTGAAAAATGAGTCACTGAGTTTGCTAAATGACAGAAAGTCTGGTTGTTAAAAGGAAATATGATGAAATGTCTCACTCATCATTTATGTGGACAAGTTCTGAGGACTGCACTGAGGTTCTTTGTAAGTGTGATGCAAGAAAAAAGAAAGGTCTTGCAAAAGAGCTTGTTTATGCCAGCTGCAATAGGTTGAGTAAATGTTCAACCATTTGCTATTACAACATTTTATGGATTAGAAATACAATGCTGTTTCCTTAACATGATAAATAATAACACATTCAAAACAATGTCCAGCATTATAATAAAATAGTGGAACACAGAATGCATTCCCATCAAAATTGTTTACAAAACAAGGATCCCTAGTTTCGCCCTTCTCACTTAACAGCGTCCTGGAAGTTCCGTTGCTTTACCTCTTATCTTTGATATCTATCTTATTTTATTCATGCTCTTATCACAATCTTCCATAGAACAGGCACTCACTAGAAGTTAAAAAAATTTTTTTTTGCTTGGTGTATATTTTTTTCTCCCAGACTGGGTTCTTAGCTTCTCTTTGGCATGTTGTGTTTCTCTTTCTGTTTTCTGTAGTGTACGTGGCTGATTCTAGCTTGCTTGTGTTGAACGTGGACAGGTCTTTTTTTTTTTTTTTTGCGGTACGCGGGCCTCTCACTGCTGTGGCCTCTCCCATTGAGGAGCACAGGCTCCGGACGCGCAGGCTCAGCGGCCATGGCTCACGGGCCCAGCCGCCCTGCGGCATATGGGATCCTCTCGGACCGGGGCACGAACCCATGTCCCCTGCATCAGCAGGCGGACTCCCAACCACTGCGCCACCAGGGAAGCCCCAATGGACAGATCTTTTGAGACCTTCAGTTCTCTCTGAGACACTGATGGTGAATTCTCCATGACTTCTTCCATCCCTGATGCTTGCATGTCTCACCTCCAAGCTAGAGGGTGGAGCTAAAATTTGCTTTCCATCCACTCTTCTGAGACTGAGGGCAGAAAGAGTAGGAGCAGACCTCCACTGCAGCTGTGTGAAGCCTTTGTAACCTAGGTTTTACTCTCCTGAAATGATGTTACAAATCTGGTACCAGGAATTAATCCACCTTGTTGGCCATGCCTCCTGTTCTCATGGTGAGATACCACTGGATTCCTGATAGTTCCCTGGGGCTCTTCCTGTTTCTAGCGAGATCTTGAAGTTGGGGTCTACACTGTGAGGAGTGTTTCTTTGAGCTGCTTACTTACCTCTTGAGTCCGTTTAACCACAGGCTGGGGAGTATTAGTGAGAGGTCTCAGGAATTTGTCCAATCTCCTTCTTTCTGGGTTCGGTTGTGGCGGGTAGAGGGCTGCAGTGGGCTCAGAAGCTGAGCTTTGACCTGTCAGAATGTTTTGTCTCTTTCCTCAATAGCCACATTTTGAAGTTTATAACTTGTAGTTATACCCCTTTTCCTATTCTGTTGCTGCTGGTGAATTTTCAGAGGTGTTAGTTTTGTGTGTGTGTGTGATGGTCATCTGACAGAGCAAACAGGTGAGACAATATAAGAACACATTTTCAAAAATAATAATTTATCAGTGGGATGGGCAGCTAGCCTTACCAGGTGATAAAAGGTATTACAAAATTATAGCAATTAAAATAGAATATTGGTTTGTGACCACCTAGAGGGATGGGATAGGGAGGGATGGGATAGAGAGGGTGGGAGGGAGAAGCCAGAGGGAGGAGATATGGGGATATATGTATATGTATAGCTGATTCACTTTGTTATAAAGCAGAAACTAACACACCACTGTAAAGCAATTATACTCCAATAAAGGTGTTAAAAAAATAAATAAAATAGAGTATTGCTGGCATATGAATAGAAAGATTAAAAAGTATAATATGTGATTAAAAAAACAAACAACATAATCCAAAAATGGGCAGAAGACCTGAACAGACATTTCTCCAAAGAAGACATACAGATGTTCAACATCACTAATAATTAGAGAAATGCAAATCAAAACTACAATGAGGTATCACCTCACACCAGTTAGAATGGGCATCATCAGAAAATCTACAAACAACAAATGCTGGAGAGGGTGTGGAGAAAAGGGAACCCTCTTGCACTGTTGGTGGGAATGTAGATTGATAGAGCCACTATGGAGAACAGTATGGAGGTTCCTTAAAAAACTAAAAATAGAACTACCATATGATCCAGCAATCCCACTACGGGGCATATACCCAGAGAAAACCATAATTCAAAAAGACACATGCACCCCAATGTTCATTGCAGCACTATTTACAATAGCCAGGTCATGGAAACAACCTAAATGCCCATCGACAGACAAATGGATAAAGAAGATGTGGTACATATATACAATGGAATATTAGCCATAAAAAGGAATGAAATTGGGTCATTTGTAAAGATGTGGATGGATCTAGAGACTATCATACAGAGTGAAGTAAGTCAGAAAGAGAAAAACAAATATCATATATTAACGCATATATGTGGAACCTAGAAAAATGGTACAGATGAACTGGTTTGCAGGGCAGAAATAGAGACACAGATGTAGAGAACAAATGTATGGACACCGAGGGGGGAAAGTGGCAGAAGGAGGGTGGTGTGATGAATTGGGAGATTGGGATTGACATATATACACTAATATGTATAAAATAGATAACTAATAAGAACATGCTGTATAAAAAAATATAATAAAATTCAAAACAAAAAAAAATAAAATGTTTAATATGTGGTAAAAGAAGCTTTATACGTTTTGGTTATTTAGAGCAAAGGAATATTCTTCGCTTTTTCCTCATACATGCTTGAAAAATATTGCAAAAAGATCAGATAGTTAAATCAACTGAAAGTGGAACACAAAACTATTAAAAACACTCTAAATGTACATAAAAGTGGCTATCAAGTCTCTAAATGGGGAAAGAGACTCTCTAAGATGAGAGAAGAAACAATAGAGGAAAAGATAAACAGATGTGATGCATAAAGCTTTAAACATGTGCTTTTTAAAAAAATATATAAGGCAATTATTTTCAACAGAATTACAAAACAATCAATTTGCAATAAATGTTACATGTTAATACCTTTACTATAAGGAGGTCAAACAAATCAGTAAGAAAAACATAATGTCCCCAATAAACACATGGGCAAGAACAAGAAGAGACAAGCCACAAGATGGAAAAAATAAATGAATTATAAATTTATGCTCATGCATTTTCTCTCTAATAAATACAAATTAAAACAACAAAGTTATGCCATATCATTTTCAACTATACAACCAATAAAAGATTGTTTTAGGGAATTCCCTGGGGGTCCAGTGGTTAGGACTCTGAGCTCGCACTGCAGGGGGCCTGGGTTTGACCCCTGGCTGGGAACTAGGATCCCACAAGCCGAGCGGCCAAAAATAAATTGATTTAAGTGGTAATATTTAATGTGGAAGTGGAGACATGAATTTGGTATCTTTATATAACTTTGCTGAGGTTGTTAATTTTACAGCTCTTTGGAAACACATTTTTCACATTTTATCATGGACATTTAAAATGTTCATACATTTTGCCCAGTAATTAAATTCCTGAGATTATGTGTGAAGGAAATAATCCTAAATGTAGAAAAAAAATCTCTAGGTGCAAAGATATTTATTGCAGTATTATTCATAAGGAGAAATATTGGAAACAAGCTAAATATTCAATAATGGAGGGATGGTTAAAATTATAGTATGGTTGCATGATGAGATTTTTACGTCCATAATCAATGATATTTTCAAATAGTTTTTAATTACCCAAGAAATGCTTATATAATTGTATTAAGCAAAAAAAGGATATAGGTTGTGGTGTATGATTATAAATACAGTATGTATAGAAAAACAGTGGAAGAAAAACCCACAAAAATACTAAAAAATACAGTTATCTTTTGGTAGTGTAATTGACAGTACTTAACAGTACTTGTTTCTCCTTCTTATACTTTTTTATTGTCAAGACTCTCAGTTACAAGTAAGAGAAACCCAATACCAAACAGCGTGAGCAAAAATAGGAACTTATTTGTCAAGTAACCAAAAATTAGGGGGATAGAGCATTCTTGAGTCTAAATCCAGGGGCTCCATTGACATGGTCATGAGTCTAACTGTCCTCTCATTTTATCTTATCTCTGCTTCGTTTAGCGTACTGATAAAATTTTTTCCTTGCTGCAGACCCTGGCTTCTTTTGTGAGACCAGATAAGTTGACTTAAAAAGATTTCTAATTCTGTCATTCTTATAGATCTCTATCCCAGAGCTAAAGAAATGTTTGCTTTTCTGATGGATATAGATCTAGCTCCTCTGTAGTTTGTGATTATCTTGATTAGGCCACGTGCCCACCTTGATCTAAGGGGCACATACCCACCTCTGCTGTGCATAGTGGGGTCAGGGAAAACGTGTGCCTGGAGTTAATCTCACCTGAATCACTTTCAGTGCACGGTCCACGGAAAGAGTGCTTCCAATATGTGAGGAAAGACAGCATTTTTTGTATAACCAACAAGTATCACTTAAATAAATTGAAAAAAAACCCCTTGATTTTTAAGAGCAAACTATCACCACCCACCCATTTCCACCTCCACTCTCTCATGGAAGGAAAAAAAATCCAGCATTATTCAGATTTGACTGGTAAGAGTATGTCATTTTTGGCATCTAAACTCAAGGAACAAAACCAATGCATTAAATTAACAAAAAAGCAATAATTCTTATAAATGAAAGGGATACACAGTTATAAGTTTGGAAGTGTCAAACCTAGCAATAAAATGAAAGCTATTTAGAGGTAAAGCTCATAATACTGGAGAAAAATATTAAGTCTTGAGTTCTGATAAAGGAAAACCAAGTTTCTAGCTAAAATGCTGACCCACCCTCAAAAACAAACAAACCAATCAAACTAAAGCAAAACAAAACAAAAAACAGGAGAGTGGGCTTCTGTCCAGCAGCACAGTGTTAGGGGTTCTGATAGGTATTTGGGGACCATTCCACTCACTAGGCTTTCTGCATAGCATTTTCTTGCCAAGGGAACTGCTATTCTCATGGGAACAGTAGCTGAAGGCTTATTAGGTAAGTAAGCAGTACTGGAGGCCAAGACTCAGGACAGTCTTACCCCATGAAATCATTCATGTTAATTATTGCATCAGTAGTTTTTCTTTTCATTGCTTAGTAACGTTTCATTGCATGGATATAGCACAATTTGTTTATCCAGCCATTTGAGACTTTTCCAGTATTTGGCTATTATGAATAAATCTGTTATGAAACTGTGTACAATTTCTTTTTGTGGACATATATTGCTATTTTTCTTGAGTGAATACCTAGAAGTAGAATTTATGGGCCAAATGGTAAGGGAAAATTTAACTTTTTAAGAAGCCATCAAACTCTTCCAAAGTAGTTTTACCATTTTAAATTTCCACAGGCAGCATATGAGAGTTCCAGGTGCTCCATGTCCTTGTCAACACTTATTTTCAGTCTTTTTACTTTTAGCTAGATTAGTGTGTGTGAAGTGAGAGTTCACCTTGTTTTTTTGTTTTATTTTTAATTAATTAATTTTTATTTTTGGCTGTGTTATGTCTTCATTGCTACCCATGGGCTTTCTCTAGTTGCGGTGAACAGGGCTACTCTTCATTGTGTTGAGCAGGCTACTCACTATGGTGGCTTCTCTTGTTGTGGACGGAGCATGGGCTGTAGGCACATGAGCTTCAGTAGTTGTGGCACACGAGCTCAGTAGTTGTGGCTCTCAGGCTCTAGAGTGCAGGCTCAGTAGTTGTGGCTCAGGGGCTTAGTTGCTTCGTGGCATGTGGGATCTTCCCGGACCAGGGCTCGAACCCGTGTCCCTGACATTGGCAGGTGGATTCTTAACAACTTCGCTACCAGGGAAGTCCTGTTTTGCTCATTTTAAAATTGGATTGTTTGTCTTATTATTGAGTTGTGTTTATATATTACAAATACAAGTCATTTATCAGATATATGCATCATAAATATTTTCTCCTAACCTCTGGTTTGCTATTTTATTTTCTTAATTGTGTCTTTTGAAGAGCAAAACTTAAAACATTTGATGGAGTCCAGTTTATCATTTTTAAAAAATAGTTTTATAGTTTCTTTATATGTACTGAATCCTTAAGAATTTTTTGCCTATCCCAATGTTGAAAAAAACTTTCTCCTGTGTTTTTTAAAATAGTTTTATTGAGATATAATTTATATGCCATACAATTCGCTGACTGTAGAGTAGAATTCAGTGATATTTTAGTATATTTACAGAGTTGTGCAACCATCACCACCATCTAATTTTATAATATTTTCCTTCCCCCTAAAAGAAACCCTGTAACCATCAACAGTCATTCCCTAATCTCAATCCAATCTTATCTCTCATACCTCCCAGCCTAGGCAAACAATAATCTACTTTCGGTCTCTATAGATTTGCATATTCAGAACATTTCATGTAAATGTACTCATAACCTGTGGTCTTTTGTGACTGGCTTATTTCACTTAACATAATATTTTCATGGTTCCTCAATACTGTAGCATATATCAGTACTTTATTCCTTTTTTATTATGGAATAATATTCCATTGTATGGATATAAGCCTATTTTATTCGCACATTTATCAATTGATGGGTATTTGGGTTGTTCCCACTTTTTGGCTGTTGTGAATGCTGTTGCTATATATGAATGTTCATATATATGTTTTGGTGTTGGTATGTTTTCATTTCTCTTGGGTATATATCTAGAAGTAGAATTTCTGGGTCAAATGGTATTGAATTTTCAGCACATCTTATGCAGATTTTGTTATATTTATTTTTAAGTATTTCATGTTTTAAATAGTATAATTGGCATTGTTTCTATAAATTTCAATATCCAGCTGTTCGTTGCTAGTACATGAAAGTATAATTGGTTTTTGTATATTGGTCTTGTATTCTGTGACCTTGCTAGACTCACTTATTAGTTCTAGTTGCTTTTGTCGTGGACTATCAGGGATCTTCTGTGTACAGGATCATGATTAATTTTATTTTTTCCTTTCTAATATATGCCTTTATTTTTCCTTTTCTTCCTATATTGATTTAGTACAATGTTGAATAGATATGGGGAGAGTGGATACCTTTCTCTTGTTCTTGAGAAACATTAAGCATTCTTTCTGTCACCATTGAGGACGATATTAGCTGCAGTTTTTTTTGTTTTTTTTGTATTTTTTACATAAACTCTTTTCAGATTGAGGAAGTTCCCTTCTATTTATAATTTGCTGAGAGTTATTTTTTAAATCATGAGTGGGTGTTGCATTTTTTAAAAATAAATTTATTTATTTTTGGCTGTGTTGGGTCTTCATTGCTGCTCTCAGGCTTTCTCTAGTTGTGGTGAGCGGGGGCTACTTTTTGTTGCCGTGCGCAGGCTTCTCATTGCGGTGGCTTCTCTTGTTGTGGAGCACAGGCTCTAGGCTCACGGGCTTCAGTAGTTGTGGCTTGCGGGCTCTAGAGCGCAGGCTCAAGTAGTTGTGGTGCACGGGCTTAGTTGCTCCGCGGCACGTGGGATCTTCCTGGACCAGGGCTCGAACCCGTGTCCCCTGCATTGGCTGGCGGCTTCTTAACCACTACGCCACCAGGGAAGTCCCGAGTGTTGCATTTTTGCAGATATTTTTAGGGGGCAGGGGATCTTTTAAGATGATCACATGATTTTCCTTCCTCTCTCTGTAAATATGGTAAATTGCACTGATTACTTTCCAAATGTTAAACCAACTTTTTTTTTCCCCCTGGAATAAACCTCATTTGATCATGTTGTAATAGCCTTGGTGTATTGCTGGATCTGATTTTGTTACTGAACCGTACTTGGGCCCACTTGCTTGCATGCAGTAAAGCCAATCTACTGACACCAGGTTGTGGTGAAGGAAAGTGCAGCATTTATCGCAAGGCCAAGCAAGGAGTAAATATAGTGGTCTAGGTTGCTGTAACAGAATGCCATAGACTAGGTGACTAAAATAATAGAAATGTATCTCTCACAGTTCTGGAAGCTGGGAAGTCTGAGATCAGGGTGCCAGCATGGTCATCAGGTCTGGGGAGGGTCTTCTTCCTGGTTTGCAGATGGCTGTCTTCTTGCTGGGTCCTCACATGATGGAGAGAGAGAGATCATCTCTCTTGTCTCTTCTAATAAGAGCACTAATCCCATTCATGAAGACTCTACCCTTATGACCTAAATAACCTCCCAGAGGTCCCACCTCCGAATACCATCCCACTGGGGATTTAGGCTTCAACATATGAATTCTGGGAGGACACAAGCATGCAGTCCATAGCAGGGTATCACAGTGATCTATCTGCATAATACTTATACCTAGAAATCAAACATGTTGACAGATGTGTATATAAATGGAGCAAAATGTCTGCCTCTTTTGGAGAATTTTGTCAGGGCCCAAATAACTCGGAAACTTCAACTCTGGGCTGGTTGTCTCAGTATTAATTACAGCCAGAACATGGACATGAGAAGAATGCCTCACAGACCCAGGCATGGGTTTGAATGATGTTATTAACCGAGTAAACTTTATAAAATCCAGGCTTATGAAAGCTTAACTGTTTTCTATAATTTGAGCTTGTAGAAAACTTCCTTAATATTCCACTGCTGCATACACGCAGCTGTTGACTGTCTGAGGTCTGGCGCAGGGTGAGTCACTATTCAGTTAGGAGTTGAAGTAGCAGCTCTTTCTCAGATTCACACATTCCTTTTGACTTATTGGCAGCAAGATATTATCTAGTTCATAGTCTTGCTTACTTGGCAGACACATTTATTTTAGTAAATAGGAATACCTCAAATCTGAATCCTAAAGACAAAGACCTTACTGTCTCCCTTATTCATGACAAAATTACAGCTACAAAAGGGAAGCATGAACTCTGGTATTCAAATGAAGAAAAAGTTCTATTGAGTTATTTTCCCACCCTGGAAAACTTTCTCTCAGAGAACAATTTCATGATGGATGATTCTACGAGGAATGCTACAATGCTGTAAATGTCTGCATGCCAAACTGCTTTCAACGAGTGAATGTTTTCTCTGGAAAATGGAAATTGTGACACAGTCCAGGCAATAGCATACTCCCTGTCTTCTGTAACAAAGGGAAGGTTCACTGACAGGAACTCAGGTGTAATAGAGATAGAAATATGCCTGATTTCCCAGATACAACAAAAGAAGCTACCATTGTCCCCCATCTTTTCCTACTATAGTGCATGGTCATAAAAAATGCATATTTATTGAGAGATGTCTTTATTTATTTATTTTATAAATAAATTTATTTATTTTATTTATTTATTTTTGTTTGTGTTGGGTCTTCATTGCTGCACGTGGGCTTTCTCTAGTTGCGGTGAGTGGGGGCTAACTCTTCGTTGCGGTGCGTGTGCTTCTCATTGCGGTGGCTTCTCTTGTTGCAGAGCATGGGCTCTAGGCACGCGGGCTTCAGTAGCTGGGGTGTGCAGGCTTAGTTGCTCCGCAGCACGTGGGATCTTCCTAGACCAGGGCTCGAACCTGTGCTCTCTGCATTGGCAGGCAGATTCTTAACCACTGCGCCACCAGGGACGCCCAAGAGGGACGTCTTTAAAATGTGTAGGGAGTTACAACCCTCACAGTGAACATGAGAACTGAGATGTGAATCTGTTTCCTTTGCTGGTCTTCAGTTATCTTTCTTGAACATGAGCTTTTCCCCTGGCTGAGTATCATCCACTATCTGAAGATGGATATTTTCCCTTCAGTGTAGACACTGATGCAAGCCAACTATTTTGGATATACTCAAAATTCTTAAAAAAAGGATTTGTCAAGGGTAATTTTAAAGAATCTGGCCATTGCCTTCAGCACTGTGACAGAGACTACTGGAACTCACTGATATCTGCATGCTCCTCTGTATCTCTCAGGCTCCTTGTGACTACCTTGGACCTATGAGGAGGTCTGGCCAATGGAATGTAAACAGAGATGGGTGCCCCTTCCAGGCTGAAATAATAAAGTGTCTCATGTACCTTCCCACACACTGTGTTCTCCTCCATAGTGGGAGTAGAGGCCAAAGGTTAATGATGGATGGATGATGGTAGAGTCACAAGATGGAGGATTCTGTACCCCAGAGCCACATTTTGGAGGAGAGCTTCCATAGAGAGCTCCCCAACTTATATCAGACTATGACATGAGTAAGAAATAAACCTTTACTAAGATTTATTGTGTTGTGAAATTTTAGGGGTGATTTATTACTGCTGCTAGCATTTCTTATTCCTATCGATGCCAACTTCTCATCTAAACTGTCACTCCGGGTAAACTCAATACTCCCTCCACGTTTCCTCAAGATGAAATACAGCAAGTTCTTGAATGCAGTCCTGGAAGTAAACATGTAATTGTCAAAGATCTGATATCAAGTTTTTTGTTCAACTTTCTCATAACTTTGGTAAAAGGATTTATCCTGCTAAAAAGTGATCTTTAAGATACTTTATGTACTATTTTGGGAATATACTATGATAACATTTGCTGATTCTTGATTTATACAATTAAGTTAAACATATCAATTTCATTGTGTTCTGAAATTAGTACTTTGACTTTCAGATGTCTCTTAGATACCTTTGAGAAACCTTGTCTTCTTCCCAGGGTGGAAGGCATATAATAACTAGATGGCCTTGAAATGTAACAGTGATATTTTTTCTGTTCATCCACTTATCCATTCAACAAAACTGTATTGACCACCAACTATTATGCAGGAACTGTGCTGTCCAACTTAGCAGCCTCTAACGATATGTGGACTCTTTTTTAAATTTAAGTTTAAATTACTCTAAATAAAATAAATTAAATTAAAAATTCAGTTCTTTAGTAATATCTACCACATTTCAAGTGTTTAATAGCTATATGTAACTAGCAGCTATCTTACTGGACAACACAGAGGAACATTACCATCATCCAGAAAGTTTCACTGGACAGCATTCATCTAGAAAAAAGATGGATACAATATTCATAATTTCCCTTTAATGTAATCATTGTTTCCATCAAAATGATAAAATATGCTTTAGGCTGCCAGAGAAGTCAGGAAATCTGTGTATTGGAGATAACATTTGAATTTATTCTTGAAAGATGAGAGGGAATTTGCTATATTGCAATAAGAGAGAAGAGCAGATACAAAGTCAAAGAAGCATAAATGGGCTAATAAGGGAAGGTGAGAAGTTCAATGTGACTGGAGAGAAATATAGGTAAGAGAAAAGAGCAGAGATGAGATTGGGCGTGGCAAGAGCAGGCAAAGTAGAGACGGGTACAGTAGAGAGTTTGGACTTCATCTTTTGGTGATGGGAAGCCAACAAAATCTTTTAAGCAGGAGAATAATAACATCAGACTGGCATTGTATGAAGGTCACTTGCTGGTAGTATTGATGATGAAAGATCAGATTGGAGGCTATGGGTCCCAGCAGGTGAAGATAAAAGCAATAGTAGTTGAATTGAAGAGGAAAGCCTCAATTTTAGAGATATTTCTATATTAGAATTATAAAGTTAGAATGTACATAATTTAGACCACCTTTTTCTGCTTAATCAAGTGGAGTGTCAGAAGGAGCCAGTGAAAGGAGAAGTAAGACTGTGTGTTACGTACGGGTGTATGTCTCAGTCTCTACTCAGAGACAACAAACAAGCATAGATTTTGGCACACTTATCTATCCTGACACTCAGGCTGTGCTCTTGAGAAAGTGGTGTGTACATAAGTTCATTCAGAGAAATTCTCTGTGTCCTCCCTTATGTTTGGACATTTTGAAGTTACAAGAAGGCCACTCTTTCCTAGGAAGTCTATTTCATTAAAGGGACTCTTTTGATGTTACCTCTGTGTTGAGAATTATTACCTTTTAACACATTTATTTTGTCATCTAAACTTTCCATACTGTACTGTGAGTTATTTTAACACACGGCACATCTATCTATGTTGAGGGATGATGCTATGAGTAGTAACAGGTGAGGTGTTTGGAAGTTACGTAAGCATGAGCCTTACAAAAATGTCTTCTAAAGCTGAGGGGTGCTGGTTGATGAAGAGCTTTTGGGAGCAGATGACCGCTGATAAGAGCCTTGTTCCTCAATTCTGATGAGATTTTGGATTCACTTTTCAGTCTATCTAAGTAAAATTTCAGGTTGCTTATGGTTTCTCAGAGAAGAGCAGGAAGAGTTAACACTGGAGTCAGTTGGTCAGTTTAACCAGAGGCACCACTTCCCTTTGTCATTTTATCACTGAGCCTGGTTTCCTCCTCTACTGGGTAAACATCCTTTTCTTATCCCTGTTTTTCCTCCAAGTCAGCACTTTCCTAATGATTTCCTGTTTCTGAGAAAAATCTTACTGAGATCAAATATGAAATCAAGCGGGAAGAATTAGTAAGGCCTGCCATGGCAAGAGATTTTGAAGTCCCAGGACATGTCTGCGTTATGGGAAGTTCAGGAATCAGAAGAAGGTGGAATGTCCTCAGCCTGCTATCCATTCCCTCCCCACAGGACTGTCTGCAGCGATAGGAGACCGTTAGGGATGAAAAGTTCTCCATGAAAGTTTCTATATACAGCCCTGTGGAAAAATAGCACATAAGCCCCTCTTCTAAAATGGAGGAAGATTAAGATCAGAAATAAACATTTCTCATTTCAGAATGTCAGAACGTCAGGCAGAATGTCCTAATTAGTATAAGGATCTTCTCCACTACTGAAGGCTAAAAATGCTTCAAAGTAAATACATGTCTGTTGCCTCCTTCATGCTGCTGTAAATTTTCTTGAGCCACTAACAGTTTTGTTAGGGGAAGAGTCTTCTCTTAAGTGAGCATAGATTTGATAGCTTCTTTTCCTTATATGCAGAATAAATCTTCTTTTTGCTGTTCTGTTTTGTTTTGAATGCTTTTGTTACATTGTTTCTATTATAATGTCATAAACTAGTGTCTAGTAGGAAAACTGATAATAGATTCAAACTATTTGTTGATGTAAAATGCTAAGCTGTAAGTTTACTAATCCTTTCTTTTTTTTAATTTAATTTTTTAAACATCTTTATTGGAGTATAAATGCTTTACATTGTTGTGTTAGTTGCTGCTGTATAACAATGTGAATCAGCTATATGTATACATATATCCCCATATCCCCTCCCTCTTGTGTCTCCCTCCCACTCCCCCTATCTCACCCCTCTAGGTGGTCACAAAGCACCAAGCTGATCTCCCTGTGCTATACGGCTGCTTCCCATTAGCTATCTATTTTACATTTGGTAGTGTATATATGTCAATGTCACTCTCTCACTTCGTCCCAGCTTCCCCTTCCCCCTCTGCGTGTCCTCAAATGCATTCTCTACATCTGCGTCTTTATGCCTGTCCTGCCCCTAGGTTCATCAGAACCATTTTTTTTTCTATTAGATTCCATATATATGTGTTAGCATACGGTATTGTTTTCCTCTTTCTGACTTACTTCACTCTGTATGACAGACTCTAAGTCCATCCACCTCACTACAAATAACTCAATTTCCTTTCTTTTTATGGCTGAGTAATATTCCATTGTATATATGGGCCACATCTTTTTTATCCACTCATCTGTCAATGGACACTTATGTTGCTTCCATGTCCTGGCTATTGCAAATAGTGCTGCAGTGAACATTGGTGTGCGTGTGTCATTTTTTTTTTTTTTTTTACAAGAGGGTTCCCTTTCCTCCACACCGTCCCCAGCATTTACTGTTTGTTGATTTTTTGATTATGGCCATTCTGACTGGTGTGAGGTGATACCACATTGTAGTTTTGATTTGCATTTCTCTAATGATTAGTGACATTGAGCATCCTTTCATGTATTTGTTGGCAAACTGTATATCTTCTTTGGAGAAATGTCTATTTAGGTCTTCTGTTCATTTTTGGATTGGGGTGTGTGTGTTTTTTTGATATTGAGCTGCATGAGCTGCTTGTATATTTTGGAGATTAATCCTTTGTCAGTTGCTTCATTTGTAAATATTTTCCCTCATTCTGAAGGTTGTCTTTTCATCTTGTGTATGGTTTACTTTGCTGTGCAAAAGCATTTAAGTTTCATTAGGTTCCATTTGTTTATTTTTGTTTTTTACTTCCATTTCTCTAAGAGGTGGGTCAAAAAGGATTTTGCTGTGATTTATGTCATAGAGTGTTCTGCCTATGTTTTCCTCTAAGAGTTTTATAGTGTCTGGCCTTATATTTGGATCTTTGTATGGAAACACAAAAGACCCCAAATAGCCAAAGAAATCTTGAGAAAGAAAAACAGAGCTGGAGGAATCAGACTCCCTGACTTCAGACTATACTACAAAGCTACAGTAATCAAGACAGTATGGTACTGGCACAGAAACAGAAATATAGATCAATGCAACAGGATACAAAGCTCAGAGGAAAACCTGCGCACATATGGTCACCTTAACTTTGATAGAGGAAGCAAGAATATACAATGGAGAAAAGACATCCCCTTCAATAAGTGGTGCTGGGAAAACTGGACAGCTACATGTAAAAGAATGAAATTAGAATACTTTCTAAAGCTAACACCATACACTAATCCTTTCTTAAAGCTGCACTTACACCTGTAAGAGGTGTAACAGTTCAATTTAACATGTGGTTAAGGTGAACACTTTTCTTGGTCACCTTCTTATAGGAGTAGAAATATAAGTGGTTCTGGCAGTTACCCTGAATACTAAACACAATGGAAAACCTTCGCTTTCTTTAAAATGGCTTTGGTAGTCCCGGCAAATCATCCTTTCCTCTATTAATATTAAACACACAGTGATTGAACCAGTTATGCTTGCTGAGACAGGTTGTGCTACACAGGTAATGCACAAAGCCAAGCTTGCGGTAGGCAACATAAATGATGTGTTGGACCAGTCCCTCCCATCAGGAAACTTGCACAAGTCTCTTAGATAGCCTCATCCACCAGAGGGCAGACAGCAGAAGCAAGAAGAACTACCATCCTGCAGCCTGTGTAACA
The DNA here is from genome assembly GCF_003031525.2 of Neophocaena asiaeorientalis asiaeorientalis. Lineage (NCBI taxonomy): Eukaryota > Metazoa > Chordata > Mammalia > Artiodactyla > Phocoenidae > Neophocaena > Neophocaena asiaeorientalis. The sequence goes on from NW_020172364.1 coordinate 5,688,824, forward strand.
AAAACCACATTCACAGAAAGATAGACAAGAGGAAAAGGCAGAGGGCTATGTACCAGATGAAGGAACAAGATCAAACCCCAGAAAAACAACTAATTAAGGGGAGATAGGCAACCTTCCAGAAAAAGATTCAGAATAATGATAGTGTAGATGATCCAGGACCTCGGAAAAAGAATGGAGGCAAAGATTGGGAAGATGCAAGAAATGCTTAATAGAGTTTCCCTGGTGGCGCAGTGGTTGAGAGTTCACCTGCCAGTGCAGGGGCCGCGGGTTCGTGCCCTGGTTTGAGAAGATCCCATACGCCCCAGAGTGGCTGGGCCCGTGAGCCATGGCCACTGAGCCTGCGTGTCCGGAACCTGTGCTCCACTATGGGAGAGGCCACAGCAGTGAGAGGCCCGCGTACCACAAAAAAAAAAAAAGAAAAGAAAAAGAAATGCTTAAAGATCTAGAAGAATTAAAGAACATACAAACAGAGGTGAACAACACAATAACTGAAGTGAAAACTACACTAGAAGGAATCAATAGTAGAATAACTGAGACAGAAAACTGGATAAGTGACCTGGAAGACAGAATGGTGGAATTCACTGCTGCAGACAAGAATTAAGAAAAAAGAATAAAAGGAAATGAAGACAGCCTAAGAGACCTCTGGGACAACATTAAATGCAACAACATTCACATTATAGTGGTCCCAGAAGGAGAAGAGAGAGAGAAAGGACCTGAGAAAATATTTGAAGACATTATAGTCAAAAACTTCCCTAATATGAGAAAGGAAATAGCCACCTAAGTCCAGGAAGCACAAGAGTTCCATACAGGATAAACCCAAGGAGAAACACGGTGAGACACATAGTAATCAAATTGGCAAAAATTAAAGACAAAGAAAAATTATTGAAAGCAGCAAGGGAAAAATGACAAATAACATACAAGGGAACTCCCATAAGGATAACAGCTGATTTCTCAGCGGAAACTCTACAAGCCAGAAGAGAGTGGCATGATATACTTAAAGTGATGAAAGGGATGAACCTACAATGAAAATTACTCTACCCAATAAGGATCTCATTCACATTTGATGGAGAAATGAAAAGCTTTACAGACAAGCAAAAGCTAAGAGAATTCAGCCCCACCAAACCAGCTCTACAACAAATGCTAAAGGAACTTCTCTAAGTGGGAAACACAAGAGAAGAAAAGGACCTACAAAAACAAACCCAAAACATTAAGAAAATATTCATAGGAACATACATATTGATAATTACCTTAAACGTGAATAGATTAAATGCTCCAACCAAAGAACACAGGTTGCTGAAAGGATACAAAAACAAGACCCATATATATGCTGTCTACAAGAGACCCACTTCAGACCAAGGGACACATACGACTGAAAGCGAGGGGATGGAAAAAGATATTCCATGCAAATGGAAATCAAGAGAAAGCTAGAGTAGCAATACTCATATCAGATAAAATAGACTTTAAAATAAAGAATGTTACAAGAGACAAGGAAGGGCACTACATAATGATCAAGGGATCAATCCAAGAGGAAGATATAACAATTATAAATATATATGCACCCAACATAGGAGCACCTCAATACATAAGGCAACTGCTAACAGCTGTAAAAGAGGAAATCGACAGTAACACAATAATAGTGGGGGACTTTAACGCCTCACTTACACCAATGGACAGATCATCCAGACAGAAAATTAATAGGGAAACACAACCTTTAAATGACACAATAGACCAGATAGGTTTAACTGATCTTTATAGGACATTCCATCCAAAAACCGCAGATTACACTTTCTTCTCAAGTGCGCATGGAATATTCTCCATGATACATCACATCTTGGGTTACAAATCAAGCCTCAGTAAATTTAAGACAATTGAAATCATATCAAGCACCTTTTCTGACCACAACACTATGAAATTAGAAATCAATTACAGGGGAAAAAAACGTATAAAGCACAAACACATGGAGGCTAAACAATATGTTACTAAATAACCAAGAGATCACTGAAGAAATCAAAGAGGAAATAACCAAATACCTAGAGACAAATGACAATCAAAACACGATGATCCAAAACCTATAGGATGCAGCAAAAGCAGTTCTGAGAGGGAAGTTTATAGCTATACAAGCCTACCTCAAGAAACAAGAAAAATCTCAAATAAACAGTCCAACCTTACACCTAAAGGAACTAGAGAAAGAAGAACAAACGAAACCTAAGGTTAGCAGAAGGAAAAAAATCATAAAGATCAGAGCAGAAAAAAAATGAAATAGAAACAAAGAAAACAATTGCAAAGCTCAATAAAACTAAAAGCTGGTTCTTTGAGAAGATAAACAAAATTGATAAACCATTAGCCAGACTCATGAAGAAAAACAGGGAGAAGACACATCAATAAAATTAGAAATGAAAAAGGAGAAGTTACAAAAGACACTGCAGAAATACAAAGCATCCTAAGAGACTACTACAAGCAGCTCTATGCCAATAAAATGGACAACCTGGAAGAAATGGACAAATTATTAAGAGGTATAACCTTCCAAGACTGAACCAGGAAGAAACAGAAAATATGAACAGACCAATCACAGTAATGAAATTGAAACCGTGATTAAAAATCTTCTAACAAACAAAAGTCCAGGACCAGATGGCTTCACAGGTGAATTCTATCAAACATTTAGAGAAGAGCTAACACCCATCCTTCTCAAACTCTTCCAAAGAATTTCAGAGGAAGGAACACTCCCAAACTCATTCCATGAGGCCACCATCACCCTGATACCAAAACCAGACAAAGATACTACAAAAAAAGAAAATTACAGACCAATATCACTGATGAATATAGATGCAAAAATCCTCAACAAAATACTAGCAAATAGAATCCAACAACACATTAAAAGGATCATACACCATGATCAAGTGGGATTCATCTCAGGGTTGCAAGGATTCTTCAATATACACAAATCAATCAATGTGATACACCATATTGACAAATTGAAGGCGAAAAACCATATGATCATCTCAATAGGTGCAGGAAAAGCTTTTGACAAAATTCAACACCAGTTTATGATAAAAACTCTCCAGAAAGTGGGCATAGAGGGAACCTACCTCAACATAATAAAGGCCATATACAACAAACCCACAGCAAACATCATTCTCAATGGTGAAAAACTGAAAACATCTCCTCTAAGATCAGGAACAAGACAATGATATCCACTCTCACCACTATTATTCCACATAGTTTTGGAAGTCCTAGCCACAGCAATCAGAGAAGAAAAATAAATAAAAGGAATACAAATTGGAAAAGAAGAAGTAAAACTGTCACTTTTTGCAGGTGACATGATACTATACATAGAGAATCTTAAAGATGCCACCAGAAAGCTACTAGAGCTACTCGATGAATTTGGCAAAGTTGCAGGAGACAAAATTAATTCACAGAAATCTCTTGTATTCTTATACACTAATGATGAAAATCTGAAAGAGAAATTAAAGAAACACTCCCATTTACCATTGCAACAAAAAGAATAAAATACCTAGGTATAAACCTACCTCGGGAGACAAAAGACCTGTATGCAGAAAACTATAAGACACTGTTGAAAGAAATTAAAGATGATACCAACAGATGGAGAGATATTCCATGCTCTTGGATTGGAAGAATCAATATTGTGAAAATGACTATACTACCCAAAGCAATCTACAGATTCAATGCAATCCTTATCAAATTACAAATAGCATTTTTTACAGAACTAGAACAAAAAATCTTAAAATTTGTAAGGAGACACAAAAGACCTCGAATAGCAAAAGCAGTCTTGAGGGAAAAAAACGGAGCTGGAGGAATCAGACTCCCTGACTTCAGACTATACTACAAAGCTACAGTAATCAAGACAATATGGTACTGGCACAAAAACAAATATAGATCAATGGAACAGGATAGAGAGCCCAGAGATAAACCCACACACCTATAGTCAACTAATCTACGACAAAGGAGGCAAGGATATACAATGGAGAAAAGACAGTCTCTTCAATAAGTGGTGCTGGGAAAACTGAACAGCTACATATAAAAGAATGAATTTAGAGCACTCCCTAACACCATACAGAGAAATAAACTCAAAATGGATTTGAGACCTAAATGTAAAATCAGACACTATAAAACTCTTAGAGGAAAGCATGGAAGAATACTCTTTGACATAAATCAGAGCAAGATATTTTTTGATCCACCTCCTAGAGTAATGGAAATAAAACCAAAAATAAACAAATGAGACCTAATGAAACTTAAAAGCTTTTGCAAAGCAAAGGAAACTACAAAAAAGATGAAAAGACAGCCCTCAGAATGGGAAAAAATATTTGCAAATGAATCAACAAAGAATTAATCTCCAAAATATATAAACAGCTCATGCAGCTCAATATTAAAAAAACCAACAACCCAATCCAAAATTGGACAGAAGACCTATATAGACATCTATCCAAAGGAGACATACAGATGACCAGGAAGCACATGAAAAGCTGCTCAACATCACTAATTATTAGAGAAATGCAAATCAAAACTACAATGAGGTAACACCTCATACCAGTTAGAATGGGCATCATCAGAAAATCTACAAACAACAAATGCTGGAGATGGTGTGGAGAAAAGGGAACCCTCTTGCAGTATTGGTGGGAATGTAAATTGATACAGCCACTATGGAGACCAGTATGGAGGTTCCTTAAAAAACTAAAAATAGAACAACCATATGATCCAGCAATCCCACTACTGGGCATATACCCAGAGAAAACCATAATTCAAAAAGACACATGCGGGCTTCCCTGGTGGCACAGTGGTTGAGAGTCTGTCTGCTGTTGCAGGGGACACAGATTCGTGCCCCGGTCTGGGAGGATCCCACATGCCACAGAGCAGCTGGGCCCGTGAGCCATGGCCGCTGAGCCTGCGTGTCCGGAGTTGTGCTCCACAACGGGGGAGGCCACAACAGGGAGAGGCCCGTGTACGGGGAAAAAAAAAAAACGACACATGCAACCCAACGTTCATTGCAAGACTCTTTACAATAGCCAGGTCATGGAAGCAAACTTAATGCCCAACGACAGACAAATGGATAAAGAAGATGTGGTACATATATACAATGGAATATTACTCAACCATAATAAGTGATGAAATTGAGTCATTTGTAGAGACATGGATGCACCTAGAGACTGTCATACAGAGTGAAGTAAGTCAGAAAGAGAAAAACAAATATCATATATTAACGCATATATGTGGAACCTAGAAAAATGGTACAGATGAACCGGTTTGCAGGGCAGAAATAGAGACACAGATGTAGAGAACAAATGTATGGACCCCAAGCGGGGAAAGCAGCGAGGGGTGGTGCTGGTGGTGTGATGAATTGGGCGATTGGGATTGACATGTATACACTGATGTGTATAAAATGGATGACTAATAAGAACCTGCTGTATAAAAAAATAAAAATAAAATTCCAGAAAAAAAAAAGAAAGTGATGCTACCACTTTGGGGGAATATTTGGCAGTATAAAAAATAAAATAAAATGATGTGTTGCAAGAAACCTCTGTGGGCATCATCTGGAAACCCTTTATCCTTGCGTTTCTTCTCTCCCTGTATCTGTTCTTTGAGCTACTATACCCTTGTTAGGAAATGTTGGAGTAGTTTTACTGCAGATAATACTACCTGGTAGCAATACAGTGGTGAAGAGCTCCCAGAGATTCTAGGTAGTTTTGTCCCACTCATTAATTAATCCGCTATTCAACAGAAAATGTTAAGTTTCTCCTCTGGGTCTAACTTTGGGTTGCTGGATGGAGATCAAAAGATGAGATTGGAAATAAGACATGGTTAATGGACAGAAGGACTCACTATTACAAAGAGGTCACTTATTCCCAAATTGATCTATAAAGTCAATGCTATTACAGTCAAATGCCAACACAGTTTTCATGAAACTTGACAGGCTGATTCTAACATTTATATCGAAGAGCAAAGTGCTGAGAAGAGCTAAGAGTCTCTGAAAGAAGAAAATTGTTGGAATTTGCCCTTCCAGATAATGAGACTTATTATAAAGCTATAGTGATTAAGACAATGTAGTTTATTCAGGAAGAGAGAAATACATACAATCAGATATGAATCCATGAATATAGGAAAATTTTATTATACAATGAAGGTTACTTCACAGACCAGTGGAACAATATGGATAATTCAATAAATAATGCTGGAATAATTTTTTATACAGACTTTAAAACCCATGAAATTGAATCCCATCTTTGCACTGTATACATGAGTTAATTCCAAGAAAGTTGAAGACTCAAATATGAAAGAGTAAACTGAAAAATTTTAGGAGAAAATACAAACAGAAGGAATAATTTTATAAATAAGACTCAAAAGGCCTAAACAATAAAGGAAGGATATTTATATCTTATTATAGTGACCTTAAAAACTTCTATTAATCACATAATACTGCCAAAGAAAGTGAAAGGAACAAACCAAAACTTGGAAGAAGTTATTAGCACTACATAACACTGATGTTATTAATTAATTACATAATAATGTAATTAATCACATAATACTGCCAAAGAAAGTGAAAGGAACAAACCAAAAATTGGAAGAAGTTATTAGCACTACATAACACTGACGATAAAGGATTAGTATTCAGAAACTATAAAGAACTAAAAAAGATTTCTGTAAAAATTGAGCAAAAGGGACTTCCCTGAACCCTACTTAAGGCACTGTGGTGACCTAAATGGGAAGGAAATCCAAAGAAGAGGGCGTATATGTATATGTATAGCTGATTCATTTTGTTGTACAGTAGAAACTAACACAACGTTGTAAAACAAATATAATCCAATAAAAATTAATTTTAAAAAAGTGGTTAAGTTGGTTAAAAAAAAAAAAAAAAGGAGTGGGGAACTTCCCTGGCAGTCCAGTGGTTAAGACTCCATGTTTCCAATGCAGGGGATGTGGGTTCGATCCCTGGCTGGAGAACTAAGATCCCACATGCTGCGTGGTATGGCAAAAAAAAAATTGAGCAAAAGTATAATTGGTCAATAATATATGAAGAGGGTGTTATTCTTATTAGTAATCTAGGAAATTAAAACCACAATGAGATGTCATTTAAAAATACAGTATATAATAACATCAAACCATATAAAATCTCCATGCTGAAAACTATAGAACATGTTGATAAATTAAAACAAAATCTGAGTTCATGGAGCTATATACCATATTCGTGGACAGGAAGGTTCATTATTAAGATGGTAATTCTCCCCAAATTTATCTATAGATCAAATTCAATCCCAGTCAAAATCCCACCAGGCAGTGACTCAAATAGAAAGCAAATAGTCAGATGGCATATTTAAACATCAATATATTAATAACTGGTTCAACTAAATGCCCCAATCAAAAGTCAAGAATTACCACAATGGATTTTTTTAAATATATGTTGCTTACATGGTACACATTTAGAAAGATTAAAAGTAAAAGGATGGGAAAGTTACAGCGTGCAAGCATTATGGCAAAAAGCGTTACTTAGAGATAAATATTCAATAAACCAGGAAGGTAAAACAATTCTAAATTTGTATGCACACGGAGCATCAACATATGTAAATTTAAAATTAGTATAACTATATGGAGAAACAGAAATATCTATATTACAAGCAAAAGATTTTAACATACATTTCATGTTATATGATAACTAACAGATAGAGATCAATAAGAATAGAGAAGATTTGAATAATATTATTAAAAATATGACTTAATCAACATATATAAAGCACTACATCCAAAATTCACTATTTTAAATGTACATAAGACATTTTTTTAAATAATCCTATGCTGGGCCACAAAGCAAATCTCACTAAATTTCATAAGCTTCAAATCATACAGTAAAATTAGGTTAGAAATCAATGGGAAAAATAACTACAAAGAAAAAAAAAACCACCAGGCCTTTTTGTAGAATTTGACAAGCTGTTTCTAAAATTTATTTGGAAATGTAAAAGAGCTTGAATAGCAAAGCAATTTTGGTAAAAAAGAACAAAGTTGGAGACTTATGCTACCTGATTTCAAGACTTATTATTTGGCTATAGAAATCAAGACAGTGTGGTATTGGCAAGAGGATAGTCACATAGATCAATAGGTCAGAGTAGAAAATTCAGGATTAGACCCACACATTAGTACCCTAACAACTCAAGAATGAGAAGACAAATAATCCTAATTTTTTTTTAAAAAGGGAGAAACATGAACAGATATTTTAGAAAGAAAGGTAAATGAATGTTCAATAAACTCATGAAAATATACTCAGCATCATTAATAATCAGGGAAACATAAATGAAATTATGAAAAATACCACTTTATAAGCATGGGAATGGCTAACGTTAAAAAGTTTGACAATACCAAGTGTTGAATGTGGAGTAATTAGAACCCTCCCACTTTGCTGTTAGAGAGGTAAAATGGTACAAACGCTATAGAAAAGCATTTCAGTAGTTTCTTATAAAGCTAAACATACATTTACCACACAACCCAGAGAAATGAAAACATCTGTCTACAAAAAGAGCTGTATATGAATATTCATAGCTATTTTATTCACAATTCATAATAGCCGCAAGCTGAAAACTACCCTAATCTTCATCTATAGATAAATGCATAAACAAATTGTTATATATTCATTCATGCAATAGGCTGGCTACCACTCAGTAATTAAAAGGAACAAATTTCTGATACTTGCAACAGCATAGGTCAATCTAAAAAATGTTATGTTGAGTGAAAAATAGGCTAGACTCATGCTATATGATTCCATTTATATTAAGGTATAGATCTATGTTATGAGGATAAAAATAAGATCAGTGATTGCTGCATAAGGTGGTGGTGAGGGGTGACTGACTGCAAAGGGACATGAAGAAAATTTATATTTTGATGCAGTGGTGGTTACATGAGAGTATACATTTTTCAAAAGTCATTCCATCATACACTTTAAAATGTGTGCATTTTTTAAATGTAAATTTTACCTTGATATAAACTAAATTAAGAACACAATGAGTTACATAATACTGTGGATGTACTTAATGATACTTAACTGTACACTTAAAAATGGTTAATTTTATGTTATGTATATTTTACCACAATAAAAACATGAAAAGAGGTACATTTAAAAAAATTAATTAGAAAATTTAAACAGGGACTTCCCTGGTGGTGCAGTGGTTAAGAATCCACCTGCCAGTGCAGGGGACACGGGTTCGATCTCTGGTCCGGGAAGATCCCACATACCACGGAGCAACTAAGCCCGTGCGCCACAACTACTGAGCCTGCGCTGTAGAGCCTGCGAGCCACAACTACTGAAGCCTACACGCCTAGAGCCCATGCTCCGCAGCAAGAGGAGCCACCACAATGAGAAGCCCACACACAGCAACAAAGACCCAACACAGCCATAAATAAATAAATAAATAAATTTATTTTTAAAAAAAAAGAAAATTTAAACACACACTAAAAATGGAACGAGTAGTACAGTTATTGCCTCTATAGCCTCCATGCATTATCTAGACATAATCACTATTCAGGCAAATATGGCAAAATTTTAGCTACGTTTACGTATATACAAGCACACTGAAATAAACTATTAAATTAAAAATTATACTTATTATTATTCAATTTATTAATATTTTTATACCTAAGTTAATAATAATTCATTAATATCAGTTTTATCCAATCGATGTTCACATTTTCCCAATCATCCCCAAGTTTCTCTTTTACATTCTTTTATTCTAATTAAGATTTAATCAAGATGTATGTCTTATTATGTCCTTTTAGTCTCATTTAATAAAAAAACAGTTATCTTCCTCCCTGCATGATATTGACGTGCTAAAGGCACCAAGCCAGTGTGGAGAGTTTCGTATTTTATGTTTGTCTATTTCCTCATAGCATCATTTCCCCTGTTACTCAGTCCCCTGGTACTGCCATGCTGGAGAGGCCAGGTGTAGGCACTCTGGTAGACAATGCCAGCTGAGCCCAGCTTTCCTGCCGTCTCAGCCAAGGGGCCAGACACATGAGTTGAGAGACCATCCTGCAAGTGAATTCTCCAGCCCAACCTGTCACAGCCATCAGCCATTTGAATTATTCCCAGACATCTGAGTCATCTCAACTGAGGCCCCGGACATCATGGATCAGAGCAGAGCCATCCTGGCTGTGCCCCTTTTTGAATTTGTGACCCACAGAATCTGTAAGAATAATAAAATGGTTTGTGCCACTAAGTTTTAGGGTGATAAGTTATGCAGCATTAGCTAAATGGAACAGCCATCAGGCTTATGAGGGACATGATACAACCTGCCAACAAATGACAGCCTAGGTTCCAGGGCAGGAGTACATGCAAAACCAGTGGAGACTAGGTCCAATGAGAGAGGTAGGTAGTGAAAGTGAAGAGAAGAGTCTGAGGGAACAGGGAAATCAAGCCCTGGAGGAATAAACATTTTGCTCCTTGTAAATCAGAACTGACTTTTAGTTTTGTCGAAGTGATTGACACTTCAAAAAGGTGGTTGTATAGGAAATTTTGAGAATCAGAATTCCATACTCTTTGATAATTTATCATTTTGCTCTAAGATCTCCTTGAAACCTTCATTTCTGAGAGCACTCTATGCTTTTTAATATAAAGTATGGTAGCATCAATATAAACACCCACCATCATGCTGCCTCCCCATGACGGGACTGTGCCAGTGCCTACAATCCCCCATCAGATCTTTATCTCTAGCAGTCGGTCACTGCCATTGCCAGGTTCCTCTGTGAAACTGTTAATACTTCTATTCACACCTTCATTATGTGTGAATGTGAATTCTAGCCCAATCACGGTGGGGAGTCCACTGAGTAGGGGGGAGGGTAGAAATAGACTGACAATTCAAATACTGACAGGGTGATCTGGGGACAGAGTACTGAAGCAGAGTCTAGGGAAACTGAAACCTTGCAGCTGTAACTAGAGACAGGATTAAGGGTAACATTTCTTCTTTATAAACAGGTTGAGGCCTACCTTCACTTGCCGCCTCTGACCTCTTCAATACCTACCTTCTCAGACCTTCAACTGAGCTTATTGTCATAATTACTCAAGATGCCCTTGGAGACTCCTCTCACTGTGGTCCTGAGCTGTTATTGAGGTTAACAAATTGTTGAACTTTTCACCAATTTATAGCTCGGATTCCAAATAAACCATGAGAAATTTTCCCTCATGTAACATGATCATTCATTCATTAGCTGAGTCCATTCATCATTAGTCTTTCTTTCTTTTTTTTTGTTTTTGGCTGCGCTGGGTCTTCGTTGCTGGGCATGGGCTTTCTCTAGTTGTGGCAAGCGGGGGCTACTCTTCGTTGCGGTGCGCGGGCTTCTCATTGCAGTGGCTTCTCTTGTTGCAGATCATGGGCTCTAGGTGCATGGGCTTCAGTAGTTGTGACACACAGGCTCAGTAGTTGTGGCTCACGGGCTCTAGAGCGCAGGCTCAGTTGTTGTGGTGCATGGGCTCAGTTGCTCTGCGGCATGAGGGATCTTCCTGGACCAGGGCTCAAACCCGTGTCTCCTGCATTGGCAGGTGGATTCTTAACCACTGCACCACCAGGGGAGTCCCCATTACAACCTTAAGTGCAGTAGGGACTTCAGAAATCTTCTGGCCCAACTTTCTTATTGTACAAATGAGGAAATTGAGGCTCAGATTAGAAAAGTGATTTATAGTAGGATCTACAGGGGTAGATCTTGGTATCCAGCAAAACGCCAATTACTGATGACATTGAATGAACTTTGACAATCTTAGTGACTAGATGACTCTTTCAATGTTACCTTCTTCATTGACAAGAATCTGCAGTACAACACAGCAACCTCTCTCTCTCTCTGTATATATATATATATATATATATATATATATAGAGACAGCTATGTGGAGTAGAAGATGAAAGGGGCTATAAGTCTCAAGTCTTTGGGGGCTCAGGATGAAATGTCTACATTTCTAAGAAAGAGCCCAAGGGGAACATTTCAGATCCTAATAACATCACAAAAGCTTAGAGAGGAAAGGTAAATGTATCAATTATAGTTTCAGCAATATCCCCATTTTTACCCACTGAGAGGGAGATGTGCCCAGTCTGCCCAGGACAAACCTGGGAGATCTGGCGATGAGGATGATATGAGGAATGAATTTCTTAAATTGAAAATTGTGCCAGGATGGAGGGAGGTAAATGAGTCTAAGAGGCAATGACTAGATGTTGTTTCTCAGGAAGACATGGTCACCCTGGGGTCAGTACAACAACCAACTGATTAATCAAAATGTATCATTACACCAAAAATATAATAACTTTTATGGACACAAATATACAAAATTGTTCATTGTAGCAATGTTTGCATAATAGCCTAAATGCCCCTAATAGAGAATTAGACCATGATTTCCAGTAGCTCTAACAGAATAGAATACTATGTAGGCAGTAGTTAGGGTAATGTGGTTCTATTTTCATTGGCATGAAAAATTTCTGTAAGTATTTTTAGTGAAAAATATTACATAATTTACATGAAATATATAGATATTACATAGAGTATATGCATATTCTCTCTCTATATATATGTACATATATATATGTAAAATTAACATTATGTATATGTGTGTGTGTTTATGGAGACCTCTGTAAAGATTTCCAACAAAATATTAGCAGTGGTTGCTTCTGGAGATTAGTATTTTGTTCTTTTACATTTTTTCATAGTGTTCTGTATGCCTTGAATTTTCTGCAAAATTTCCTACTATAATCATATAATTAATAAAGGTATTTAAAAGTCATTTTTGTTTATTTTATCAATCTTTATGAGAGCAAATTGCTTGGAGAGAGGAAAGTCAGGAGAGGAATGGGGGTGGGTCATACCTGTGGGTGTCAGAGAGAAGCCTCAGCTTATAAACCAGAAGTAGGTGTGATTATCCCCATTTACAGACTTGGACAGGAAGCTGAGGCTTTCCAAACACATTCTTTCCTAATTTCCTTAAGACGTCCTACCAGACTGTTTGATGTTCCAAGTATGCAATGTTTTAAATTTTGTTCCTTTTTGACTGGCACATAGTAGGCAGTCAGTAAATATCTTGAATGAATGATTGAACAAATGAATGATGGGTGCAGTGTGTTTTTCCTTGTACCTCTGTGTCCCAGGCTTCACTGTCCCTCCTCTCCTGCCATCCTCCTTCTGTTGCAAAACACACGCCTCTCTTTATTAGGATGAACAACTGTAGTAACCTCATCTCAAGCGTTCAGCCTCCTGCTAGGCAGCACTTTACCTGTTATCTCGTTAATCCATACAACACCTTGTGATTTAGGTGTTAAGAATATGCTCATTTTACAAATTAAGACTTATAAATGATAAAGAGCTGGCTCAGGGTTATCAACAATTAAGCAAGAGCCCCAGGGCTTTTACATAAGACTTTCTGTCATAAATTGAGATCAGAAACTCCTTTCCTGGCAGTGCCTCTGCCCTCCCCTCATCCTCTCTCTGTCACTAACTGCCTGCCTATCCACCTTTCTAAAAATAAAATCTGCTTTCCCCTTCAACAGGACTTTAACGAGTGAGGGTGGGGAGGTTAACCGAATGCTGTACTCATCTCACATAAATTTTGTTAGATTTGCGCAGAAGTTTCATTCAACAAACATTTATGGGGCTTCCCTGGTGGTGCAGTGGTTAAGAATCCGCCTGCCAATGCAGGGGATGCAGGTTCAAGCCCTGGCCCGGGAAGATCCCACTTGCCACTGAGCAACTAAGCCCGTGCACCACAACTACTGAGCCTGCGTGCCTAGAGCCCGTGCTCCACAATGGGAGAAGCCACCGCAATGAGAAGCCCGCACACCGCGACGAAGAGTAGTCCCCGCTCGCCTCAACTAGAGAAAGCCTGCTCACAGCAACGAAGACCCAAGGCAGCCAAAAATAAATAAATTAATTAATTAAATTAAAAACAAAAACACCCAAAAAATTTATGAAGCTCCTGCTAGGCAACTGGCAACATTTCGGTCTCTGGATTCTTAAGATGACCCTCAAGGAAACTTGAAAATAAGCATATAAACTATTCCTCAAACCCCACCTCTAATTTAATTCAAGTTTTCCTGGGCAAGGGCAAACCTGGTCACGGTCAGCCCAAAATCTGGATGAGCAAAGGGATGTCCAGGGCTCTGGAAACCTCCATCCTATTGACGGTTAGCACTCTTGATTTCAGATTATTTCAAGTAGGGGCGTGAGTCAGATACCATGAAGCACAGCAGAAAATCTCCCAAATGTCTCTTAGGGGAAGGTGTTACGCAATTTCTTTAAAAGCAAATTCACCTTCCTAATTATGGTTGCCTAGAGCTACACTTACGGATAAGTAGCATTTCCAAAATCTAAAGTTCTTCCTACTTCCTTCCTCAGTGCCCTGCTGGCAGACTGCCTGGGCTGTCAGATTCTGCAGAGGTGAAGAGAGGCAGGCTGGAAGGAACAGACCTGACCACAAAGTCCTCAAGCTGAAGCAAGGTGGGTGCTGGAGGGGAGTGCAGGACTGTAGTCGTGGAGATGCATTGGCTAGATCCCCCTCCAAGGAAGCCTTCCTGACTGGCTGCAGGACTGCTCAGCAGACAGGCTCCAGTGGTCAGTGCTGTCAGCTTCAGCCTCAGCTGTAGAGTGGCCTCACGGGTGGCCACGTCCTTCCCAGGGTGACCTGTGTCCAGCGACTGAGCAAAGCGGAGGTATAAAGCCCTGGACCTCTGTGCCTGACCTGAGGCACCCACAGGCAGTCCTGAATCCAGAGCTCCCCACCACACCTGCGATACAGTTCATCTGGTTCCTGGGCCTGGTCCTACTTCCTCCCTCTTCCTTTCATAGGTGTTGTCCCTAATAAACATAGTACACCCCCAAATTCCATTTCAGGGTCTACTTCTGGAAAACCCGATCTGTGATGATGGGTCAGGAGATGGGGAGCACCTTGAGATCTGGCTCCTTTGCCTCTCTTTTCCTCTCTTGCAGCTCTGAGCTCAGTCAACACCACCCCCACTTCCTACCAGCTACCTAACCATAGGCTGAGGGGGGGCTTTTCCTGTTGCTTCAGGCACCTGAGCCCACAACTGAAAACAACGGGCAGTAGTACACCCCATCTAAAGAGAGCTGACAATTTAGGTACAGCCACCTTTCCGGGGCTTATTAAGAGGTGGCAGAACCAGCCCTGTTGCCCCAGCAACCACCACAAATACCTCCTTGCCCCACCAAGCCTGAGGAGGAGAGAGGGTGGTAGAGAGATGGGGGATTGTCAAAGGCAGACAGCAGAGTATACTGCTGAGGATGGTGAAGGTCAAGTGGATATGTTGAGCCAAGCTGGGGACCCTCAGAACAGTTCTCACATGAGTCTGCAGCCAACCAGCCCTTGATACCTGCCACACAGAGAACAGGTGGGCCAGCCAGTATCAGTCAAGGAAGAGTGACTGCAGAGAGGATGACGCAATGGCTGGTCAGGGAGAGTGACATCCTCCCCCATCCCCCTCCTTCCTGACCACCCCTCCCTGGAAGTGTTGGTCATCATCAGAATCCCAGCTCCAGTACAGGTGAGTTTGAAAATATAAACTACCTTTTAATTAACCAGAAAGGAGGATTGGAGAGTGTAGTTGAAGAGAGTAATTGAGAAAGAAAACAATTTGAACAATTTTTTAAGTCCCACTAAATGTTTTAGAATTGCGCCACCCTCCTTAAACTTCAACTGGACTGTCTGCCACCCTATGTGTACTCCAGAAAAGGTTGAGGACATCAGGCAGGAGCCACCTCTGCTCTGTCCCTCCAGCCTAGGGACTTTAGTGGACTGTGGATGCCAGCATTTCCCCCTCCCTGTGGTCTCAGCAGTGACGGTGCTGGGTTGAGCGGTTCCCATTTGGCAGACGGCATTTTTTTTTTTTTTTATGGTGGGAGCAAAAAATTTAATATGTTCTGATATGGTGCTCAATGTAGGTATAAGAAACAAACACTAGTTATAAAGCAGAAACTAACACACCATTGTAAAGCAATTATACTCCAGTAAAGATGTTAAAAAAAAAGAAACACTTATCTTTTTTTTTCTTTTCTTGAACAGATAGCAAAGATTTTACTTAGCTCATTAATTAAACAGGGAACCAGAAGGATATTGCAACAGATTCAAAAGAGATTACAAAGAACACACACAGAACACATCAGGAGTGTTGAAATAAATTCGTTAATATATATAAAACTGGTTTCTTGAGAGCAATCAATAGTACCTCCACTGGACAAAATTAATTTGTATTTCTATGAATAAGAATCACTTCCACTCCTATCATTTTTCTATAACTTGCCACATTGTACAATAGTTCAAAGACAATGAAAGGCACAGATGATCCAGAAGGGTTCACTGGACGCTAAATAATCTTTTTTGCCTATTTCAGAGTCAGCAATTTTCTTGACAGTACTTTATTTATTTAAAAAAATTTTTTTAATTTAATGTTATTTAATTTTTATACAGCAGGTTCTTATTAGTCATCAGTTTTACACACATCAGTGTATACATGTCCATCCCAATCTCCCAATTCATCACACCACCACCACCCCCTGCTGTTTTCCCCCCTTGGTGTCCATACGTTTGTTCTCTACATCGTGTCGCTATTTCTGCCCTGCATACTGGTTAATCTGTACCACTTTTCTACGTTCCACATATATGCGTTAATGTACGATATTTGTTTTTCTCTTTCTGACTTACTTCACTCTGTCTCTAGATCCACGCATGTCTCAGCAAATGACCCAATTACGTTCTTTTTATGGCTGAGTAATATTCCATTGTATATATGTACCACATCTTCTTTATCCATTCGTCTGTCGATGGGCATTTAGGTTGCTTCCATAACTTGGCTATGGTAAATAGTGCTGCAATGAACATTGGGGTCCATGTGTCTTTTTTAATATTTTTGTTTTTGTGCCAGTACCACATTGTCTTGATTACTGTAGCTTTGTAGTATAGTCTGAAGTCAGGGAGCCTGATTCCTCCAGCTCTGTTTTTTTCCCTCAAGACTGCTTTGGCTATTTGGGGTCTTTTGTGTCTCCTTACAAATTTTAAGATTTTTTGTTCTAATTCCGTAAAAAATGCCATTTGTAATTTTATAGGGATTGCATTGAATCTGTGGATTGCTTTGGGTAGTATAGTCATTTTCACAATATTGATTCTTCTGATCCAAGAACATGGAATGTCTCTCCATCTGTTGGTATCATCTTTAATTTTTTCAACAGTGTCTTATAGTTTTCTGCATACAGGTCTTTTTTCTCCTTAGGTAGGTTTATTCCTAGGTATTTTATTCTTTTTCTTGCAATGGTAAATGGACTAGTAGTTTTCTGGTGGCATCTTTAGGATTCTCTATGTATAGAATCATGTCATCTGCAAGAGTGACAGTTTTACTTCTTCTTTTCCAATTTGTATTCCTTTTATTTATTTTTCTTCTCTGACTGCCGTGGCTAGGACTTCCAAAACTACATTGAATAAGAGTGGTGAGAGTGGACATCCTCTTGTTCCTGATCTTAGAGGAGATGCTTTCAGTTTTTCAGCATTGAGAATGATGTTTGCTGTGGGTTTGTCATATATGGCCTTTATTATGTTGAGGTAGGTTCCCTCTATGCCCACTTTCTGGAGAGTTTTTATGATAAACTGGTGTTGAATTTTGTCAAAAACTTTTCCTGCACCTATTGAGATGATCGTATGGTTTTTCTTCTTCAATTTGTTAATATGGTGTATAACATTGATTGATTTGCATATATTGAAGAATCCTTGCATCCCTGGGATAAATCCCACTTGATCATGGTGTATGATCCTTTTAGTGTGTTGTTGGATTCTATCTGCTAGTATTTTGTTGACGATTTTTGCATCTATATTCATCAGTGATATTGGTCTGTAATTTTCTTTTTTTGTAGTATCTTTGTCTGGTTTTGGTATCAGGGTGATGGTGGCCTCATAGAATGAGTTTGGGAGTGTTCCTTCCTCTGAAATTTTTTGGAAGAGTTTGAGAAGGATGGGTGTTAGCTTTTCTCTAATTTTTTGATAGAATTCACCTGTGAAGTCATCTGGTCCTGGACTTTTGTTTGTTGGAAGATTTTTAATCACGGTTTCAATTTCATTACTTGTGATTGGTCTGTTCATATTTTCTATTTCTTCCTGGTTCAGTCTCGGCAGTTGTACATTTCTAAGAATTTGTCCATTTCTTCCAGGTTGTCCATTTTATTGGCATAGAGCTGCTTCTAGTATTCTCTTAGGATGCTTTGTATTTCTGCAGTGTCTGTTGTAACTTCTCCTTTTTCATGTCTAATTTTATTGATTTGAGTCCTCTCCCTCTTTTTCTTTTTGAGTTGGCTAACAGTTTATCAATTTTGTTTATCTTCTCAAAGAACAAGCTTTTAGTGTTATTGATCTTTGCAATTGTTTTCTTTGTTTCTATATCATTTTTTTCTGCTCTGACTTTATGATTTCTTTCCTTCTGCTAACTTTGGGTTTCGTTTGTTCTTCTTTCTCTAGTTCCTTTAGGTGTAAGCTAAGATTGTTTATTTGAGATTTTCCTTCTTTCTTGAGGTAGTTTTTTATAGCTATAAAGTTCCGTCTTAGAACTGCTTTTGCTGCATCCCATAGGTTTTGGATCATCGTGTTTTCATTGTCTTTTGTCTCTAGGTTTTTTTTTTTTGCAGTACGTGGGTCTCTCACTGCCGTGGCCTCTCCCATTGCAGAGCACAGGCTCCAGACGCACAGGCTCAGGGCCCATGACTCACGGGCCCAGCCACTCCGTGGCATGTTGGATCTTCCCGGACTGGGGCACGAACCCGTGTCCCCTGCATCAGCAGGCAGACTCTCAACCACTGCACCACCAGGGAAGCCCTCTAGGTATTTTTTTATTTCCTCCTTGATTTCTTCAGTGATCTCTTGGTTATTTAGTAACATATTGTTTTGCCTCCATGAGTTTGTGCTTTTTACCTATTTTTCCCTGTAATTGATTTCTAATCTTATAGTGTTGTGGTCACAAAAGATGCTTGATATGATTTCAATTTTCTTAAATTTACTGAGGCTTGATTTGTGGCCCAAGATGTGATGTATCGTGGAGAATATTCCATGCGCACTTAAGAGGAAAGTGTAATCTGTGGTTTTTGGATGGAATGTCGTATAAATATCAATTAAATCTATCTGGTCTATTGTGTCATTTAAAGGTTGTGTTTTCTTATTAATTTTCTGTTTGGATGATCTGTCCATTGGTGTAACTGAGGCGTTAAAGTCTCCCACTATTATTGTGTTACTGTCGATTTCCTCTTTTAGAGCTGTTAGCAGTTGCCTTATGTATTGAGGTGCTCCTATGTTGGGTGCATATATATTTATAATTGTTATATCTTCCTCTTGGATTGATCCCTTGATCATTATGTAGTGTCCTTCCTTGTCTCTTGTAACATTCTTTATCTTAAAGTCTATTTTATCTGATATGAGTATTGCTACTCCAGCTTTCCTTTGATTTCCATTTGCATGGAATACCTTTTCCCAACCCTCACTTTCAGTCTGTATGTGTCCCTAGGTCTGAAGTGGGTCTCTTGTAGACAGCATATATATGGGTCTTCTTTTTGTATCCATTCAGCAAGCCTGTGTCTTTTGGTTGGAGCATTTAATCCATTCACGTCTAACGTAATTATTTATATTTATGTTCCTATGACCAATTTTTAAATTGTTTTGGGTTTGTTTTTGTAGGTCCTTTTCTTCTTTTGTGTTTCCCACTTAGAGAAGTTCCTTTAGCTTTTGTTGTAGAGCTGGTTTGGTGGTGCTGAATTCGTTTAGCCTTTGCTTGTCTGTAAAGCTTTTCATTTCTCTATTGAATGTGAATGAGATCGTTTCGGGGTAGAGTAATCTTGGTTGTACGTTCTTCCCTTTCATCACTTTAAGTATATCATGCCACTCCCTTCTGGCTTGTAGAGTTTCTGCTGAGAAATCAGCTGTTATCCTTATGGGAGTTCCCTTGTATGTTATTTGTCATTTTTCCCTTGCTGCTTTCAATAATTTTTCTTTGTCTTTAATTTTTGCCAATTTGATTAGTATGTTTCTCAGCGTGTTTCTCCTTTGTTTTATCCTGTATGGAACTCTCTGTGCTTCCTTTACTTGGTGGCTATTTCCTCTCCCATATTAGGGAATTTTTCGACTACAATCTCCTCAAATATTTTCTCAGGTCCTTTCTCTCTCTCTTCTCCTTCTGGGAACCCTATAATGCAAATGTTGTTGCATTTAATATTGTCCCAGAGGTCTCTTAGGCTGTCTTCATTTCTTTGCATTTCTTTTTTCTTTATTCTGTTCTGCAGCAGTGAATTCCACCATTCTGTCTTCCAGGTCACGTATCCGTTCTTCTGCCCCAGTTATTCTGCTATTGATTCCTTCTCATGTAGTTTTCTTTTCAGTTATTTTATTGTTCATCTCTGTTTGTTTATTCTTTAATTCTTCTAGGTCTTTGTTAAGTATTTCTTGCATCTCCTCAATCTTTGCCTCCATTCTTTTTCCAAGGTCCTGGATCATCTTCGCTATCATTATTCTGAATTCTTCTTCTGGAAGGTTGCCTATCTCCACTTCATTTAGTTGTTTTTCTGGGGTTTTATCTTGTTCCTTCATCTGGTATATAGCCCTCTACCTTTTCATCTTGTCTATATTTCTGTGAATGTGGTTTTTGTTCCACAACCTGCAGGGTTGTAGTTCTTCTTGCTTCACTGTCTGCCCTCTGGTGGATGAGGCTATCTAAGAGGCTTGTGAGTTTCCTGATGGCAGATGGCATTTTAAATTCTGTTTGTGAATTAGCTCATGTTGTCTTCATAAACAGCTCTGTAAGGTACATGCGATTGCTCTCCATATTTTTAGAAGAGGAAGTTAGGACACAGAGTACTTATGTAGCTTGTTAAGTTCCTTATCTACTGCCTCAGTTAATTCCTGCTGCTATAACAAAACACCATAGATTGGGTGGCTTAAACAACAGATATTTATTTCTCATTTAGTTCTGAAGCTAGGAAGTCCAAGATCGGGGTGTTGGCAGATTTGGTGTCTGGTGAGGACCTGCTTCCTGGTTTGCAGACAGCTGTGTTCTCCTTGTGTTTTCTCACATGAGGGAGGAAGGGAGGGAGGGAGAGGAGCAACCTCCCTGGTCTCTTCTTAAAAGGACAGTAATCCCATCATAAAGGCTCTATCCTCATTCATGATCTAATTATCTCCCCAATGCCCCACCTCCAAATACCATCACATTGGGGATTAGAGGGGATTAGAGCTCCAAAATATAAATGTTGGGAGGACATGCACTTAGCAAACGGCAACAGCAAGACTGAAGCAGACAGTTTAATTCCAAACCCCTTACAGGCTTGCCTTCTATACTCACTGTCTCCTGAGCAAAATCCTACCCTCTGCGGGGGGCGGGGGGGGGGGGTCTTGTTCTATGGTTTATACCCCACTTTTCTGGATTTTGAATTACCCCTTCTCCTCTGGCCTTCTTCCCACATAACATGACTCTTCTAACTTCTGCCTGACCTCAAGCTTTTTACTTAAAGAGCAGCCCATTCCTGCTGCCGCTATGGCTTCTCCTCTTTCTCTAGAACTGCTCCCACCTGGTCAGTAATGACCCAGTTGATATCTTTATAGATTTGCTGCTATTGACCCCTCTCTTCTTGAAAATTCTGCCTTGCTTCCTTTCTCTGATATCTCTTCCTGTGAGGTTTATCTTCCCCCTGGATACTCTATCAGACTCTGGTTGGTTTCTAGCCAGCTCTCTTGCTGTGCCTTAATATAGGTGTAACCCTGGATCCCATCCTGAGCATTCTTCTCAGGGCAATTCTCTCCCTTCATAGTTCTGTTTTTTCCTGGGCCTTCAATTACTGCAGCTATGGGGACTCTGTATTCAGACAGCTGCACTAAAACCCATAGATCTTTGCCTAATGATCTGTTCCATCACGGCATCCCTCAGGCAACCTAAACTCAGCGTTTCCAACACTGAAAACATCGTGTCTCCTTAAAATCCTGTTCTTGACATTTCTCCCATTGGGAGAAAACTGTTCTTTCTCTCAACCCCATTAATCATTCCCCAAATCCTATTGTTTCTGCCTCTTAAACTAGTGAAATTTTGGGGTCTCCAAATCTTTTTACACTCTTAAAAATCATTGAGGGGCTCCCAAAGCTGCTATGTATATGTGCTGTATTTAGAGATATTTTCTGTATTAGAAATTAAAACTAAGAAATTTCAAAATATTTATTTAAAATAACAGTAGACTCATCACATATTAACATGAATAAAATATTTTTATGAAAATAACTCCATTTTCCAAAACAAAAAAAAATTAATGAGAAGAGTTACATTGTTTTAAATTTTTACAAAGCTCTTTAATGTTTGGCGTAATAGAAGACAGCTGGATTCTCATACATGCTTCTGTATTCAGTCTGTTGCAATATATTATTTTGGTTGAAGTATATGAGAAAATATAGCTTCACACTGATAAGCAGTTGGAAAAGTGAGGGGTGTTTTAATAGCTTTTTCAGATAATTGTAAATAATTTTCTTTGATACTACACCTAAGCACAAGTATTAGTTTCTTAAAGGTTAGCTGCAATGTGGATTCTGAAACCTTATAGTGAACTTTTTGCTCTGTTTTATGAAAATCTATTGGTTATTTTACACTTTGGATGGACCTTTCACCCATCCATCATTTTGTGACATTATACACTGGGCTTTTGATAATATTGCTTCACTGAGTTATGCACATCTTTCAAATGTTGACACATTTCCTGCTACAATATCAAATAATCACATTTGATGTTATCATCGTTGTATTAGTTTCCTAGGGCTGGTGTAACAAAGTACCACAGACTGGAGGTTTAACAGACACTTCTTGGTTTGTTGCTGCATTGCTTTAATCTCTACCTCCATCTTCACATGGCCTCCTTTCATGTATGTGTCTGTGTCTATTTATCCAAATCTCTTTTTACTTAAGGACACCAGTCATTAGATTTAGGGCCTATCTTAATCCACTATAACCTCCTCTTAACTTAATGACATCTGCAAAAGCTCTCTTTCCAAATAAGGTCACATTCACATGTACCAGGAGTTAGAACTTCAATGTGTCTTCTTGGGGGGACACAATTTAACCCAAAGCAACCACCTCATCAGAAAAATCTTTAAGAATTGGGAAGCTGTCACATTCACAGTCATCGAAACAAGCTTTCCAAAAATTCTAATTTTTGCTTGAAAAGTCAAATTTCACCATCAGCAATAATTACACCTAGGAACAAATACTACAACAGAAACAAGGAACAGTTGTCTTCTCTAAAGTGGCAGGTTCACATTGCTCATTTTCAAGAAAATGTCTCCCAAATTCTCAAGTCTGAATAACCTGTTAGTCTTTTTTTTTTTTTAGGTGAAAATGGTGTCCCACGAAAAAAGTGGTCAGTCTGACTCCCAACTCACTTGTAAAAGTATTTTTCTTCTAGACAACCTTATATTTCTGTCTTCAACTGAAGTGCTTTAGGTATCTTTCCTTTTGCATCATACAGAGTATTAATTAAATAGAGGTGTACTCAAAGATTAAGAGTTAATGAAATTGATAATTTTTATTGCTTCATCAAGGATATCTAAAAGAGAAACTGACTTGTTTTTCTCTGTGAGTGCATGGTGGTGAAGAATGCAGGACTCAGTGGAAATCAGTGCCTTCTTGATTGTGCTAAGACACCAGCCATTTTACCCATCGTCGTGCTTTTGTATTATCAGTGCAAATGTCAACACAGTGAAAAAGCCAAATATTGCCTTAATATTATTGTGGAAACAGTTTTGACCTCACAGCCCCCCCCTGAAAGGGCTTTAAGGACAGCTACTGGTCTGTGGACCACACTCTGGAAGCACAGTCCTGGACAGTTCTCCCCGACTCTGCCTCTGCCTTAGAGACCATCAGTCCTTAGGAGGACTATGACAATAACCATAACCAGTGCCTGTCTCTAGAGTTGTCCTCCACGTGGCAGCCAGTAAACTCTTAGAGAGGCATATGTCATTGGGACATTCTTCTGTTTCAAACCCTTCAGTGGTTCCCATGGATTTTAAGTATAAATTCCTTAGCATACCATGGCATAGGAGGTCATGTCTGATCTAACAATGACTTACATTTACCACCTCTTCTCCAGCCCCATTTCCACATGTTTTCAATCCAGCCCCACTGGTTATTTTAATCCATCATGCTGTTCCCCTGCTTGGAATGGCCTGCTCTCCTCACCTCTTACCAGGCTGTCTTACTCCTTAAAAGTCATCTTCTGTCACCTTTTCCAGGAAGCTTTCCTTGACTACCATTTTGGATTAGCAGGTTTTTCTCCTCAATGTTTCCATGCCATCAAATACTTATTCCATCATAGCATTTCTTTTTTTAGCTCAAACATGTTTTTAAACTTTGATTTAATGATAACATTCCTTGCCTGATTTGGAAAGTCTCTTTTTAGGATAATTTGGATGACAGTCCTAGGAAGATTACATGAATTCCTTTTTCTTTTTTTTTTTTAAACATCTTTATTGGAGTATAATTGCTTTACAATGGTGTGTTAGTTTCTGCTTTATAACAAAGTGAATCAGTTATACATGTACATATGTTCCCATATCTCTTCCTCTTGCATCTCCCTCCCTCCCCCCCTCCCTATCTCACCCCTCTAGGTGGTCACAAACCACCGAGGTGATCTACCTGTACTATGTTGCTGCTTCCCACTTGCTATCTATTTTACATTTGGTAGTGTATATATGTCCACGCCACTCTTTCACTTTGTCACAGCTGACCCTGCCCCCTCTCCATATCCTCAAGTCCATTCTCTAGTAGGTCTGTGTCTTTATTCCCGTCTTACCCGTAGGTTCTTCATGACTTTTTTCTTCTTAGATTCCATATATATGTGTTAGCATATGGTATTTGTTTTTCTCTTTCTGACTTACTTCACTCTGTATGACAGACTCTAGGTCCATCCACCTCACTACAAATATCTCAATTTCGTTTCTTTTTATGGCTGAGTAATATTCCATTGTATATATGTGCCACATCTTCTTTATCCATTCATCTGATGATGGACACTTAGGTTGCTTCCATGTCCTGTCTATCGTAAATAGAGCTGCAATGAATATTTTGGTACATGACTCTTTTTGAATTATGGTTTTCTCAGGGTATATGCCCGATAGTGATTTCCATCCCCTCACTTTCAGTCTGTATGTGTCCCTAGGTCTGATGTGTGTCTCTTGTAGACAGCATATATACGGGTCTTGTTTGTATATCCATTCAGCCAGTCTGTGTCTTTTGTTGGGAGCATTTAATCCATTTACATTTAAGGTAATTATCTATATGTATGTTCTTATTCCCATTTTCTTAATTGTTTTGGGTTTGTTATTGGAGGTCTTTTCCTTCTCTTGTGTTTCTTGCCTAGAGAAGATCCTTTAGCATTTTTTGTAAAGCTGGTTTGGTCGTGCTGAACTCTCTCAGCTTTTGCTTGTCTGTAAAGGTTTTAATATCTCCATCAAACCTGAATGAGATCCTTGCTGGGTAGAGCAATCTTGGCTGTAGGTTTTTCTCCTTCATCACTTTAAATATGTCCTGCCACTCCCTTCTGGCTTGCAGAGTTTCTGTTGAAAGATCTGCTGTTACCCTTATGGGAATTCCCTTGTGTGTTATTTGCTGTTTTTCCCTTGATGCTTTTAATATGTTTTCTTTGTATTTAATTTTTGACAGTTTGATTAATATGTGTCTTGGTGTG